>NC_059209.1:40318078-40623078 GCF_020615455.1 Coregonus clupeaformis | reverse complement strand
AACTATACCAAAATGATACCATGGCAAAAAAAAAAGAAGGCATATTACCCAAAACTGCAGAATGGCAAATGATCCAGACAGATAAACTGAGCTACTGCTCTGTTCAATCATCTTTTGAGTTCAATATCATAAAAAAAAAAACAGCCATGTATGCATTAGTGAATCAATTACACAATCATTTAAATAATGTTTTACCAATGTAACTACAAAACAACATAATGGTAATCATTTTTCTGAATGTTATACCTCTATTCATAATACAGTTGAATCCATATTATTCAATAGGAGTGTGTGCATGCACCGAGTTATTGAGCTTGTTTTAGCTGATTTCATGGGGCTAGTGATGACAAACAATCCCTTCCATTTAGGACTTATTTTATTGCCAACTGCTAGGAGAACATGACATTACTGTACTGATCAACAATATTTGCATAGAAGAAGCAATCTCTTATTTTAGAAAAGTGTGCACTGTTTCTTTAAGAAAGTAATGACGTAATTCGCCAGGCAGAATAGAGTACCACAGTATAAATCATAATACCCATAAAACCTAGCGGTCAAACAGGGAAATGGTTCCAATCATTTTTCAATCGTTCATTTTTCCCATAGGGGATTTTAGAAACACTTAAAATAAGGGCTGTGTTTCGTATAGGCCACCAATAGCGTGGCGTTTTGATAACTGTGTAAATCTCTCTAGGACAAGGTGACTTTTATCAATATATTCGCCTATATTTACCCCCCAAAAATGAAATGCTAATTAGCTGCTAATGTGGCTATTATAAAGAACTACAAATGCCATGATGATCTGGATGAGACTGCCGAATCGAGGCAAAGGTAAGAATATCTGGATTAACTATCTAATGTTAGCTAAATGTGGTAATTAATAAATAGGCTAAATTTATTTAAATTGACAATTCTGTGAACTGTCCTGTGCAATTTCTTTATTGACACAATACCTGTTAGCAAAGGTATCAGCTAGAGATTACGTGCAGGAGCTTGCAGGGATTTGTGGTTGTGCATGATGCCTACTTTGATGCTAATTAGTACTTTAGAATATGAGAGTAAACAGAGTCGAATATATTGATAAAAGTCACGAGAGAGTCCGAGAGATATTTACGTGGTTATCAAAAAGCCTACACGAAACACAGCCCATTATTTCTTAAGTCCACTATGGGAAAAATGAATGGTGGAAAAACTATTGGAACCATTTCTCTGCTTAACCACTAGGTTTTATGGGTATTATGACACCTCGGGTTCTATGTGGCTGTGGAATCTGACTTCATGGCCATGGAATCTAGAGGAAGAAAACCAGACTGGAGGCGAGGAAGTCTAAGAAGTGAATGAGTTTTTGGTGACGAGGGAGACAAAGTGAATTAATAAAGTTTTTGGTCACAATCAGTTTTGAAATCAGCATATTTTGCGTTATGGTTTGCATATTATCACAAACAAAGTACTAGGGTAGTGAATTCGGCTTTACGCTAGCAAGGAAAGTTAGCCTACAATTAAAGCTGGGAGCTACCGGTATCGTCTTGCATTGTAAAGTGTAACTTCTAGCCTGTATGGACATTGTTTTGCGAACAGTAATGAACAGTTTCAACATTTCTACATGGTGTGTTGCATTATTCAAGTGTGTTAACTTCTGTGCAGCATGAGTGGGGAGCTATCAATGCAGCCCTGACAGCTCTAGCAATGAATGAGTAAGTGGAGCAGGGACTTTGCTCTTGGCACTATAAAAGGGCTGCGCTGATACAGATTTGATCCTCTCAATCATGTGAGACACATTTGACAGAAGTACCAAACGCAACCCAAATTCTAGTACCAAACAGTTTTTTTTTTCGTTTCGAAAAAGTACTAAAGCTTCGTTATACAGTGCAACACTACGTCACATGCTTCGTAAACAACAGGAGTAGACTAACAGTGAAATGCTTACTTACGGGCACTTCCCAACAATGCAGAGAGAAAGAAAACAAATAAATAACTGAAAAGTAACAACACGTAATAATAAAAGTAATAATAAATACACAATGAGTTACGTTTTTTTTTTTTATGGCGCCGGAGGAGATGGCTGCCGTTTTACGGCCCTCTAACCAATTGAGCTATTATGTGTGTGTTTTTGCGTTATTTGTAATTTATTCTATACGTAATGTTTCTGCCACCGTCTCTTATGACCAAAAAGAGCTTCTGGATATCAGGACAGCGATTACTCACCTCGTATTGGACGAAGATTTTTTCTTCAACGAGTCGGACGCGAAGTATATTCTACAGACACCCGACAAGGCCCAAATCACTGTCATTCGCATGAGAAAGAGACGGAGATAGGTTGTTGACGTAGGTCGGTGTGCCTTGTAAGGATCCGACGGCGAGCGAGTAATCTGCCTCTTCCATCAATCCTATTAGCCAACGTACAATCATTGGAAAAGAAAATGGACGACCTAAGATCAAGAATATCCTACCAACGGGACATTAAAAACTGTAATATCTTATGTTTCACCGAGTCGTGGCTGAACGACAACATGGATAACATACAGCTGGTGGGATATACGCTACATCGGCAGGATAGAACGGCTGACTCCGGTAAGACAAGGGGTGGCGGTATGTGTATATTTGTAAACAACAGCATGTGCACGAAATCTAATACCAAGGAAGTCTCTAAGTTTTGCTCGCCTGAGGTAGAGTATCTCATGATAAGCTGTAGACCACACTATTTACCAAGAGAGTTTTCATCTATATTTTCATAGCTGTCTATTTACCACCACAAAACAATGCTGGCATTAAGATTGCACTCAATGAGCTGTATAAGGCCATAACTAAACAGGAAAATCCTCATCCAGAGGCAGCACTCCTAGTGGCCGGGGACTTTAATGCAGGGAAACTTAAATCCGTTCTACCTCATTTCTACCAGCATGTTAAATGTGCAACCAGAGGAAAAAAAACTCTAGACCACCTTTACTCCACACACAGAGACGCGTACAAAGCTCTCCCTCGCCCTCCATTTGGCAAATCTGACCATAATTCTATCCTCCTGATTCCTGCTTATAAGCAAAAACTAAAGCAGGAAGCACCAGTGACTCGGTTAATAAGGAAGTGGTTAGATGACGCAGATGCTAAGCTACAGGACTGTTTTGCTAGCACAGACTGGAATATGTTCTGGGATTCTTCCGATGGCATTGAGGAGTACACCACATCAGTCACTGGCTTCATCAATAAGTGCATCGATGACGTCGTACCAACAGTGACCGTACGTACATACCCCAACCAGAAGCCATGGATTACAGGCAACATCCACACTGAGCTAAAGGCTAGAGCTGCCGCTTTCAAGGAGGGGGACACTAATCTGGACGTTTAAGAAATCCCGCTGCGATCTCCGACGAGCCATCAAACAGGCAAAGAGTGAATACAGGACTAAGATTGAATCGTACTACACAGGCTCCGACGCTCGTTGGATGTGGCAGAGCTTACAAAGAACTACAGACTACAAAGGAAAGCACACCTGCGAGCTGCCCAGCGACACGAGCCTACCAGACAAGCTAAATCACTTCTATGTTCACTTCGAGGCAAGCAACACTGAAGCATGCATGAGAGCATCAGCTGTTCCGGAAGACTATGTGATCATGCTCTCCGTAGCCGATGTGAATAAGACTTTTAAGCAGGTCAACATTCACAAGGCTGCAGGGCCAGATGGATTACCAGGACGTGTACTCCGAGCATGCGCTGACCAACATTCAAGTGTCTTCACTGACATTTTCAACAGGTCCCTGACTGAGTCTGTAATACCAACATGTTTCAAGCAGACCACCATAGTCCCTGTGCCCAAGAAAACTAAGATAACCTGCCTAAATGACCGACCCGCAGCACTCACGTCTGTAGCCATGAAGTGCTTTGAAAGGCTGGTCATGGCTCACATCAACACCATTATCCCAGAAACCCTAGACCAACTCAAATTTGCATACCGCCCCAACAGATCCACAGATGATGCAATCACTATTGCACTCCACACTTCCCTTTCCCTCCTGGACAAGAGGAACACCTACGTGAGACCGCTATTCATTGACTACAGCTCAGCGTTCAACACCATAGTGCCCTCAAAGTTCATCACTAAGCTAAGGATCCTGGGACTAAACACCTCCCTCTGCAACTGGATCCTGGACTTCCTGACAGGCTGCCCCCAGGTGGTAAGGGTAAGTCACAACACATCTGCCACGCTGATCCTCAACACAGGGGCCCCTCAGGGGTGCGTGCTCAGTCCCCTCCGTACTCCCTGTTCACCCATGACTGCTTGGCCAGGCACGACGCCAACACCATCATTATGTTTGCCGACGACACAACAGTGGTAGGCCTGATCACCGACAACGATGAGACCAGGGGCGGTGTGTTCATTAGGGCGATATGGGCGACGCACTGCCAAACGGGAAAAGGAAGGTTTTTTTTCTAATCAATTATATCACGGCAACAGTAGGTATCAGTGTTCTAATCTAGACGTCTGATCTGCCACTAAATGTCCAATCAGGCTAAAGTCGTGCTTCAAATGTCCCCGCCCGTTTTGGGGCGATTTCAGTCAGGTTGAAAATCGCCCAGAAGTCTCTCATAGCCTCTAATGTAAAATCAATTTTTTTCAAATATCAGAGCTTTCAATACAATCTCTATGGGTTTCTGAGGGCTTGCACTTACGCGCTTTCGTCATACGTAACATAACCATGAACGTAACTAAGAAAAGAGCGGGTAGCCTCATCAATCAATTCACTACTACTGTCAAAATGGCTAGCCTTCAGTGCAACTCAATTGTCTCTTTGAAAGAAGTTCCTTTTTGTCGGCGAACAAATCAAGATAAATTGGCAACGAAACAATTAGGACCTCCCAGACCAAATTTAATAATTCAACAGGTTTCTACTAAGCAGAGTCGTGAACACTGTCTACGAGAATCGAGACGACCTCATAGAATGTTTTGAAGCCATTCGGACGGGTTCATTGGGTTCATTTGACCAGCCCACCGTGAGAGAGGCATCTGGCTACGTGAGGATGCTACATGATGAAGATTTTATTTTTTCCCTGCGGCTTTTTCACAAAATCATGCCCCACGTCGACATTCTGTACCAAAAGCTACAGAAGAAGGACATCGATGCTGTCTTTATCAAACGTGCCCTCGACAGCTTCACAAGCAGTGTGCAGGCCATAAGGTAAGATTAAACAATATCATTCGATCTTTCTCAAAGCAGAGCTTTATTTGAAAATGTATGCATGAAAGGAGACTGCATTTGTGTTTGAAATTACATTATTCTCATTATATATGGCCAGTGGTGTAATCTAGCTTATTTTATATACTATGTGTACTGTACAGTGGTGCTCATAAGTGTATGAACACATTCTAAAGTTGACTAAAAAGAGGAATACAAAAATAAAAAAAATCATCTTTTGGAAATTGATCTTAATGACTTAATTAAAAAAGTTGGAAAATCCAACCTTTAAGGACACCAATTTTCTTTTCTTTTTATCCCTCTTTTTAGTCAATTTTAGCATGGGATCATAAGCTTATGAGCACCACTGTATACTGTGCTGAACATCCAGGCTATGTGAGACACAAAGGCTAACTTAAACACTAAAGACTTTATGCATCCCTGCCCATTTTAAGTGGAACTGAAGTATTTGTACTATACATGGATACATTGCATATACCTGTGCATCACATAGACAACAGTACTGTACAAAGCCAACAAACACATTGGTCTGTTTGCCTTCAGGGACTCCTCTCAACAGCAGCTGCAAGAAGCAACAGGAGCCAAAAGACCCAGAACAGCTTTGAGAGAAGAGGAGAAGCAGAGGCTGTCTGAAGAGGTCTGCAACACCATCCTGGATCACACCAAAGAAAGGTTCTCTTTCTCTGGCCACCTTGTGAGTGCTACCTTACTGCAAGCAGACATGTTTGAAAGGTACTGCCATTCATTTCCTGATGAGGCTCTGAATGCCACTGTAAATGCATACCCCATGCTGAGCAAGGCAAAGCTCAAGACAGAACTATCTCTGATCTATGAGAATCCTGAATTCAAGGGATGCTGTGGTGCACTGGCACTGTACCAGGTTCTCATGAGCTACAACCTCCAGGAGACGTTCTCTGAGACTGTGACTCTGTTGAACATCCTCATAACTACTCCCATGACAACAGCTGAAGCTGAGAGATGTTTCTCAACTTTGACACGAGTTAAGACATTCCTGCGAAATTCAATGGGCCAGGAACGTCTGAATGCACTGGCCATGCTTTCCATGGAGAGGAACTAGTCCTCAGCATGCCTGATTTCAATGAGAAAGTCATTGAACGCTTTGCTGTATTGAAACAGAGAAGAGAACAGTTTCAGTACAAGTAATGTAGCCTCTCTCTCTCTTTGTCCCTCCCTGTCTGTCTCTTTAACACACACACGCCCAAATCAGTTCACAGTTGATGTTGTTTAAAATAGTTATTTTTCATTTAAAAAAAAAGTTTAAAAAAAATAATCTGTTCATGTTCATTTTTACAAATCTATACAATTGGCCAGAATATGGTTGTTCATATTTACAAATCTATACAATTGGCCAGAATATGGTTGTTCATTTCTACAAAGCCATACAGATAGCTGTGTTTACCTTTTCTAGAAATTACTTTCAAATTCTGTTTTCAGGCAAAATGTCTATCACTGTTCATTTTCACAAATCTATACAAGAGGGCAGAATATGGAAGTCTATAAAAATGTCTTAGTACCAATAACTTGCATCAATGTTTTCAGTAGCCTCTATCAAAAGCTCCTGCTTGCTTGTTGTGAATTATGCTCAGGTGCACATATTTCCAATTCAACCATGAGGCAAAAAAATGTGGTAAAAGCTCTTGTTGATCCTGCAATCTGAACAAATACCAAGATGCTGTATTTTCAGCTGATATTTCATTTGTTTATGGAAATGCATATTGTTTATGCAGTGTTGAGGAATGTGAAAGAACACCCTTGATTATTTTTACTGTGATAACTTATTTTGATTTTGTAAGCCAACACTTTTGAGATCAGTCAATAAATGCTTCTGGTATTGACTTATATGCTGCCCCTGTCTTCATGTTGTTGCTGGACATATCTTTTTAAAAATGTGTGTAGGTCACCTAAATCATCAGAAAAATTGCCCCCCCTGAGAATTTTTTCAGGAGCCGCCACTGGATGAGACAGCCTATAGGGAGGAGGTCAGAGACCTGGCCGTGTGGTGCCAGGACAAAAACATCTCCCTCAACGTGATGAAGACAAAGGAGATGATTGTGGACTACAGGATAAAAAAGAGGACTGAGCACGCCCCCATTCTCATCGACAGGGCTGTAGTGGAACAGGTTGAAACATTCAAATTCTTTGGTGTCCACATCACCAACAAACTATCATGGTCCAAACACACCAAGACAGTCGTGAAGATGGCACGACAAAGCCTATTCCCCCTCAGGAGACTGAAAAGATTTGGCATGGGTCTTCAGATCTTCAAAAAGCTCTACAGCTGCACCATCGAGAGCAGCCTGTCTGGTTACATCACCGCCTGGTATGGCAACTGCTCGGCCTCCGACCGCAAGGCACTGCAGAGGGTAGTGCGTACAGCCCAGTACCTCACTGGGACCAAGCTTCCTGCTATCCAGGACCTCTATACCAGGTGGTGTCAGAGGAAGGCCCTAAAAATTGTCATGATGAATGCTGAACTGTAGTCAATGAACAGCATTCTCACATAGATGTTACTCCTGTCAAGGTGGGAGAGGGCAGTGTGGAGTGCAATAGAGATTGCGTCATCTGTGGATCTGTTGGGGCGGTATGAAAATTGGAGTGGGTCCAGGGTGTCTGGGATGATGGTGTTGATGTGAGCCATGACCAGCCTTTCAAAGAATTTCATTGCTATGGGGCGATAGTCATTACCTTGGTTTTCTTGGGCACAGGGACTGAGTTCGTGTCCTGGCAATCTGTCGGCCTTGTAAATGTTAACCTGTTTAAAGGTCTTATATGCATCGGCTAAGGAGAGCATGATCACACAGTTGTCCGCAACAGCTGGCGCTCCCATTCATGTTTCAGTGTTGCTTGCCTCGAAGCAAGCATAGAAGGCATTTAGCTCGTCTGGTAAGCTCAAGTCATTGGGCAGCTCGCGGCTGAGTTTCCCTTTGTAATCCGTGATAGTTTGCAAGCCCTGCCACATCCGACGGAGTCAGAGCCGGCGTAGTAGGATTTGATCTTTGTCCTGTATTGACGCTTTTCCTGTTTGATGGCTCGTCGGAGATCGCGGCGAGATTTCTTAAACGTCCAGATTAGTGTACCCCTCCTTGAAAACGGCAGCTCTAGCCTTTAGCTCAGTACAGATGTTGCCTTTAATCCATGGCTTCTGGTTGGTATATGTACGTACGGTCACTGTAGGGACAATGTCGTCGATGCACTTATTAATGAAGCTGGTGACTGATGTGGTAAACTCTTCAATCCCAGGAACATATTCCAGTCTGTGCTACCGAAACAGTCCTGTATCTTAGCATCCGCTTCATCGGTACTTCCTGTTTGAGTTTTTGCTTGTAAGCAGGAAATAGAATTATGGTCAGATTTGCCAAATGGAGGCCAAGGGAGAGCCCTGTATGCATTTCTGTGTGTGGAGTAAAGGTGATCTAGAGTTTTGTCTCTTCTAGTTGCACAGGTGACATTAGGTAAGACTTATTTCAGTTTCCCTGCATTAACATCAGCGACCAATAAGAGTGACTGCTGGATGAACATTTTCTTGTTTGCTTATGTCCCTATACAGCTCGTTGAGTGTGGTCTTAGTGCAAGCATCGGTTTGTGGTGGTAAAAATAAAGCTACGAAAAATATAGATGAAAACTTTCTTGGTAAATACTATGGTCTACTGCAGGGTTCTTCAATTCCGGTCCTGGAGGGCCAAAACACCTCTGTTTTTCATCCTCTCCTTCTAATCAGGGGCTAATTCAGACCTGGGACACCAGGTGGGTGCAATTAACTACCAGGTAGAAATAAAAAACAGAAGTGTTTCGGCCCTCCAGGACCGGAATTGAAGAACCCTGGTCTACTGTACAGATTATAATTCGGTATTCTAGGATATTATATTTCTTCAGGTCCCACAAAAAATGGCCTTTATTTTTACATTTTAGCAGACGCTCTTATCCAGAGTGCATACATTTTTCATACTGGCCCCCCGTGGGAATCGAACCCACAACCCTGACGTTGCAGACGCTATGCTCTACCAACTGAGCTACAGGAGGCCTAGAGCAAATCAACAAATATCAACACCTGGAGTTTGCTAAACGGTACTTGGATTGGAACCGGATGCTATGGTCAGATGGAAGGGCGTCAATTGGGTATTGCAGAGTATGGCAGTCAACACCAACAATTTGAAATAGGCTCCTAAAATCATGACTAAAAGGCAAATGCAGTTTAGTGGCATTAGCGGGCTGGCTTTAGGACCATGCGAACCATGTCTTTCTGGCTGGCTTTAGGACTATAGAGAGCATATTGAGGCAGCTACAGTGAACAGCAGAGGTGGAAGATGGTTTTAGATGGCTAGGTAACTGTTGTTGTTTCTTGACATTAAACAAACTAGATAGTTTTTTTGCGTAGCAGCTAATATCTGTATGTGTTTGTAGAATGTTAGGTCCCCTAACGACTGAGGTGAATGAATCCCCCCTCTTAACCCCCGTCACTTTGCCATACCCTCAGCTTAGCTGAAGTGACGCCCCCGGACAGATGAGACGCAAACCAGCGGTGGGTTTGGCATCGAAAGAATGATGCATATGCAGAAAATAACCTCATACCTACTGTAAAATATGGTGGTGGATATTTTACATAGTGGGTCTGTTTTGTTTCCACTGGTCCTGGGGCCTACTGCGAGGTTTGGGGATTTAGGTCTTTTTTCTACTTACCCAGAGTCAGATGAACTAATGGCAGGGTGTCCGTTAGGAAAATATAGAGCTGGACAACGTGACCGGTAAGATTTTAATTTACCGGCAATTTGAGAAATTTACCGGACCCATATGCATTGGGGACATAACCCAATTGGGGTGTCCACCCACAGGGCTCAGAATGACAGAAATCACATTTAGATTATGGTAATGCTCTTAATAGAACATCATGTAGTAAATGCAGCCAATAAAATGCAATTTGCGGGAAAACACCATTCTAAACAGCGCACCTGGGAAAACACCATTCTAAACAGCGCACCTGGGAAAACACCATTCTAAACAGCGCACCTGGGAAAACACCATTCTAAACAGCGCACCTGGGAAAACACCATTCTAAACAGCGCACCTGGGAAAACACCATTATAAACAGCGCACCTGGGAAAACACCATTCTAAACAGCGCACCTGGGAAAACACCATTATAAACAGTGCACCTGATATCGGTTCCATATGTGACAGAGATGAACATCTCAGTTAGAAACTTAGAAAGAGGGGGAATCTAAAGATGCAACTAAGATGGCTTGCTAATATGACTAGGATTGTGCATTTGGCTTCTGGACAAAAGAAAGTGGATATGAAAACCAATAGAACAGGAGAGAAATGGCATAGCGGTGGGTCCAATAGGGAAGTAAATGGAAATACATTTGCCAAACACATAAATAAATAAAATCATTAAGTATACTTTCAAAATGCATACTGCCTCCAGCTCACATTGTAAAGTGGTGGCTGATGTGCTGATAGCCTGTTGCCTGCACTTGAATGGTCAATGGGAGGTGTGCTTCAATTACCAGTTGAGAAATAAAAATAGTAGCTCTTTTTAATCATGCACCAAAACTGTTTATAACAAGCGATTGCATTTAGAATTGTTGTGCAATGAATGGGTTTATAGAAGCACATATTTTACTCCAGCAACAACCAGCTGAGGAGCTGGAGGAGAAATCCTGCTAAAATAGTCTCTGTATGCTGTGTGTGTGTGATAGTTGTGTTGGATAAATAAGATACATGATGACTAACAAAATTATTTTTCCAGGTCATTTTGGCCGGCAACAGATTTATTTATCAGCTTTTCATTTATTTATTTTTTCCAAAAGCCGGCAATTGCCGGCTAACGGAAACCCTGACTCTTGGATAACATTTTTATGTCTCTGAGTTTGAAGATAATTGAAGTTAGCTTATCGTTAGCTTAGCACAATTTCTGAAAGTCTCCAGGTACTGTAGCCAGCTCCTCTCAAATGCAGGGAAATAGACCTAACATGGCCAGTGAGGTAGACATCCTAGACCATCAAAAGGTTTCACGTCACCATGTAGGTGACCCCCGGCAGTTACAACACACCCCAGATGGTTCCCCAGAAGACCCCTCGAACGATAGCATACAGCATACAGTATCTGAATATTCTGTCTCTTTCCTGTGCTCATTTAGAGCAGATCAAAGGCCTACAGTCTCTACAGGCCTTGAGCAAAACCAACCAATACTCCGGGGGAGCCAGCCAGAAGTGACCCGGGCCAAAACAACAACTACCCACACATGGCAGATAACACAGATCCGCTGTATGAGGCAGTTAATTTAGAGAGGCAGTATGATCACTTGCAAAGGCTACCTCCTTCACCTCCTTCAGCAATGGCTACAAATAAACATTTGCTTTCAAATGAATTCAAAAGTATCAGGTACATGCAGTTCAATAGTGCTTTACTCAAGTTGCTTAGCTACTACAAATTAATGCTTTTTCTCTGACTAATTTCAGCATACACTAGCCATGTACAGAGATGCAATCGAAAAGTTGTATCCAGGTGAAAATGATCCTCTCTGTATTTCTTTAGGTTTTCTTTGTTCAATGAAGGATGGTTTCGGCATCCAAAAAATGAACACGAGTGAGAGTGCAAATAAAGGAATAGAATGCTTCAATAAAGGTCCCTTTCCCCTTCACCTAGGATGCTCTCACAGATGGAAATTCACTTTGGAACTTTGGAATACACTGGGAACGTATAAGAGGAATATGTATTGGAAGTTAGTCAATATAAGTAGGAGAGAATGAGAGAACGCAAATGATAATCTCCAGGTAGAATGTTTCTAAATAAACAAGTATAAGTGCAGTATGGTCCTCATAGCTCCAGACACATGTGCTCTCAATGTGATATGCACGAGTCTATAGCAGTGGCCCATCAAGAGATTTCACACTCCAACAAGCACGATATATCTTTCATTTTCAACATGCATTACCATAACATGTGACACAGTTAGTACTTTACACTACGTGTTTGTATAAGTACACGTTATGATTCTGCCTACAGTGGCAAAACGCTATTTTCTCTAAAAAGTAATTTTTATTTCTAAACAGAGTAATATCCTGGGCACCATTTTTGGGATTCACTCCACTGAGAAAAATCACAAATACATACTGAACAAACTTCTATCTCATATAGGCACTGCAGGTGAGGAACGGCACTCTACAATGTCCTCCATTTCACACACATTAATTTGATCTCCCCAGCTGATATATCTGACTGGGCTCTCAAGCACACACATGCACGTACACATATGCTACACACAGACGCACCTAGGGAGGTTTCCCATGGCTGGGTTATTAAAACTTTTCACCACTATAAACCCAGAACTCTCCAGGGGGGTTTCATGGATCATGGGTTATGGATCGTGAGAAGGAGTCAAGGACTGAGGTTTAAATGAAGTTTCTAACGGCTTTAAACACATTACTCTCACTGCTAAAATGTGTCTGCTACTTTCTATCTAGCCATTTCACTTAGGGCATGTGTAAGAAATAGTTATATCTAGTTTACACCATTTTTCCTTCCCCTGTACAGTCCTTCTAGATCCCTAAAGGGAAGTGAAGTGGGCCAAAGAGGGGATAACTTTGTGGAATAAATCAGCCCTGAATGGGTAGCCCTAAGGACCAATAAAACACATACTTGTTGCTTCATCTTTTCCCCCGCCGCAGCCCCTGCTCTGTGACACGCAACAACCCTGGAACTTTCATCAAGCAGTTCATTTACATTTATTGGATATGGCAAAACCCCCTGGAGGTAAATGACAGCCTCTCCCCTTCTCCTTCCCCACACTGAAGTCCACAAGCGATGGGAAAAGGTGGGAGGGGTGGCGGGGGGGAGCGCGTAGATGTAATTATACAACGATCAAAGGGATCATGCTGTTTGAATGTGGCTGCTATGAAAGTGAACTGTGTTTGCGTGTGATCAGGGGTGTATTCATTCCGCCAATTCTGTTGAAAAACGTTTCTTAAATGGAAGAAAACGGAATGAAATGGGGATGTCCAATAGAAACTCTCGTTTGCAACTGTTGGACTAATGATTACACCCTAGATCAGCTAGATGCATGCAAGAATATGCAAAGCGGTATTGAATGTGTCAACGTCTGTCACCCTCATTACTCAAATTTCTCTCGACCTGTGGACCTACGTTGTAAACTTTCATTCATAGGCTAGTTTGTAGAAACCTCATGATGGGTAAAGGGAAAATGTAGTAGCCAAAACCTATTGATGTTACATTGAGCTGGATGAATGGAATGTGAATGACAGTCATCCAATATGCTGTAATAGAAATAAGATCGTCCTCCTCATCTTAAACGGCACCGACCGCCACTGGTGTGAACTACAGGGTCTAAATACCAAGAGTATGAAAGATGATTACGCAAACTCCAGTTTGTCTCGATAAAAACCACTAAACTCCCTCGCTTTCTGATAGCAGTATGCCCAAGCTGAGAGTAGTATGCCCAAATCATGTGCTAAAAAAATAGCAACAGCAAGGTCCATTGACATTGTCTAGGCTAATTCTAGAGCTCAAGTCTTCACCTTGCCTTAACATAGTGCATTCAGAAAGTATTCACACCTCTTTACTTTTTCCAGATTTTGTTTTGTTACAGCCTGAATTTAAAATAGATTAAATTGAGATTGTGTGTCACTGATATACACACCATACCCCATAATGTCAAAGTGGAATTACGTTTTTATTAATGTTTACAAATTAATAAAAAATGAAAAGCTGAAATGTCTTGAGTCAATAAGTATTGAACCCTTTTTTTATGGCATGCCTAAATATGTTCAGGAGTAGAAATGTGCTTAACAAGTCACAAAATAAGTTGCATGGACTCACTCTGTGTGCAATAATAGTGTTTAACATGATTTTTAAATGACTACCCCATCTCTGTCCCCCCACACATACAGTGCCTTCTATTCATTATCTGTAAGGTCCCTAAGTCAAGCAGTGAATTTCAAGAACAGATTCAACCACAAAGACCATGGAGGTTTTCCTATGGTTCGCAAAGAAGGTCACCTATTGGTAGATGGTTAAAGAAAAAAGAAGACATTGAATATCCCTTGGAGCATGGTGCAGTTATTCATTTTACACTTTGGATGGTGTATCAATACACCCAGTCACTACAAAGATACAGGTGCCCTTCCTAAATCAGTTGCAGGAGAGGAAGGAAAACACTCAGGGATTTCACCATGAGGCCAATGGTGATTTTAAAACAGTTACAGAGTATAATGGCTGTGATAGGAGATAACTGAGGCTGGATCAACAACACTGTAGTTATTCCATAACACTAACATAAATAACAGAGTGAAAAGAAGGAAACCTGTATAGAATAAACATATTCCAAAATATGCATCCTATTTGCAATAAGGCATTAAAGTAATACTGGAAAAAATATGGCAAAGAAATTAACTTTTTGTCCTGAATACAAAGCGTAATATTTTGGGCTAATCCAACACAACACATCACTAGCTAGGTTTCCATCCAATTTGCGACAGATATTCATGCGAATATTCTATAAAATGCATTAATAAATATGCGCATTTTCTCACAAGAGATGTATTTCCATCAAACTGACTTTTTGCAGATAAAGGCTGTGAGTGATGATGTAGTGCACATAAAAGTAACTTTGCTGTTAAATCACCATTTACCGAATGAAAAATACAAGTTAAATGGGTTTCAACTGCATTTTCAACTCTACTGATGGTTTTGTCACAAAAACGGTTGCATTATATAGCAAACTTGCCCACTCTGCGCTCTAGCCAACAGCTCTCAGATAAAGTGAGGGTAGGCTACCCACATTATGACATTATTATGGATAAGAGCAATATTATTTGTATTTGTCAAACGGCAGCCAAGCATTGATCATTATGTCACCAGAATAAGACCCTTGATATTTATTGGAAAGGAGCATCAAGCTCATCATCATGCACATTCATCATAACTTATTTCATCTGTAACCTACAGCACACACCATATCATCACTCCAAGTTTACTTCGATATGATGGTTATTATATAAATGCTATGATGAGTTTCTGGTATTGAGAAGTTCAAGATGCAAGAATTTACTTAGACATTCTGTGGAGATTTTATACCAAGTATTTATTGGATCACGAGCTCGTGGGTCCATCTAACAAAAGGACATGGCTTTGCCCTTCGTCAGTTGAACTGCCCACACATACAAATCTAACTGTTAGGCCTACTGCTGCTAGGTAGCTCTCTCTCTGCTCTCCCCCTCCCCTCTGTCTGTCCTTGATTGCAGGAGTGAAGTCTGGTGTGAGGGAGTCAGGGTTCCAGCTACAGCTCATTCACCATAATCACCTCAGTCTTTAAGACCCGGTCTAACTTGCCACTCATCGTCAGATCATAGTCAAGACGACCATGTTAGTTTTGCTGTTGACTCAACCTGCTTGTTTTCGCCCTTTGTGTTTTTGGCCTGTTCTAGTTACTTTTCTCCTGTGCCACAGATTATTGGAACCTGACTCCTGCCTCCGCTTCACTCCTGCCACCACCATCCTGCTTTCCACTACCGGACCTCCCTTTTGGACTCACCACGGACACTAGGACATTACGGTACCACACCTGCTCTGAACCTGGATCTGTTACCCTCCCTGTAAACCTGGACTTGCTCTTCCCCTATTATTGGAAACCTGGACAAATTGAACTTTGTAAATAAACCTGTTAAACCTTCTCTGGCTCGGTGTAGTTGTCTGCATTTTGGGTTCAAATCCAGTTAAATCATGACACTAACCTCCTTTATACTCTTGGTTATACTCCCTTTCACATACATCTGGCAACCATCATAGCACTCCCTTTCTCTGATGTTATTACCCTAAACATCAGTAATCTCCTTTGACATAATGGAATGTAGACTTCCTGACTCCAAACCCATTATCTACTAACTCTTGACTTTCACGATACTATGACATGACATCATTACACTATAAAAAACATCATACCAATCCACTCTTTTTTTTTCTTATCTTGTGGTAAGTAAGATCACTTAACCCCCATAAGTTCATATAAAATACAATATTCCCCCTCAGTAGTACATATATATCTGACTAGATCCTAAACTATGCTAGATAACTGAGAATTGACCCCTTCAACCTTTCATACCTGAATAAAACTTGATTCTCCATATATTTAATCAACAAAGGTATACATTCTCAGTCATCTATCTTATGTGATATCAAACCTCTCAAACCTCTATAAACTCAGTCTGAGTAAAAGATAAACACATAATTAACTACTATATATTCATGATAATAATCTATGTAGTCAAAACCTTATTTTTTATACATAAGGAAAAATACCACATAAACATCCCCCATTTTAAAATAACCCCTTTTTCTGATACACGCAAAATAAAAAAAACATCCATAGAAATAAATCGTTAACATAATGACATCAACAATACACAACAATTATACATAACCATTACTAAGTCACATGAATATTATAATCTATACACATGAACATAAAAATAACAAAAACATCCATATTCGTCATCCATGCGCTGTCAGAGGACCCCCAAGCTTATCACTGGTCACCTGGGGGATCTATCTGATCGACTGAGATAGCCATCTGTCCACCTCTTCTTCCTGTGAACCTTAATTCCATGTTATACATTTTCAACTTAACATTCCTTTTCCTCAATCAACATTATTAATAGACTCTAAACAGGAATAAGACAACATAAAATAAGAATTAGTCCTCCTTGTATTAACATTAACTGATACATCTCTAACTGTAATCACATGCATGTTAGTAATCGTTTGTACAGATCTTAAAATCCATCCCCGAAAAATTTGAAAACAACACCCCATAACTATTGCTTCAATAATTACTATGGCCACTAGAGGACCTAGAATGCTTGCCATCCATGTTCCTATGGAATTACCACTAAAAAAACTTTGAAAAGACTTCAACAGCATTCAAATTACCATATCCTCCACCTTAATATAATAGCATCCAATGCTATGTGATTATCAATTACACATTCTAATGATTAACATCTCAGAGCCAATTCTTAAAAACCCATGATTGTTAAAATATACAATTTTCAACTCCGACTTTGCTCTCCTATTATTCCTAATATGACATACACATTATAACACTCTATTATCACCCCTGTTAAATCATTACATCCCCAAACTATTCCTGCTTTAATAATTCACCCAAATTCAGATCATATGAAAATATCATAACCCCATGATAATAACCAATTAAGTACTTTCCTATCAACATAGATATTTACCACTCTAAACATCCATTTCTATATCACCCAATACTTCAAATCTATATCATTACTAATATGTTAATACTTTAACCCAATTAATCAATATATTCATGATTTCATTCACAATCCTCACCTTAACTTCCATGTTTCAAATAGTATGATTCAACATAAATCATATAAATGTATCCTATGATATTACCTTAATGTATCACTGTTTTAACCCATAATATCTATATAAAAAATGTCTATACTTATACATACTAATAATTTACTTAAATCACTCATTCATATTATGAATTATAACTAACCAAATTACTTAACTCAACCAAATTTAAAATGCCCATTGTTATTGCTTCACTTTATCCGTATCTATGAAAATTAAAACCCTCAACTTAATCACCCATTACAACTTTCAGAATGTATACTTATATTATCATACATTATAAACATCCATAATTCAATTATGACCTTCCTCATCCTGATAATAAATACAGATCATTATCTCAATGCATTCTTAATACTATTAATTTAGCAGTGTATATACCTACTACCCAAATTATCAAATGTTAGATAAATACAATTTTATTATCAACAAGCAACCCCTTTATTCCTCCCGGCACTTAAATATTATTGCGTCTCTTCATTATGTTCTTCAGACATCTTCATATTTCAAAATGACTTTCCCATTACAATGTCACAACTACAATGTCTCATTCGATTCACCACCAACTCCACAACCTCAATGTCATTTCCATTTGCCAACCATTATACCAACCACATGAGAAATGTGGCATTTGAACAGATCTTTCTCCATTCTCACTCAGTGGTGAACTCCTTTCCCACTCCTTTGATATAAAAACATGAGAAAATCCTTTGATATCTTCGATTGGTTGTTGTAGACCAGTTGCATGTAGAAGTGGTATTTTACAAAAACGTCTTCAATGCCTCTGATATTCATCTACAGCCGGTTCATAATTTGTTATTTTTTTATAGGTACACACCATTCTATGCCAAATTATCCCTTATTATGCATCAAGATACCATCTGTATTTACCTCACTAGAAGACAAAAACACGATTTAATTTCTAAACCAATAACTCCATATAAACATTCACCATATGACAAAATATTATGCTTTAACAATTATTCCTAATACCAATTCCTAATATACTTCCCAATTTCTATTAGATAAACCTTTTAAATACATATAACCGAATGGAATGACAGCCAGTTGATTCCTGAAAAATCTAGAAAATCTGGAAATTATTGGAGGTCTATAGCTCTGTTCCTCCACTGAGGTAATCAGCCATAACCCACATCTCATCAGTATCATTCCTCAAACATCGCAAGGAAATCCCCTTGCTCCTGGAATATAAATTATACATGTTGTTAACATTCAATTACACTCAATAATCCAAAAATAGTAAGTACACACAAAACATGATAAAGCTATACATAGTCCTATCTCATCAATAATCGTTTATATCAAACTAATTCCTCATAACTACTCCATAAAAATATTATATAAAACCTTTCACAATATTAAAACCACTCCAATTTCTTAGAGTATACAATTATTTTGTTTAATTGATTACCCTTCAGATCATATCCTCTTTAATTCTCACAATAATTATTAAACCCCAAATCTGCTTCTTATTATCCAATATCAAATGATCCATTATCGTTTACATAATCAACAACAAAAGAAAATCTGTGTCCTTTGTCATTGTTCCTGTCACCCCTGTAAATCTCATATTTCATTAATTAGCCAATACCCTCACTTACTTTGTGTAAGACTTGATATTTTATCCCAGGCATCTATTTAAAATTTGTTCGCTACGTTGTCTCCTACTCTCCACTTATCATAATGCTATAGGATACTTCCATCAATCCTGGAAAAATAAACGCCCCCTCACAAAACACTGGATAATACCACGTTTATTAAGTTAACTACACCTTCTACTATAAACCTATAACCCTTTTTTAGTAATTTAATCATCGCAACCTGTTGCATTGATGTTTTAAAATATAAACCTATTGTTTCATAATCCAAAACCCACAAAAAGATGTCTACTTAATCCATCAGGCCAACAGCAACAACTACCTCCCATCGTTCAACGTACTATAAACAGATTATCGTTATCAGAAGTAATGAACCTTCGTCATAACTCACCGCTGTTTAAACAAACTATATAATGACTATCAATTATCAAATATCGTTCCTTATTCAACTATCTAGACATGTTCTTCATTAGTAAATCATCTCCACAAAGCAATACTACCTAATAACATATTCTCATTCACCTAAATATAAATAATTACTTATATTAAACAATCCAATTCAACATCAAGTCAACCTGTCTCATCACCCAATTAACTTACTTAATTTTTAAACCCTCTACAATATCTATCATACTCTACCGCTAATTTTCCTTATAACGGTACCTCAACAGATGACAAATTACTGTGAAGTAAGCTATGCAACTTCAATTACTATGTTATACTATTTACTATGTGTCGGTAAGACAATCCCTTTCACAAAATGTTTATCAAGTCACCTATTAATCTATTGCATTATCCACAATGTAAAAGTTTTGCTTTCTATCCCTCTCTGGGTTTGAACCAGGGACCCTCTACACATATCGACAACATTCACCATCGACACACCATACAAAATCTGCGATCCTTGCAAAGCAACTACTTCCAGTTCATAGAGCAAGTGACGTCACCTAATGAAAACCGCACTAGCTCTCACCGCTAACTAGCTAGCCATTTCACACCAAACATTCAACCCCCTATGACTTCCTTCTCCACAGAAACCATTGATCCTTGTACACCTAACGTAACCCATAATGTCCCTTACAGCTTTCTCATGTTTCTGCGAGACCCAGTTGCTAACACACGCAGACAAAAACATGGAAATTCTACAATTTTTTACTAGCAGACCAAATAACACACTCTCAAACAGCGTTCTACATTAACCTCTATCACAGGGTTTAAAAACTAACGTAACAACATTAACCATCCTAAATTGCTCTAGTAACGTCGTGTATGTTCAGTTTATTTATTACGATAGTATGTCCATAATACTTCCAACAAAGCTACATTATCCCTATTTATTTTTATTTTATATTTCTATAATTGTCTTTGTTCCCTTGCTTCACTTCCCATGAATATAAGACATTCGCTTTTCTGTGCGTCCTAAACTACATTCAATTTCCCTGTAATCAACTAAGACCATAGCCACACAATGAAACCATCACTACACCATTATCAGAATGAATGAGATCTAGTCAACTATCCTTTCTAAGTAGGCTACAAGTAACACCAAACACTTGCTGTAGTTTACCATCATATATTGATATCATCCATTTATCACGATCCAATTTATTTATAGACATATTCCACCATTTTCACTCGTTTAATCTAGCAAAACCTTATTCAATGGCCAAAAAAATTACTACCACGCACTCTTTCTCTCCATACCGTTAACATTTTTACATTTTAGTCATTTAGCAGACGCTCCTATCCCGAGCGACCCACAATTAGTGAGCTCATACATTTTTTATACTTATACTAGCTCCCCTTGGGAATTGAACACACAACCCTGGCGTTGCAAGCACCATTCTCCACCAACCGAGCTACAAGAGTCCTGCTATTTAAACCACACACGCTTCAAATCATACATTCAACATCACCAACCCAAATACTCTGTCGTACCCATTCAATCAACACATCAGCAGTGGAATTTACACTCATAAATGCAGATTGTTACTCCATGCCTTGAAATGATAAATAAATTCCACAAATAGCACCATTACAATGATTTCTCATCTTACCCTCTGATACAAAATGAAGTTCCATCCCTTCACTACGTTAGCTCTACCCTGATAATTAGTTCAATTGAACCCTATATTGGCTTTGTACTATATTATACATTACGTCTAAAACAACATTACTTATGGTCAGTTTATTCCACTATCACATGATCCAACAACGGTATAAACTTAGAAAACCCATATTAATTACTTTCCCACCCACTACGTACGTCTACGTTTGGGTGAGCAAGTTTAATACAGACATGGCACTCTAATTATGATTTTGTCATTACCATTTCCAAATCGTCACAACTCCTTATAGAAGGTTAGAAACTTCTAGATACTCACATCAAATAATCCCTTCGTAGTGTTTTTAACCATTCTTAATCGACACAAATCTCTACAAACATTTTCGCAGCGGAACCAAAAAAATTAATAAAAATAGACTGTAATTTCCCGGACACTGCTCTGCCTGTCCAGAAAATATAGCCTACATTGCTCTCTAAAATAATGTCAATCTCCATACCACTCCTTGATTATTCTATGAATTAATTAAGTTATATATTGTAACTTCTTATCCAAACTTATATCAAATTATTATACTCATTTTTAGAACTTATTTTTTACCCTTCAGATTCAAATTACTTACTGCTCTTTGTTCATAATATCGTCCATTTTGTCCCGTTCAATTACTTAACTTTACATTACTTTTACAAAATACTTATTCTTAACTGCTGATTTGCCTGTAATAATTTCATCACTTCCTGTCTCTTGCTTCGAGTTTAAATGAAGTTCTGCTTTACGTTTACTGATGACTGTTTTTCCAGATATCGCTCTACTAAGCTGGTCATTAATTACTTATTAGTTCATGCAATCATTAGTAATTAAATACTTAAATAAAATCCCTATCTGTATTAAAATGTAGTTTGCCTATTTTTGCCATTTTGGTGCTATTATTCAATATGTTACATTGCATTGGCTCCAACTCCTGGCCATTTTGAATAATTCATCAAAATATTAATTCAAAAAGGGCCTCAAACCCACTCATTTATAATGTTTTTTTTTAACCATTATGAGTTGAACATCACAATAAAGGACTCAAACCTTTATTTCTGCTCTGTTGGGGACTCAAACCTCACAACGCTGCACTAAGGACTGTAACCTTCAACAGTAGGCCTACATACATGGCCTCAAACCATATCCTTAATGCTCTTAAACATTCATGATGTCGTACACTATATAATCTCGTCATGTCTACCAAGGACGTTTATCGCTGAGGACTCGAACCTCGCATCTTTCTACGTTCGTCTACCAAAGACGTTTATCGCTGAGGACTCGAACCTTGCATTTTTCTACGTTCGTCTACTAAAGATGTTTATCGTTGAGGACTCGAACCTCGCATCTTAAAAATGTCTATCCTGTCGTCACGGGACTGACATAACCCATCTACCTTACTTTAGGACACAAATCTAACTTATCATAATAAAAGAGCCTACACCCAATGTTGTTAAAACCCATTCTACTACTTCTGTTTTGTGTTTGGTCCTTTACTCAGACCAAACCCTGTTTAGAATAATAGCACCCTATTATCGTCAAATTTAATTAACTCCTTACATCTCATTACATAACTCAATACAACTCATTGTCCCCCTTTAAAAATATTGAATTTCAAACGTTCGTTACAGTTCAGCTTTACCACAGATAAGCAGATTTTGACATACTCAAAAAAATGAAAGTCTGCTTACCTGTTAGTTGAGCTGTAGACTGCATCCTGTTCGTGAAGACGCCAATCTGTTATGATGAGTTTCTGGTATTGAGAAGTTCAAGATGCAAGAATTTACTTAGACATTCTGTGGAGATTTTATACCAAGTATTTATTGGATCACGAGCTCGTGGGTCCATCTAACAAACGGACATGGCTTTGCCCTTCGTCAGTTGAACTGCCCACACATACAAATCTAACCTCCTTTATACTCTTGGTTATACTCCCTTTCACATACATCTGGCAACCATCATAGCACTCCCTTTCTCTGATGTTATTACCCTAAACATCAGTAATCTCCTTTGACATAATGGAATGTAGACTTCCTGACTCCAAACCCATTATCTACTAACTCTTGACTTTCATGATACTATGACATGACATCATTACACTATAAAAAACATAATATCAATAAATATTTGCGCATAAAGGCGTTTCCACCGCCATTTCCCGCATTATTAATTTTACAGACACAAAAAGATCCCACCATGTCGAACGAACAATTTGTCTGTCAGCATTTATGAAATTGTACCGGCATTTCATGTTTCCATCAGCCCGGTCGTGACTTGTTTCATGTGTCAGGTAATTCATCCACATGAAATGGTAGGATGGAAACCATGTTACTGAGTACCACTTTTCATATTTTCAAGAATGGTGGTGGCTGCATCATGTTATGGGTATGATTGTCATTGTAACGTTTACGCTGGGAGTCGGGAAGCAAGTACAGGGAGTAAATTTTATAATAAATAATACATGGAACAAAACAAGAAACACGAGTAGTGTACAGACATGAAACACAGGAACATAATCAATAATGCCTACTGAAGGAAACAAAGGGAGTGACATACAGTGGGGAAAAAAGGATTTAGTCAGCCACCAATTGTGCAAGTTCTCCCACTTAAAAAGATGAGAGAGGCCTGTAATTTTCATCATAGGTACACGTCAACTATGACAGACAAATTGAGGAAAAAAATCCAGAAAATCACATTGTAGGATTTTTAATGAATTTATTTGCAAATTATGGTGGAAAATAAGTATTTGGTCACCTACAAACAAGCAAGATTTCTGGCTCTCACAGACCTGTAACTTCTTCTTTAAGAGGCTCCTCTGTCCTCCACTCGTTACCTGTATTAATGGCACCTGTTTGAACTTGTTATCAGTATAAAAGACAACTGTCCACAACCTCAAACAGTCTCACTCCAATCTCCACTATGGCCAAGACCAAAGAGCTGTCAAAGGACACCAGAAACAAAATTGTAGACCTGCACCAGGCTGGGAAAACTGAATCTGCAATAGGTAAGCAGCTTGGTCTGAAGAAATCAACTGTGGGAGCAATTATTAGGAAATGGAAGACATACAAGACCACTGATAATCTCCCTCGATCTGGGGCTCCACGCAAGATCTCACCCCGTGGGGTCAAAATGATCACAAGAACGGTGAGCAAAAATCCCAGAACCACACGGGGGGACCTAGTGAAAGACCTGCAGAGAGCTGGGACCAAAGTAACAAAGCCTACCATCAGTAACACACTATTCCGCCAGTGACTCAAATCCTGCAGTGCCAGACGTGTCCCCCTGCTTAAGCCAGTACATGTCCAGGCCTGTCTGAAGTTTGCTAGAGTGCATTTGGATGATCCAGAAGAGGATTGGGAGAATGTCATATGGTCAGATGAAACCAAAATAGAACTTTTTGGTAAAAACTCAACTCGTCGTGTTTGAATGCTGAGTTGCATCCAAAGAACACCATACCTACTGTGAAGCATGGGGGTGGAAACATCATGCTTTGGGAGTGTTTTTCTGCAAAGGGACCAGGACGACTGATCCGTGTAAAGGAAAGAATGAATGGGGCCATGTATCGTGAGATTTTGAGTGAAAACCTCCTTCCACCAGCAAGGGCATTGAAGATGAAACGTGGCTGGGTCTTTCAGCATGACAATGATCCCAAACACACCGCCCGGGCAACGAAGGAGTGGCTTCTTAAGAAGCATTTCAAGGTCCTGGAGTGGCCTAGCCAGTCTCCAGATCTCAACCCCATAGAAAATCTTTGGAGGGAGTTGAAAGTCCGTGTTGCCCAGCGACAGCCCCAAAACATCACTGCTCTAGAGGAGATCTGCATGGAGGAATGGGCCAAAATACCAGCAACATTGTGTGAAAACCTTGTGAAGACTTACAGAAAACGTTTGACCTGTGTCATTGCCAACAACGGGTATATAACAAAGTATTGAGAAACTTTTGTTATTGACCAAATACTTATTTTCCACCATAATTTGCAAATAAATTCATTAAAAATCCTACAATATGATTTTCTGGAGAAAAAAAATCTAATTTTGTCTGTCATAGTTGACGTGTACCTATGACGAAAATTACAGGCCTCTCTCATCTTTTTAAGTGGGAGAACTTGCACAATTGGTGGCTGACTAAATACTTTTTTCCCCCACTGTATATAAGGGAGGTAATCAGGAAGTTGATTGAGTCCAGGTCTTTAACACCGCGCAACCTCGAACGCCGGAGAGGGAGTATACGTGACAGTACCCCCTCCCTGACGCGGCTCCTACCGCAGGACGCCGACCAGAGGGAAGGTCCCGGGGACGCTGTCTCAGTCATGAGATCTAAACCCAATTGAACACTCATCAGAGATTCTGGAGCGGCGCCTGAGACAGCGTTTTCCACCACCATCAACAACATAACACCAAATTATGGAATTTCTCATGGAAGAATGGTGTTGCATCTCTCCAAATTAGTTCCAGACACTTGTAGAATCTATGCCAAGGTGCATTGAAGCTGTAATGGTGGCTGGTGGTGGCTCAAAGCCCTAATAAGACACTTTATGTTGCTGTTTCATTTATTTTGGCAATGACCTGTATCTTGTTGATTTCGATTTCCTGTGATTGGATGACTGTGCCAAACGGACATCTTGTTCTGCAGATGGCTGTTGGTAAATCAGAGGTGGTCTTTTAATGAGATACATGTACGCACCAAGGTGAATAGACGCCCCACACTGATCTCTTTCAGTGAATTCCTTTAAAATAAGGTATAAAATAGTCTGTGTGACATTTTTATGATACAGTGCATTAGGAGAGTATAAAAAAAATGTATGCACTCACTAACTGTAAGTCGCTCTGGATAAGTGTCTGCTAAATGACTAAAATGTCAAATGTAAAAACTAAAGGATTCAGAACCCTTGACCTTTTTCACGTTTTGTTACGTTCATGCCTTATTCTAAAATTGATTTAATTAATTAATTAATTTTTTATAAATCTACACACAATACACCATAATTTTTGCAAATGCATTAAAAATAAGAAACCAAAATACCTTATTTACATAAGTATACAGGCCATTTGCTATGAGACTCGAAATTGAGCTCAGGTGCATCCTGTTTCCATTGATCATCCTTGAGATATTTCTACAACTTGATTGGAGTCCACCTGGGGTAAATTCAATTGATTGGACATTATTTAGAAAGAGACACACCTGTCTATACAATGTCCCATAATTGACAGTGCATGTCAGAGCAAAACCAAGCCATGAGCTCAAAGGAATTGTCCGTAGAGTTCCAAGACAGGATTGTGTCGAAGCACAGATCTGGGGAAGGGTACCAAAACATTTCTGCAGCATTGAAGGTCGCCAAGAACACAGTGGCCTCCATCATTCTTAAATGGAATAAGTTTGGAACCACCAAGACTCTTCCTAGAGCTGGCCTTCCGGCAAGACTGAGTAAATGGGGGAGAAGGGCCTTGGTCAGGGAGGTGACCAAGAACCTGATCGTCACTCTGACAGAGCTCAAGAGTTCCTCTGTAGAGATGGGAGAACCTTCCAGAAGGACAACCATATCTGCAGCACTCTACCAATCAGGCCTTTATGGTAGAGTGGCCATACGGAAACCACTCCTCAATAAAAGGCACATGACAGCCCGCTTGGAATTTGCCAAAAGGCACCTAAAGGTGAACAAGATTCTCTGGTATGATGAAACCAAGATTGAACTCTTTGGCCTGAATGCCAAGCGTCACATCTGGAGGAAACCTGGCACCATCCCTACGGTGAAGCATGGTGATGTCAGCATCATGCTGTGGGGATGTTTTTCAGTGGTAGGGATTGGGAGACTAGTCAGGATCGAGGGAAAGATGAATGGAGCAAAGTACAAAGAGATCCTTAATGAAAACCTGCTCCAGAGCACTGAGGACCTCAGACTGGGGTTCATCTTCCAACAGAACAACAACCCTAAGCACACAGCCAAAACAATGCATGAGTGGCTTCGGGACAAGTCTCGGAATGTCTTTGAGTGGCCCAGCCAGAGCCCGGACTTCAACCCGATTGAACATCTCTGGAGAGACTTCAGATCATCACCTTAAGGTCTGCAGATTTTTTTATTTCACCTTTATTTAACCAGGTAAGCCAGTTGAGAACAATTTCTCATTTACAACTGCGACCTGGTGAAATTCCCCAATACAGGTGTGCCAAGCTTGTAGCGTCATATCCAAGAAGACTTGAGGCTGTAATCGCTGCCAAAGGTGTTTCAATAAAGTACTAAGTAAAGGGTCTGAATACTTATGTAAATGTATTTTCAGTTTTTTATTTTTAAAACATTTTCTAACATTTCTAAAAACCTGTTTTTGCTTTGTCATTATGGGGTATTGTGTGTAGTTTGATGAGGGGAAAAAAACAATTTTATCAATTTTATAATAAGGCTGTAATGTAACAAAATGTGGAACAAGTCAAGGGGTCTGAATACTTTCCGAATACTCTGTATGTGGAGATAGTTTAGTGCCTAAAATAAGGGGTTAAATAAATTACATTTAAAAAATATATATTTGTGGCCTCCCGGCGCAGCGGTCTAAAGCACTGCATCGCAGTGCTAGAGGTGTCACTACAGACCCGGGTTCAATCCCAGGCTGTATCGCAGCTGCGACCGGGCGACCCATGAGGCGGCGCACAATTGGCCCAGCGTCCTCCAGGTTAGGCCGGCCAGGATGTCCTTGTCCCATTGACCTCTAGCGACTCCCTGTGGCGGGCCTGGTGCATGCACGCTGACTTCGGTTGCCAGTTGTACCGTGTTTCCTCTGACACA
Source organism: Coregonus clupeaformis (assembly GCF_020615455.1). NCBI lineage: Eukaryota > Metazoa > Chordata > Actinopteri > Salmoniformes > Salmonidae > Coregonus > Coregonus clupeaformis. The sequence continues at coordinate 40,594,983 of NC_059209.1, read as the reverse complement.
TTGCCAGCAGCAGTGTGGCTTGGCAGGGTCGTTTTTCAGAGGACGCATGGATCTTGACCTGAGTCCGTACGGGAGTTGCAGCGATGGGACAAGACTGTAACTACCAATTGGATATCAGCTTCCAGATCTTCCTTATGTATCTCAGATATAGAACATACTCTTCAGAACAACCTTCCTTTAGATTTTTTGGGGGACTATCTGTTCATGCATGTATGAAGCTGTTATTCAATGTGTTTCTATGGGCTAATAGCAGTGTTTCAGCAATGTTTCATCAAATAAAGAAAATACAAAAAATAGTTTTTGATACCTTAAGGGGGCCTAAAACTCAAAATCAAATAGCTAAATGATCCTTGGTATGACCATCTTTAAAAAATTCCATAGATTTGATGACCTCTTTAATAGTAGAAATTAGTATTTCTCTCTCTATCACTTTCATCCTTCCTTCCTCTCTTCAGCACCATCGTAGCTGAGACAGGGGCATATCATAGGCCCAGCAAAGATATTCATTGTGGCCCTAGAAGTTATTTGAATTCCCCAAAACGTGTGGTCTGGAATTGTTCCAAATCAAACCAACGGCAGCTAAATTAGGCCTTAGAGTTGCCGACAACAGATGCAAAGGGATTTATAAAAACATTCACAGCAGATACCAGTCTGGTCCTGGGCATATGGTTCTATGCTGGGCTTGCATCTCTCTGTAATAACTGTCCCTGAAACCGCTTTAACCTCTACGGGATCGTTGTCCCGTATACGGGATGGTTGAGCTAACGTGCGCTAATGTGATTAGCATGGCTGTTGTAAGTAACAGCAAACTTTCCAGGACATGGACATGTCCTATATGGGCAGAAAGCTTTTTAATCTAACTGCAATGTCCAATTTACAGTAGCTATTACAGTGAAAAAAATGCTATTGTTAGAGGAGAGTGCACAACAACAAAAAACGTATCACGGCAACTTGTTTGATACATTCACCTCTGAAGGTAAATAATGTACATACATTCAGCAATCTTGCTCTGATTTGTCATCCTAAGGGTCCCAGAGATAAAATGTACCATAGTTTAGTTTGATAAAATCAATTTTTATATTCAAATGTAGGAACTGGGTTCTACAGTTTGAACCCCTGCTGTCTCTGGCGCCACACCCACCCCACCCGGCCATCTAGATGTGTGAATGTTAGTGTATAAGCTAATGATCCATCATGTATGACATTCCTGTGAGTGTGTAAACTTACAGTTTGTATTACCATGTCATTTTTGTATGTTCTCTATAGTTATGTACTTGAAAATGTATCAATTGACCAATTTGGCACATTTGGACATATTTGATACAAAATAGTCCAGCATTGCAATGCTTCACTGGATCAATCTGAAACTTTGCACACACACTGCTGCCATCTAGTGGCAATTTTATATTTTGGCATTCTTGCATTTCAAAGATGATGGAACAAAAACATAAATAGAAAACACCTGTTTTTTTGTTTCTATTATCTTTTACCAGATCTAATGTGTTACATTCTCCTACATGAATTTCACACTTATGTTTCCTTTCAAATGGTATCAAGAAGATGCATATCCATGCTTCAGGTCCTGTGCTACAGGCAGTTAGATTTGGGTTTGTCATTTTAGGCGAAAATAGAAAAAAAGGGTCAGATCCTTAAGAGATTAATGTATGTTGGGGACACAGGGAGGGTGTTGGTCCCTTCCCAAAAGTTGCCAGCAGGTTTCTAGGGGCTCCGTGACAGGGTTCAAAATTGGGTAAGTGCATCAAAAAGGCAGTCAGCACTATCAGACAGAATGTGAGTTTGAGAGAATACATTTGGTGAGACTGTAGCATTAGGGTGTCAGAGACACAAGACTGTCCTCTATAAGCCATTAGATTAATTCACAGAGTAAAAACAGAGGGCTGTTGTTATTGAGTTTTCACAGCAATTGCTCATAAACCACGTGGGAATACAATTCAAAGCAGCATTAGATGAGGTCCCATGGTGAAGAAACCTTTTAAAACTACAGAAGAACATGGGCCATCCTCTATTGAGCTTCAATCACATCATTAACGAAGGTTATGAAAAACAATATGCGGCGCAATTTAATACTCATCTTGTGACCACAACCGGAGAGAACTATTTGGTTTGCTATATTCGAATAATAGTTTATACCAAGCCATGGATATTTGCATGTAATGTTGTGTATACAGAAGGACTAAGACAATGCATCATTTAACAAAGGGAGATTTTTAACTTTTAAAACTTCAGCAATGTACTTTTTCTAAACAAGTTGTATAAAGAGATTATTTGCTTCCCTGTCATTCACACAGCATTGTGAGAGAGCAATCCATGCCTGGCATTGTGCGACAGACAGCACCAGCTGAAGAGCCTTGGACTAATATCACAGTGGGCACAAAGATCAGAGAGGTTATAGCATGAACATGCTGATACAGACTGTCTTGTTAGATCACTAACACTCCAACTCTGCATTAAGTGGCTAGCTATGGTCGTTAGTGTATGCTAGCTAGAGGCCCTCCTCTTTCTCCTGGGAGATAGACCTCAACAGCGCTGGTGTTCATTATCAAGTCCCCTAACACAGCATCAACAACAATATGGCCGAAGGAGATTCAGAGTTAGTGAGAGGGAGAGGACGCCCTGTGGTGGAGACAGGCTTTGAAAAGTCACGGCTGAGCAGAAACCTCAAAGAGAAAGCAGGAGAGAGAGTTGGAGAGTTAGAAAGAGAGAGTTGGAAAGAGAGTTGGAGAGTTAGAAAGAGAGAGAGAGAGAGAGAAAGAGAGCGAGAGAGAGAGAGAAGCATGGCTTAGCATATGGACAGAGATGCGCAAATCAAGTTTATAGGGAGGCCCTCTATAAACGCTAATGATGAGAAGGCAGAAAACTAACTCACTGCAGAGTTAGCACTCTGGAACAGGCCTAGAGTAGAGACACATATGTAATACAGTGGCGTGAACAGAATTTAAGCCCTAATGAAAAAAATGCAATGAAACCATCAGAACAACTGTGATACAGTAGATGCATAACAGTCCATGTGGATCCTTTAGAAAGCAAAGATCTTCGAAGCGACTGCAGATCCCATCCAAAGTAGAGAGATTCAGTGTTAAATATAGAGATTCAACTAATTAGAGTATATTGATTGGTAACCTTTGTTGTTTTGTAATGTGTTTAGAATTCCCCTCTGCAATCGCTGCCACTTGGGATGACGGCGTCTACCATACAAGGCGTCCGAAGAGATTCATGTATCAAAAGAAACTGAGAATTCAAAATGGAGTCAAGCTCCTGCATTCAAGATCCCTCCTCTGGGCGTGTTGATGTGGAGGTAAGCTGTCAGAAAACATTAGCTTAGCATTAGTATTAGAGTAGGAAGTAGGAGTCTTCACAGAATGACGCCAGGCAGAGAGAAGAGGTGTGAAGTAGGGCTGGGCGAGATGGCCAAAATATCATATCACAGTATTTTTCTAATTTTTGGCAGTATTTGATGTTTCTGAATAATACAACTTTTAAATATGATTTATGGGTAGTGCATGGCAACAAATGAATTCTAAGTGGTTTTAATGGGCTTTCTCCATTCTGATCGCTTTATAGGCTACTGTTCAACCTAACTTCAACCAAAAATATTAGGAGGACAAAACTGACAGTGAAGTAGTCCTATTTGTAGAAATCAAAATCCTCTTTTGTAGCCTCAAACTCTGGTAAAGGGTTGAATGGTTTCTACTTGGCATAGTTATTTGTTCAATTCCAGAATTAACTTCCAGCCTTTTCATCAATTTCTTCATTTCTTGCACTAATTTGTTATCATTTACACACTTTGTCACATTTATTTTGTCTTAGTATGCCTCTATTTAATGAGTATAATCTATTTAACAAAAAAATACGTTCCTAGTCGGTAGATTTCCGGGGGTCTATTTGGCAAGCTTGCCCTCCCAAGGTTGTTGACTTGTTGTGCTAGCTAGCTAGCGGTTCTCAGTTGTTAGCAGTTTTAATACTGGTGATAAAAACGCATGATTTTTACGGTTTACTGCCCTGCCCTAGCGTGAAGGCGTATTAACATCCTAAATGCTCCGTCACATCTCTCACTGCTCTTGTAATGGTTCCGATTAAAACACATTGTTTTAATTCAAACACATCATCACATTGTTTCATACCTGACTTACTGTATCTTTCAGCCTGGTGTTAGCGTGCAGTAGCTTATGTTAGCTTGGTCTGGTTAGCTTAGATTCAACAACCACTTAACTAGTAACATTCTCCTGCTCCACTTTAGTGGAGACAAAGCAGTCATCTTCATTAGCCAGACCAGACCAGCCAGGACCAGAATAGACCAGATCAGACAAGAACAGCCTAGATCAGGCCAGACCAGACCACACACTTAGCTGACAAAAACTAGGCCAACAAGTTCCAGAGGCACACATTTCACACACTTTTTCCACTGATCAAAAATCAAACCCAGTTGAAAGCAGAGTGGGGTGTAAAGATTGACCCGAACCTGAAAGAAAGCCCCCAAGAGCATTTGTCTCTGTGTTAAATTATAAATGCATGTACATAAACGCATGAGGATCGGTTTGTAAGTAGTGCTCCGCCTGTATTCATGTTGGTTGTGAAAGGGTTGGAGGAGTGTAGTCTGTGATATTAAGTGCTCATTTGTTTTGACCATCGATCCCACTTACATTTTAACATTTAGCAGACGCTCTTATCCAGAGTGACTTACAGTAAGTGAGAGCATACATGTTTTTTTTGTTTTTTTCATACTGGCCCCCCATGGGAAATGAACCCACAACCCTGGCGTTGCAAACACCATGCTCTACCAACTGAGCTACATGGGACTGCTCTGAGGCCTCTAATCCTCTTTCATAAAAACAGCTTTATATTTCACCTCACAGGAATCATTTGGGAAGAATCATGCATTACATTCAGGCCAAGCCGCAAACAGAATATACCTTATATAAACTCAACAAAAAAAGAAACGTCCTCTCACTGTCAACTGCGTTTATTTTCAGCAAACTTAACATCTGTCAATATTTGTATGAACATAACAAGATTCAACAACTGAGACATAAACTGAACAAGTTCCACAGATACAGTGAGGGAAAAAAGTATTTGATCCCCTGCTGATTTTGTACGTTTGCCCACTGACAAAGAAATGATCAGTCTATAATTTTAATGTTAGGTTTATTTGAACAGTGAGAGACAGAATAACAACAAAAAAATCCAGAAAAACACATGTCAAAAATGTTAGAAATTGATTTGCATTTTAATGAGGAAAATAAGTATTTGACCCCTCTCAATCAGAAAGATTTCTGGCTCCCAGGTGTCTATTATACAGGTAACGAGCTGAGATTAGGAGCACACTCTTAAAGGGAGTGCTCCTAATCTCAGTTTGTTACCTGTATAAAAGACACCTGTCCACAGAAGCAATCAATCAATCAGATTCCAAACTCTCCACCATGGCCAAGACCAAAGAGCTCTCCAAGGATGTCAGGGACAAGATTGTAGACCTTAGCAAGGCTGGAATGGGCTACAAGACCATCGCCAAGCAGCTTGGTGAGAAGGTGACAACAGTTGGTGCGATTATTCGCAAATGGAAGAAACACAAAATAACTGTCAATCTCCCTCGGCCTGGGGCTCCATGCAAGATCTCACTTTGTGGAGTTGCAATGATCATGAGAACGGTGAGGAATCAGCCCAGAACTACACGTGAGGATCTAGTCAATGATCTCAAGGCAGCTGGGACCATAGTCACCAAGAAAACAATTAGTGACACACTACGCCGTGAAGGACTGAAATCCTGCAGCGCCCACAAGGTCCCCCTGCTCAAGAAAGCACATATTCAGGGCCGTCTGAAGTTTGCCAATGAACATCTGAATGATTCAGAGGAGAACTGGGTGAAAGTGTTGTGGTCAGATGAGACCAAAATCGAGCTCTTTGGCATCAACTCAACTCGGCATGTTTGGAGGAGGAGGAATGCTGCCTATGACCCAAAGAACACCATCCCCACCGTCAAACATGGAGGTGGAAACATTATGCTTTGGGGGTGTTTTTCTGCTAAGGGGACAGCACAACTTCACCGCATCAAAGGGACGATGGACGGGGCCATGTACCGTTAAATCTTGGGTGAGAACCTCCTTCCCTCAGCCAGGGCATTGAAAATGGGTCGTGGATGGGTATTCCAGCATGACAATGACCCAAAACACACGGCCAAGGCAACAAAGGATTGGCTCAAGAAGAAGCACATGAAGGTCCTGGAGTGGCCTTGCCAGTCTCCAGACCTTAATCCCATAGAAAATCTGTGGAGGGAGCTGAAGGTTTGAGTTGCCAAACGTCAGGCTCGAAACCTTAATGACTTGGAGAAGATCTGCAAAGAGGAGTGGGACAAAATCCCTCCTGAGATGTGTGCAAACCTGGTGGCCGACTACAAGAAACGTCTGACCTCTGTGAATGCCAACAAGGGTTTTGCCACCAAGTACTAAGTCATGTTTTGCAGAGGGGTCAAATACTTATTTCCCTCATTAAAATGCAAATCAATTTATAACATTTTTGACATGCGTTTTTCTGGATTTTTTTGTTGTTATTCTGTCTCTCACTGTTCAAATAAACCTACCATTAAAATTATAGACTGATCATGTCTTTGTCAGTGGGCAAACGTACAAAATCAGCAGGGGATCAAATACGCAGATGAGCAGGGACCCTGGGCATCTTTCTTTTGGCCTCTTTAGCCTCCTAAGTTTTCATAACAGGAAAAAAAAGAGGACTGAGCACGCCCCCATTCTCATCGACGGGGCTGTAGTGGAACAGGTTGAGAGCTTCAAGTTCCTTGGTGTCCACATCACCAACGAACTATCATGGTCCAAACACACCAAGACAGTCGTGAAGAGGGCACGACAAAGCCTATTCCCCCTCAGGAGACTAAAAAGATTTGGCATGGGTCCTCAGATCCTCAAAAAATTCTACAGCTGCACCATCGAGAGCATCCTGACTGGTTGCATCACCGCCTGGTATGGCAACTGCTTGGCCTCTGACCGCAAGGCACTACAGAGGGTAGTGCGTACGGCCCAGTACATCACTGGGGCAAAGCTCCCTGCCATCCAGGACCTCTATACCAGGCGGTGTCAGAGGAAGGCCCTCAAAATTGTCAAAGACTCCAGCCACCCTAGTCATAGACTGTTCTCTCTGCTACCAGACAAGTGCTGACCGGAGTGCCAAGTCTAGGTCCAAAATACTTCTCAACAGCTTCTCCCCCAAGCCATAAGACTCCTGAACAGCTAATCATGGCTACCCGGACTATTTGCACTGCCCCCCACCCCATCCTTTTACGCTGCTGCTACTCTGTTAAGTATTTATGCATAGTCACTTTAACTCTACCCACATGTACATATTACCTCAACTACTCAACTAGCCGGGTGCCCCCGCACATTGACTCTGCAACGGTACCCCCTGTATATATAGCCTCCCTACTGTCACTTTATTTTACTGTATATATAGCCTCCCTACTGTCACTTTATTTTACTTCTGCTCTTTTTTTCTCAACACTTTTTTGTTGTTGTTGTTTTATTCTTACTTTTTTTGTTTAAAATAAATGCACTGTTGGTTAAGGGCTGTAAGTAAGCATTTCACTGCAATGTCTGCACCTGTTGTATTCGGCGCATGTGACCAATAAAATTTGATTTGATTTGATTTGATTTGTGACCTTAATTGCCTACCGTCTGTAAGCTGTTAGTGTCTTAACAACCGTTCCACAGGTGCATGTTCATTAATTGTTTATGGTTCATTGAACAAGCATGGGAAACAGTGTTTAAACCCTTTACAATGAAGATCTGTGAAGTTATTTGGATTTTTACTAATTATCTTTGAAAGACAGGGTCCTGAAAAAGGGACGTTTCTTTTTTTGCTGAGTTTATAACCTATGCCAAGATTTTCTCAGATCTCAAATCTGCCAGAAATAGGGCACAGAATAACATGGAATTACTTATTTCCAAAAAAAAAAATTGTCATGCTCTCTCTTGTCTCTCTGCAGCAGGCATATAGTGAGCAATATGTTTGAAACATCAAATCACAAAATTGCACTATCGAATACAATATTGCAATACATTTCGTACCGGCACCTATGTACCATGATAATATCGTATCGTGAGGTCCCTGGCAATTCCCAGTCCTAATGAAATATGCAATTAACGCTAACAAATACCTTCTGTAAATGTAAGGCGGAAAGGGAGGTGGAAATAAATGTAATATCTAACAAAACACAAATGCTAATTAAGCCTAATATGTGAACAGGAGAGATGACTATGGGGAATCACATTAATTCATACCAGTTATTGCCACCGCCCTACTGAATACAGCTAACATTTTAAAATATTTATTATATTAATACATGCATTTCCTGAAATGAGGCCTACTAACAGCAGTGATCCGAACCGGACGTACGAGTTGCCGAACTACTAAGGAGAAGGAGTTGTCACCAGTTGTGAAATTCATTACATTGGTGGAAAACATCTTTAAGAGAAGTGTTACACTTTCCATTAGTCCAGAATAGGCCAATGGGAGAAGGATGGGGGAGAGAGGGGAATAGATGAAAGGAGAGAGTGACAGATGTGGCCGTTCTTTTACGCACCTCGCTCAAGGAAGACGACAGGAAGCAGAGTCCATTCAGAGCGCTGAGCTAGTTTCACTGCGGTTTCGTGAGGTCGTTAAGCAGGGGCTTGGGTGTTAAAGTCGAATAAGGACATCCTTTCTGAGGACACCAAAGGTCATTCTGCATGTATAGTTGATTGATAGGTTAGTGAGTGGATAATCTGACCAATCAATAGGACGGGCTTTAGAGCAGCAGCAACATCGCTCATCTATCTTGTACTGGGTAGTCTAGTTCACACAAGAGAGCCATTTCCATTAGAAACCATTTTAATAAGGGCAGATATTATGGGGATGTCAACGCGAGGACAACATGATCATGGAGACAGCCATAATGGGGACACTGAGGTACCTATAGAGAGGGTTAGAGGCTAATCAGCTGATGTTAATAGAGATATTAAAGCCATCTGCCTAAGAGACAGTTTGACGGGCGTTTAGCAGATAAAATAAGCTTCAGAACTAAATGAGTCCGTGGGGATGAGGAGGCTGTGAATAGATAATGACTGACTGGGAGTGTCATCCCAACACGTTGTATTAGCAGGATCTGGAGGCAGAGCCACAGACATATGGCTTTTAAAATAATTAGACACCAGAGTGTCAGCTATAAAAATGTAAATAGGCTTCGGCTATATGGCCCAGAGATAATTTTTTTTACATTTTCTGAGTGGACAGAGAAAAAACAAATATTTTCTGAGTGGGAATTTTATGCTGCTTTGGTGAAAATCTTAGCTTTGTCTACATTGTTCTCTTGCATTCTGTAATTAGTTTATAACCTACACTATATATGCAAAAGTATGTGGACACCCCTTCAAATTAGTGGATTTGGCTATTTCAGCCACACCTGTTGCTGACAGGTGTAAAAAAAAAAAATGGAGCAGACAGCCATGCAATCTCCATAGACAAACATTGGCAGTAGAATGACCTTAATGAAGAGCTCAGTTACTTTCAACGTGGCACCGTCATAGGATGCCACCTTTCCATCAAGTCAGTTCATCAAATTTCTGCCCTGCTAGAGCTACCCTAGTCAACTGTAAGTGCTGTTATTGTGGAAACATCTAGGAGTAACAACGGCTCAGCCGCAAAGTGGTAGGCCACACAAGCTCACAGAACAGGACCCCTGAGTGCTGAAGCGCGTAGCGTGTAAACACCGTCTGTCCTCGGTTGCAATACTCACTACCCAGTTCCAAACTGCCTCTGGAAGCAACGTCAGCACAATAACTGTTCGTCGGGATCTTTATGAAATGGATTTCCATGGCCAAGCAGCCGCACACAAGCCTAAGATCACCAATGCGCAATGCCAAGTCTCGGCTGGAGTGGTGTAAACCTCGCCGCCATTGGACTCTGGAGCAGTGGAAACGCATTCTCTGGATTAATGAATCACGCTTCACCATCTGGCAGTCCGACGGACTAATCTTTGTTTGGCGGATGCCAGGAGAACGCTACCTGCCCCAATGCATAGTGCCAACTGTAAAGTTTGGTGGAGGAGGAATAATGGTCTGGGGCTGTTTTTCATGGTTCTGGCTAGGTCCCTTAGTTCCAGTGAAGGGAAATCTTAACGCTACAGCATACAATGACATTCTATATGATTCTGTGCTTCCAACTTTGTGGCATCACTTTGGGGAAGGCCCTTTCCTGTTTCAGCATGATAATGCCCCCTTACACAAAGTGAGGTCCATACAGAAAGGGTTTGTCGAGATCGGTGTGGAAGAGCTTTACTGGCCTGCACAGAACCCTAACCCCCCGTCCCCCCGTCCCCCATCCCCCCCGTCCCCCGTCCCCCCTCCCCAGTCCCGTCGATCACCTTTGGGATGAATTGGAACATCGACTGCGAGCCAGGCCTAATCGCCCAACATAAGTGCCCGACCTCACTAATGCTCTTGGGGCTGAATGGAAGCAAGATGCCACAGCAATGTTCCAACATCTAGTGGAAAGCCTTGAAGTTGAAATAGGCTACATTGTCTGTCACATCATGGTGTTGTCACTATCAACGATGGCTGTCAATAATTTTCTATATCTGATACTATCGCAATATCACCCAACCCTAAAGCTGGGATCCTACTCTTTTTTAATCGTGGCCATCAAAACTCCGTTTTTAACATACGATTGCACTTGCGCAATGACTGGGCTTATTAGAACATGTTTTACTCCAGCAGCAACCAGCTTGTTTGAGGAGCAGGTTGAGGAGCTGCAGCTATTGCTGTCTGATAGGTGTTATTCAACTAAAACTAGGCTCTGTATGCTGTTTGCGTGTGATAAAAAAATATACACGACCAACTAATGAAAATACACAAGCGCCAATTTAATTCCATTAAATAATTAAAATGAACCTATAGACCGACAAGCATCACCGGTCAAATTTATTTTCGGCAGCTAACCGATTAACGGTTAACCGTTAACATCCCTATTTGGGAGTGAAAGGCTAAACCTGGTCACTCACACACAAACATGGGCAGTAGCAAAAGCACCAGTTGGATGTAAGTGGTTCGTAACTCTACATCCGACGTAAAACGCGCTCTATGCCGGACCGAAAAATGTGACCCGTTGCAACACCTGGGTATAGCCTTTCTATTAGCTACGCCTGGGCGTAGATTGTACGCCTATTAGGGAGCAGGCGTAGGGTGTTAAATTGTGACTATCTTCTTTCATGATAAATAACAGCAATCTATATTTTCAAAGGGATGTGAGGCTCGTATTCATATTTCACAACCTACGCTGCCTTTTCGAGTTGCCTATGCGCGAGCCAATAATACACTTGATTTATGCTAAATGTGTCTATCAGATATTAGCAAACGAATAGATGAGCACCACCTCGATTTATTTGCCCAGCCAGAGATCAAATAACCAAATATACAGATGGATATTCAGTGAAACAAAATCACATTGATTGATTATCAAACAAGTCAAGAGCTTTTAGTCAGGATATAGCCTAAGCTACTACGCGAGTGAACATCAAAATAACCCACCTGTTATACAAGGCTAGCGTAGGCTACATAGCTAGCTAACATACTAGCAACATGTTCTGATAACATAGTTAGATGAGCAAACTAGACAAAAAGATTATCCCTATGAACACTCACCTCAATTTGCTAACATTTTCCCAGCCTAATTGTAACCAAACATCAAAAGGTAGATGAAAAAAAAAAAAAAAATCTGATATTGATTGATTTATCATGACGAGTCCCCACGCGTGTCTCAAAGCAGCACGATAACACTGTCCTAATTATCACGGTGCTGAAATTATGGTTGACAACATGGCTATTGCTTTACAGTATTTAAAAAGGTTGGATGACTTTGGGAGTTTCAGTAAACAACAACATGATAAATGCCTTCAATGGCATTAGCCAACTTTATTCCAATATTATCATCATTCACTGATATTCATTCCCACAGTAATTATTGAATGATTCATCCAGTTGTGGTTAAGAAAATGTGCATGCATAGTGGTGGGCTTTGCGAAGTGATGGGCGAAGTGACATGCCTCGCAATGTTTAGAACTGCCACAAGAACGGTAACAACCTAGTAACAGGTGCTGCCTAACAACCATCATTATAAAGCATCAAATCTCATGAACACGCTTATGCCGGATTTACTTACAGCGAGTCTTGTTTTGGTTGGTGCAACAGGTGTACATTCTGTGTACATTCTGATCCCAAAGTCGGGCGTAGCCCAACTGGTGCAACCGCCCCCTGGATACATTTGAGTTGACAGGTTTTTCAAGAGGGAGTGGTTATTTACAGCATGGAATTCATAAAACATGAGCATCAGTATGTAGGTTAACACTGGGATCATACACTGCCTCTAGATCTCTTTTCAAATACAACAACTACAGCACACCAAACTCAAGACTATCAGACCAAGAATACATTGATAGACAATGTCATTCGCAGCAGTCCTGTTAAATAGATTGCCAGATTGATATAAGACAGGTATAGTGCATCACTGAGCCTGTACCAATCTTCCCTGGAGTTATAGTGTATCACTGAGCCTGTACCATTCTTCCCTGGAGTTAGTGTATCACTGAGTCGGTACCAATTTTTCCTGAAGTTATAGTGTATCACTGAGTCTGTACCAATCTTCCCTGGAATTATAGTGTATCACTGAGCCTGTACCAATCTTCCCTGGAGTTAAACTTTATCACTGAGCCTGTACCAATCTTCCCAGGAGTTATAGTGGCGGCAGTAACCGAAAGGTTGCTGGTTCTAATCCCTGAGCGGACTAGGTGAAAAATCTGTCGATGTGCCCTTGAGCAAGACACTTAACCCTAATTGCTCATGTAAGTCGCTCTGGATAAGAGCGTCTGCTAAATGGCGTAAATGTAAATGTAATAGTGCATCACTGAGCCTGTACCAATCTTCCCTGGAGTTATAGTGTATCACTGACTACGCTAATGTTTACACCCGCCTGACTCCTCACAGCACTGAATCAATCCCTGTCTCACAATGACAATAATTTACTACTGACCGCAAGTCACCCAGCTACTAGCTCCACTCAATCAAGTACCAGTGGACACAACATCATGATTCCTCTGGCCTTGAAGAAATTCCTGGAACATGACGGACCATGACCATATATCAAAGAGCTGAGTGGTAGGCTACTCTGTCTTCCATCCCTAGGACAGCAATAAGTTACACAACAGGGACAGATACATTAGACAGAGAAAACTATGGAATTATACTGTTTTCAAAGACAAAGGAAAACAACATAATACTGTTGTAATTTTATGAGATCATACCTTTCATAACATGAGGAAGACATTTGACCTTTTAGCCATTTATTACATGCTCTTACACAGAATGACTTGCAATAAGTGTGTGTAACTATGAAAGGTGTGTAACTATGAAAACATTTAGTTTTTACCGCTTCTGCCTACTTACATGGAATATGATGATATACTTTTTATGGCTGCCAACGTGTATTTATGGTTATTGCTGTTAGTCTCTGTATAGTCAAGGTAAGACTGCTCTATTTGTACTTCAGAGGAATGCTCCTTCACGTTACCCAATTCACATCACTCAATTCCCCGTAGGGCGCAGAGTGATAAGTAGGCATTGACGTCACAGAGAGCAGCCAGAGTGATGTTTATACTACTCATCCCCTTTGAAGGCTAGCTAGATGGGAGATGTTAGCTAGGGGAATGTGTGCACTTCCATTCTGTTTGACCTGATGAAGATCCCTTCTTTCTGTTCTTTTCATGTACATCTTATGCCCTGCACCTATATTTATAAAGGATGTGTGTACGACAACAACCATTTCTATAGATATAGTTATGCCGTCATCATCACCATCAAAATCTCTACCACTATGATAATCATCCACAAACTGCATCATCTACATCAAAGTCATCCTCAAAATCAATCATGTCAAACTCACCCAGGAGAGATGACATGTTCTGGAAGATTCTGAGCAGCTCTGGGGTGATGGCCGGACTCTTCTCCAACGTCACCAACCTAGAGGGAGATGGGGGGGATGGAGAGGAGAGAAAGGAGGGTAGATGAAAAATGTATGCACTCACTGACTGTAAATCACTCTGGATAAGAGCGTCTGCTAAATGACTAAAATGTAAAATGTAATGATAGAGAGAGTGAGAGGGGTGTGAGACAGAGGAGCATCACAGAAGCACATAAAGCTGAGTAATATAATAATAATATATGCCATTTAGCAGACACTTTTATCCAAAGTGACTTACAGTCATGTGTGCATACATTTGACAAATGAGTGGCTCCAGGAATCGAACCCACCATCCTGACATTGCAAGCGCCATGCTCCTGCTAAATGAGCCAAACAGGACAGCAGTAGACAGTAACAGAGCCTTAGATAACACTACACAAACTCTGTTTGAGATTCAGAGTATGTACAGTGGGTTCCGAAATGATTGACACCCATGATAAAGATGAGCAAAAACTATATAAAATAAATAATTAAAATACTGAGCTATATTGTATGCAAAAAAAAAGGGAAATTATATTATTTTTATACTAAACAAGTAAGACTTTCTAAAAAATGTTGAGGTCAAAATTATTGACACACCTGTTTTCAATACCTCACCTTCTCAGGATAATGGCACAGACGTTTTCTAAAATGTTTTATGAGTTGGAGAACAAATTGGGAGGGATCTTAGACCGTTCATCCATACAGAATATTTGATATCCTTCGTCTGCGCTTATGGACTGCCCTCTTCAATTCAAACCACAGGTGTTCATAGTGTTTGGTTTGAGGTGGGGCCGGCGCTGGCGCCTGCAGGGAGTGAGGGAGGCTCGCCCAATTCCTGGCTAGACCTGACGCTGACCTGGGTGAGTGGCAGTAGATGACAGGAGCCCAGTCGGATCTCTCCGAATGCCGGGTAGTAGGTGGACCTTGGCGCCCTCTCACGACGACGGTCTGTATCCTCTGTCATCCCCCGACAGTCAGTGCGATGGCTTCATCAAGAGTGGAAGGCAGTTCATGGGAGACCAACCCGCCCTGATATAGCCAGCCAAACTATGGAAGAACGCCACACCAACGATGGTGTGTTCCAACAACTGCCTACAGCCAGGCTTCCGAAGTCGATGGAATGGGTCTGCGACTGCACGCCCGGCCTTGTCGAATACTGAACAGTTCACGAGACGCCTCTGCGGTGGTGAATCCAGGTCAAACACCTTCAGCATCTCCTCAGCAAACAGGTCGAAGGTTGCACATGCGGGGGTTTGACGTTCGAACTCTGCTGTTCCCCAGAGCTCGAGCTCGGCCCGTCAGGTGAGTGATGGCATACCCAACTTTAGCCCCTCCGTGGCGAAGGTCCTTGGCTGCAAGGAGAACTGAAGTCGAAGCTAGTCAGGAATGGCCGGACCTGGGTTGAATCGCCGTTGAACCGCCGGGGTTTCCAATCTGGGTTCGAGCAGCGGCTGCAATGACCGGGCAGGTAACTCGGGGGCTGGGCTGGTGGGCAGACTGGCTGGGGTAAGGTTAGTGAGGAGTTGAATGATCATGGCGAGTTGTTGTTGCTGCTGCTGGAACTGCTGCTCATGCTCATCGGTTTCATGTCGGGAAAGTGTGCGCTGAGTCCACAATGGTCAGATCGTACTGTCACGATTCAGACAGACGACCAGAGGACCACAATTAGCGTCACACCAGAAAGTTTATTAAACTTAAGGGAAAAGGGAAGTAGGGAGTGAATGAAGGCTCCAGGGGTAACAGGGATCCCCGTCCAATGCGCTGGGTCTGTGCCCCCCAGTGGCAGCGATGCGTCCTTGAAGCCGGGTGGTGGGTGGTCCAGAAGTCCGGGGGGGAGACACAGACACAACAGGGCGGAATGAAACCAGGCAGCAGTACAGTTCAAGGGAAATCCAAAATACGTAGTAGCAAGGCAGAAGGCTGGTCAGAGTTACCGGGATTGAAGAGTAGTCAGGAGTCGTAATGGCAGAAGCAGGTCTGGATCTCCTGAGGCAGAAGAGTATCCAAAAAACAGGCAGGTCCGGGGGTCACAAAACCAGGGTGAGCCAGAAGCGCGAGCAAACAGGTTCCGGTGTGAGCTTTGCAGACGATCTGACACCGGAGAGCTGAAAGACAGGGCCTTAAATACTGGGAGAGGTAGTGGGTAATGCAGCGCAGCTGGCAGAGTAATTAGAGCAGAGCAGAGCAGGGACAGGTGGAGCTAGTTAGGCTGAGTAGAGAGAGTGGTGAGCAGAGTGGAAGAAAATTAAGGTGGTAACCCGGTGGAGTGAGAGGCCCATGACAGTGTCAAACATTTCGGACCCCACTGTCCATGTCTGTGTCTCAGGGTTTCCGTTAGGGAGATGTGGCGCCGGACATTTACCGGCAGCATTATATTTACCGGACATTTGAGAAATTTACCGGACCCATATGCATTGGGTGCGTAATCTGATTAGGGCGTCCACCCACGGTGCTCAGAATGACAGAAATCTAATTTAGATTATGGTAATTCAAATTAACAGAACATGCAAGTCGAGAATGTAACGATGTGCAGTCCTTCTTACCTATTTCTGATGCGCACTTTGAAAATGTTAAAATAACTGTCCACATTTACTTTTCCTCAGCCAACAAGACGAGTAACAACAAAATCAATAACCTACACTACCAGTCAAAAGTTTGGACACACCTACTCATTCAAGGGTTTTTCTTTATTTCTTTATGTATATTTTTACATTTTAGAATAATAGTGAAGACATCAAAACTATGAAATAACACATATGGAATCATGTAGTTACCAAAAAAGTGTTAAAAAATCTAAATATATTTTATATTTGAGATTCTTCGAATAGCCACCCTTTGCCTTGATGACAGCTTTGCACACTTGGCATTCTCTCAACCAGCTTCATGAGGTCGTCACCTGGAATGCATTTCAATTAAGAGGTGTGCCTTGTTAAATGTTAATTTGTGGAATTTCTTTCCTTCTTAATGCGTTTGAGCCAATCAGTTGTGTTGTGACAAGGTAGGGGGTATACAGAAGATAGCCCTATTTGGTCCATATTATGGCAAGAACAGCTCAAATAAGCAAAGAGAAATGACAGTCCATCATTACTTTAAGACATGTAGGTCAGTCAATATGGAACATTTCAAGAAACTGAACGTTTCTTCAAGTGCATTCGCAAAAACAATCAAGCGCTATGATGAAACTGGCTCTCATGAGGACCGCCACAGGAATGGAAGACCCAGAGTTACCTCTGCTGCAGTGGCGCAGTGGTCTAAGGCTGTGCCACTAGAGATCCTGGTTCGAATCCAGGCTCTGTCGTAGCCGGCCGCAACCGGTAGACACATGGGGCGGCGCACAATTGGCCCGCGTCGCCCAAGGTAGGGGAGGGAATGGCCGGCGGGGATGTAGCTCAGTTGGTAGAGCATGGCGTTTGCAATGCCAGGGTTGTGGGTTCGTTTCCCATGGGGGGCCAGTATAAAAAAATAAAAATAATAATAATGTATGCACTAACTGTAAGTCGCTCTGGATAAGAGCGTCTGCTAAATGACTTAAATGTAATGTAATACGTTCATTAGAGTTACCAGCCTCAGAAAATGCAGACCAAATAAATGCTTCACAGAGTTCAAGTAACAGACACATCTCAACATCAACTGTTCAGAGGGGACTGTGTGAATCAGGCCTTCATGGTCGAATTCCTGCAAAGAATAATAAATAAAATAATATGCCATTTAGCAGACGCTTTTATCCAAAGCGACTTACAGTCATGCGTGCATACATTTTTGTGTATGGGTGGTCCCGGTGATCGAACCCACTACCTTGGCATTACAAGCGCCATGCTCTACCAGCTGAGCTACAGAGGACCACTACTAAAGGACACCAATAATAAGAAGAGACCTGCTTGGACCAAGAAACATGAGCAATGGACATTAGACCGGTGGAAATGTGTCCTTTGGTCTGGAGTCCAAATTTGAGATTTTGGTTCCAACCACCGTGTCTTTGTGAGACGATCTCTGCATGTGTAGTTCCCACCGTAAAGCATGGAGGAGGAGGAGGTATTATGGTGTGGTGGTGCTTTGCTGGTGACACTGTCTGTGATTTATTTAGAATTAAAGGCACACTTTACCAGCATGGCTACCACAGCATTCTGCAGCGATACGCCATCACACCTGGTTTGGGCTTAGTGGGACTATCATTTGTTTTTCAACAGGACAATGACCCAACACACCTCGAGGCTGTGTAAGGGCTATTTGACCAAGATGGAGAGTGATGGAGTGCTGCATCAGATGACCTGGCCTCCACAATCCCCCCGACCTCAACCCAATTGAGATGGTTTGGGATGAGTCGGACGGCAAAGTGATGGAAAAGCATTCCAGGTGAAACTGGTTGAGAGAATGCCAAGAGTGTGCAAAGCTGTCATCAAGGCAAAGGGTGGCTATTTGAAGAATCTCAAATATAAAATATATTTTGATTTGTTTAACACTTTTTTGGTTACTACATGATTCCATATGTGTTATTTCATAGTTTTGATGTCTTCACTATTATTGTACAATTTAGAAAATAGTAAAAATAAAGAAAAACCCTTGAATGAATAGGTGTGTCCAAACTTTTGACTGGTACTGTATGTCAATCTACTATTCCCCCATAGTAGAAAAGTTTACCTATTCTATTGGTCAGTTTGTCGAGAAAGAAATAGCCTATTCCAAACAGACTCTGGGACAGTTGTGGGACGATAGATCCCAAACTCATACAAACAGCAGGCCTAGGCTACATAACAAATATTTAAAAAAAAACGTTAAGAGTCTGATGCAACATATCAGAACATTTTCCTTAAAGTATTGATAAACTATTACATATTCATATTAGCAATGCGCACAAGGCAGTAGGCTACGCGTGAATGTTCATTCCATAATGCAATTAGTGGGAAAACACCATTGTCAGAAGTGCACCGCACATGCGAATGGTTTCATGTGACAGAGATGAGAATATCCGTTAGAAATTTAGAAATTATTTTCTAAATTATGCCAAATTTAGAAAGCGGGGCGATCTAATATGCAACAACTAGTATGGGTTGCTAATATGACTAGGATTGTGTTTTTGGCTACTGGACAATGAAAAAAAGTTGATATAAAATAATTGCCTCCACATATATGGTCGGATTTTGGCTAGGCTACTTTTTTTTTTCTTTTTTTCACCTTTATTTAACCAGGTAAGCCAGTTGAGAACAAGTTCTCATTTACAACTGCGACCTGGCCAAGATAAAGCAAAGCAGTGCGATAAAAACAACAACACAGAGTTACATATGGGGTAAACAAAACATAAAGTCAAAAATACAAACAGAAAATATATATACAGTGTGTGCGAATGTAGTAAGTTATGGAGGTAAGGCAATAAATAGGCCATAGTGCAAAATAGTTACAATTTCGTATTAACACTGGAATGATAGATGTGCAAAAGATGATGTGCAAATAGAGATACTGAGGTGCAAATTAGCAAAATAAATAACAATATGGGGATGAGGTAGTTGGGTGGCTGTGTACAGGTGCAGTGATCGGTAAGCTGCTCTGACAACTGACGCTTAAATTTAATGAGGGAGATAAGAGTCTCCAGCTTCAGAGATTTTTGCAGTTCGTTCCAGTCATTGGCAGCAGAGTACTGGAAGGAATGGCGGTCAAAGTTGGCTTTGGGGATGACCAGTGAGATATACCTGCTGGAGCGCAGACTACGGGTGGGTGTTGCTATGGTGTTGCTATGGTGACCAGTGAGCTAAGGTAAGACGGGGATTTGCCTAGCAGTGATTTATAGATGACCTGGAGCCAGTGGGTTTGGCGACGAATATGTAGTGAGGGCCAGCCAACAAGAGCGTACAGGTCACAATAGTGGGTAGTATATGGGGCTTTGGTGACAAAACGGATGGCACTGTGATAGACTACATCCAATTTGCTGAGTAGAGTGTTGGAGGCTATTTTGTAAATGATATCGCCAATACCATCATAATAGGTATTAAAACGTTTTAGGTTTCAAACAATTAAGTATATGTTTTCAAAATGCATACTGCCTCCAGCTAATTGCAAAGTGGTGTGTGACGCGCTGAGGAAGCTTGTCTTCCGTTGCCTATGCATTTGCTGTTTGACATGCTGTAGCAGCAGCGCTTTTGCTGTATGGCAGATTTTTCCCCTCAAAGGCTCTGCATCTGTATGCTGTAGGCATATGATAAATAAGATACATAACGAATATACTATAAAAACAAGCCAATTTAATTCCACTAAATTATGCAAATTAACCTATAGACCGATAAGGGGTGGATACTGGTCGGGTGAGGTTGTGTTTCTCTAGCGGGAGGTAAGCTTGGCTTATTATATGGTGTCGAGTAAAGCTTAAACCATGTATTTAGATTGTAGGTAGGTATTGTAGTTAGGTATTGTAGGTAGTTTATCTAGGTAGTTATTGTAGGTTATTGTAGGTAATTATTGTAGGTAAATATTGTATTCGGCTGAGACCGGTGAAGCACGAGGCTAGCTAACCCACTACCTGGACCATTAAAGCTAGCTAGCTAGCGGGTAGCTACTGGTAACTATTAGCAACTGTGGATAGTTGTTTCCAATGTTATTTCACACTTAAGAGTACCTGTAATTATGCCAGCTAGCTACCTACCATTCAGCTGTTTTTCTAACCTCATTATCTGAAGCGTTAACGTTAGGTAGTTAGTAGCTACTGTACTCGAAATGTAGCTATCTTGTTGCTACCTGGATAGCTAACTAAACAATAGCTGTAATATTTGGAGACGCTTTCTCTCCATTGGGACAGACGCGAACTGGCTGAATCAATTCAGTGGCTAGCTTTGCACTTAACTGGCTAACAGTAGCTACTAAGGGTAAGTTATAACCTACATTTATTTTTGTTTTGTTTTTACATACTGGTAACCAGAGACGTTCAAGGGAATTCGGGACATGGGTGACTAGTTAACGTTAGCTTGGCTCTCTCTGTGTGTTTCTTGCCGTGGGAGGAGGGGTTGGTTCGTTGGCAGAGAGCAATGGCTAGCTAGTATGCTAACTAACTGGCTGAAAAAGTTGACGACGTACTCACTCAAACTGTCAAAACTAACCCAAAACTTTACACAACGTTAGACACGGACACAAATGATCTGTTTGGCGTGTTAACACACTGGTGGTTTGTTGTAACCGAGTATTGGTGCTAAACCATGTTATTGGAGGCTGGCATGCTAGTTGGCTATGGCGTCATAGGATTCGGTGCCCTGGACGGTTTTCACTATTCCTAGAAAACATTGAACCGCTGTAGTTTACAACAATTATAATTTCTAAAGTGGAAGTTGGGAGAGTTATATTTGAGTATTTCAGTGAAACGTAAGTGAGGGAGGCCCCGCTATCTCGCTTTCCCAGATGTTTAGTTCATTTCATTCCGATCACCTTTGCATTATTGTAGCCTTTTTCTGTAGCCTGTCAACTATGTGTCTGTCTATCCCTGTTCTCTCCTCTCTGCACAGGCCATACAAACGCTTCACACCGCGTGGCTGCTGTCACTCTAATCTGGTGGTCCCTGCGCACACGACCCACGTGGAGTTCCAGGTCTCTGGAACTGCCGTTCTGCGGCCAACAAGGCAGAGTTCCCCCTCGACTTCTTGGTGCTGACGGAAACATGGATTACCACAGAAAACACTGCTACTCCTACTGCTCTTTCCTCGTCTGACCATGTGTTCTCGCATACCCCGAGACCATCTGGTCAGCGCGCCGGTGGCACAGGAATCTTCATCTCTCCCAAGTGGACATTCTCTCTTTTTCATTTGAACAGTCACTAGCCCATTCAAGCTTAACATCCTTGTCATTTATCGCCCTCCAGTTTCCCTTGGAGAGTTCATTAATGAGCTTGACGCCTTGATAAGTTCCTTTCCTGAGGATGGCTCACCCCTCACAGTTCTGGGTGACTTTAACCTCCCTACGTCTGCCTTTGACTCATTTCTCTCTGCCTCCTTCTTTCCACTCCTTTCCTCTTTTGACCTCACCCTCTCACCGCCCCCCCTACTCACAAGGCAGGCAATACGCTTGACCTCATCTTTACTAGATGCTGTTCTTCTACTAATCTCACTGCAACACCCCTCCAAGTCTCCGACCACTACTTTGTATCATTTTCTCTCTCGCTCTCCTCCAACACTACTCACTCTGCCCCTACTCAGATGGTAATGTGCCGTCGCAACCTTTGCTCTCTCTCTCCCGCTACTCTCTTCTCTTCCATCCTATCATCTCTTCCCTCTGCAAAATCCTTCTCCCTCCAATCTCCTGATTCTGCCTCCTCAACCCTCCTCTCCTCCCTTTCTGCATCTTTTGACTCTCTATGTCCCTTATCCTCCCGGCTGGCTCGGTCCTCCCCTCCTGCTCCTTGGCTTGACGACTCATTGCGAGCTCACAGAAGAGGGCTCGGGGCAGCCGAGCGGAAATGGAGGAAAACTAGAATCCCTGCGGACCTGTCATCTTTTCACTCCCTCCTCTCTACATTCTCTTACTCTGTTTCCGCTGCTAAAGCCACTTTCTACCACTCTAAATGTCAAGCCTCTGCCTCTAACACTAGGAAGCTCTTTGCCACCTTCTCCTCCCTGTTGAATCCTCCTCATCCTCCCCCTCCCTCCTCCCTATCTGTGGATGACTTCGTCAACCATTTTGAAAAGAAGGTTGATGAAATCTGATCTTCATTTATTAAGTCAAATGACACCGCTGGTCCTGCTCACACTGCCCTACCATATGCTTTGACTTCTTTCTCCCCTCTCTCTCCAGATGAAATCTTGCGACTTGTGACGGCCGGCAGCCCAACAACCTGCCTGCTTGACCCTATCCCCTCCTCTCTTCTCCAGACCATTTCCGGAGACCTTCTCCCTTACCTCACCTCGCTCATCAACTCATACTTGACCGCTGGCCATGTCCCTTCCGTCTTCAAGAGAGCGAGAGTTGCACCCCTGCTCAAAAAACCGACACTCGATCCCTCCGATGTCAACAACTACAGACCAGTATCCCTTCTTTCTTTTCTCTCCAAAACTCTTGAGTGTGCCGTCTCTGTCCAACTCTCCTGCTATCTCTCTCAGAATGACCTTCTTGAACCAAACCAGTCAGGTTTCAAGACTGGTCATTCAACTGAGACTGCTCTTCTCTGTGTCACGGAGGCTCTCCGCACTGCTAAAGCTAACTCTCTCTCCTCTGCTCTTATCCTTCTAGACCTATCCACTGCCTTTGATACTGTGAAGCATCAGATCCTCCTCTCCACCCTCTCCGAGTTGGGCATCTCCGGTGCTGCTCACTCTTGGATTGCGTCCTACCTGACAGGTCACTCCTACCAGGTTGCGTGGTGAGAATCTGTCTCCGCACCACGTGCTCTCACCACTGGTGTCCCCCAGGGCTCAGTTCTAGGCCCTCTCCTATTCTCTCTATACACCAAGTCACTTGGCTCTGTCATATCCTCACATGGTCTCTCCTATCGTTGCTACGCAGACGACACACAATTCATTTTCTCCTTTCCCCCTTCTGATAACAAGGTGGCGAATCG
Source organism: Coregonus clupeaformis (assembly GCF_020615455.1). Lineage (NCBI taxonomy): Eukaryota > Metazoa > Chordata > Actinopteri > Salmoniformes > Salmonidae > Coregonus > Coregonus clupeaformis. The sequence continues at coordinate 40,571,408 of NC_059209.1, read as the reverse complement.
CATCTCTGCATGTCTGGCAGACATATCAGTGTGGATGTCGGATCACCACCTCAAACTGAACCTCGGCAAGACGGAGCTGCTCTTCCTCCCGGGGAAGGACTGCCCGCTCCATGATCTCGTCATCACGGTTGACAACTTCATTGTGTCCGCCTCCCAGAGTGCAAAGAACCTTGGCGTGACCCTGGACAACACCCTGTCGTTCTCCGCTAACATCAAAGAGGTGACCCGATCCTGCAGATTCATGGTCTACAACATTCGCAGAGTACGACCCTACCTTACACAGAAAGCGGCACAGGTCCTAATCCAGGCACTTGTCATCTCCCGTCTGGATTACTGCAACTCGCTGTTGGCTGGGCTCTCTGCCTGTGCCATTAAACCCCTACAACTTATCCAGAACACTGCAGCCCGTCTGGTGTTCAACCTTCCCAAGTTCTCTCACGTCACCCCACTCCTCCGCACACTCCACTGGCTTCCAGTTGAGGCTCGCATCTACTACAAGACCATGGTGCTTGCCTACGGAGCTGTGAGGGGAACGGCACCTCCTTACCTTCAGGCTCTGATCAGACCCTACACCCAAACGAGGGTACAACGTTCATCCACCTCTGGCCTGCTAGCTCCCCTACCTCTACGGAAGCACAGTTCCCGCTCAGCCCAGTCAATGCTATTCGCTGCTCTGGTACCCCAATGGTGGAACAAGCTCCCCCACGACGCCAGGACAGCAGAGTCACTGACCACCTTCCGGAGACACTTGAAACCCTACCTCTTTAAGGAATTCCTGGAATAGTATAAAGTAATCCTTCTTCCCCCACCCCCCATAAAAAAAAAAGTGGTCGTCCCACTGGCTATCATAAGTTGAATGCACCAATTTGTAAGTCGCTCTGGATAAGAGCGTCTGCTAAATTATGTAAATGTCAATAAGAATGACCAGTCAAATACATTTACATTGACTGGTATTTCCATCAATGAATAGGCTAAAAAAGCGTTTTTTCGTAATCTGCTTTTTTCTTCTTCTTGTCATGTGAATTTCTATCTCTAATTCGACCTAAGCTTGAATCATTACCAGAGGTTGTAAAGCTATGGTTTTAATCATCAATGATTTAATCATCAATGATCCACAAGTAATTATCAGTAAATTTATTCATGGAGAGCTCTGCTCAAAAACACAAATATCCTGTTTTTATACTCCTTGACAAACAAAGACACTATGCTCCTCCCACCTTTCTTAAACAGTTCCCGCCTTCCCCCTTGAATGGTTAGTAACGCCCCCTCTGTTAGTGGGTTGACACTACATGATAATTCTAACATTTATACTGTGTTTGGGGTGAAATTCTTTAGTCATTATTCTTAAAATCCAAATTAATCTAACAATCCACCCCTTTGACTAAATATTCCCACATTCAGGATAAATGTATTTTACAAGCATGATTAATCTCAGAGATCACATCAGAACTAATAAACATTTCATCCAATTGCGGTCTTTCAGGGTCCAAATCCTCGTCATCCACCAAGCCTGGAGGATTGTTTTTCACATTCCCCTGGTCAGAGTCCGGAGTCAGTCCATCTCTCATCATTGTTTAGATACTGCATTTCACCAACGCCTGACTCACCAATCCTCGGACACAGGGAACAAGACAACAACCACATAATACAAGAATACCCATACAAACACTGATCGCTCCTAAGATGGTGGCTGCTAGGGTTTTCCATTTACCAAATATTTAATTAAACCACCCTATCCACAATGTACTAACTTCTGAGTTCAGTTCATCCTTCACTTAGTGCAGTTAATTATGTAAGAGCTCTGGTGACTGTCCCATCCGGTGTGGTGTTGTTAGGGATAAATATGCAACACTGGCTTATCTTTCTATAGACACCGGCTCTTTCTGCCTGATCTAGAACCAACCTCTACTAAGTTATGAGCGGGATGGCGGATAATCGCTCAGAGATCCCCTTTACTGCATCTCTAGTCTTGTCAATAAATCGTTGTTGGTTGTAATAGATATAATTTATCCAATCCATATTTTTGTTTGTCCCCCACCAGAAAAATGTTGTAGTAAAACTCTCCCATATTTGATTTATAGCTTTGTATTCGTCTGGAACACCCCTGGGGATGCCTATACCATCTATCCAAATTGGGCTATTTCCTTCCTGACTTATTTATTTTTCTCCTAATTATTCTTCCTGTCACTGGTCTTTGATGACCAATTCTTACAGGTTGGACCAACAATACTGGTGCACAAGTACCCACCCATCCCTCTGGTAATGTCTGCCGAATGCTCCCTTTTTTAGTGCATGCCCACCACACATCAGTCAAAGGGATGGTTAGGTTCCAAAAAAAAATTCCCTTCCTTCCTTATCTAAATCAGTCACATTAATTATCTCCTTACAGCCATCAAAATCACCCAAGTTACGGGTGCCATTTCTATGTCTGTAACACTGGTATTCGCCAGGAGTTAAAGTGAATCTAGGTGGGCTGGCCGAGTATGTCAATTTTGCCAGCCCAATCCCTGTGCAATTTGGCTCTTTTTGATTGGACCCCAGGTCTAATACACAGGGAAACATTGCCTTTGGCATTGGGGCGGTCAACATTGTTGGTCGCCCAATGGAGCATGCATAACAATTGGTCTCCCCCAAGGCCCTAGCGGTGTATTTCATCCACTTTAACCAGAGATTCTCATCAGGGACCCCCTCCACTTCCCCATTGTTCCATTCCTGGAGGAGAAAATCTTTCATAGTGGACGGGTTAGTCAAATTGACTCCGTCATCCCTTGACTGATTTACTCGGTCTTTTGTCATCAATGGATTAATGCCAGTACATGCTCCCTCTATCTCTTTTGACTCCATCAAATATAATCTTAGACAAGTATCCCGTCCGTATACGTCCGCGCAAGCGCAGTAAGTTCTTCTCATGTCCTCTTTAGTGACTTTTACTATTGTTACTACCATTTCCGTGGGGATGTCGTTATACCTTCTTATCCTCCATCTTGACAACCAGCCCCCCCCCCGTCTCATATCTCCTTCCCCCAGTATGTCTAAATACCTGAGCCCAGGAACAATCCGCTGAGGGGGCTGAACATAAATACAACGGGATCTTATAATCCCATGTTGCTTGCTCATCCGCTCTGATAAGATCCCTAATCACAATTTTGAATCTTACTCCCCACCCTTCTCTGACTCCTATTTTGTAGATCACTCGCCCTTGATGGTCAGTATGTCGGGTCGCTTTCCCTTTATTTCTTAATAATGGTAAGGCCATAGCGTAATTGGTGCGAGGTGGTGGTGGATTTTGACCTACCACGACTATTGCCGAGACTATGATGCAGCTCAGGGTCACCCATATTCCCCAAAAAAAACAACCCTCTCCTGTCTTGAGTCCTTCTGCTCGGTACCACCCCATACTCACACCCTAGGAACACACTACAGTGATGATAGGTCTGGGTAGGAGATCTTCGTTGACAGAGGTGACCCCGCACCCTGTGGCGCAGTTCCGCTCGTCAACTCTGCGTGTGCTAAGCGGTGCTTGTATGTGGTCTTACCTTCTTGCAGTGGGTAACATGGACCCAGGTTCCTCTCTCTGCTATTCTAATGGCCAAGGTGGTTACCAACATAACCTGATAGGGCCCTTCCCAACAGGCCTGCTTCCAGTTTTCCTTCTAGTGACTGGATGCTCACCAGTCACCTGGTTAGATAGTGGGTCACCTTCTCCTTTAGTTCACCTGTGGGGCACAAAACCTCTGACATACGGGTGTGGTTAATAAACTATCTTCACACATGTTCAGATAAATGTAACAATTTCTGACTGCATTCTCTTTTTAGACTATCTAAAAAAAGTTTTTTTTTAAAGTATTTTGTCCTCTCCTTCGTATATTATCTAATACAATTAGCCTCTTCCCCCCTCTTGACACATAGTTCTGCTTATGTGTAAATTTTTTCCACCTTCCTAAACATTCCCTTAGGTTATTTATCAACCAATTGCCATGCCTTTCATTTTTTAGATTCTTTTTTGCTTCTTTATTGCTCCTCCCACTTCCTTTGTCTTTATGGCGGCTAAATTCGACTTTCATTCAGTTCAGAATCAATTAGTAATCCAATCAAACAATCTCTTATCTTGTAAAAACACTTATGTTTGTTCAACCTCTGTTCTATCCCGGCTCTCCCGGGCTTGACCTGAAGACTGATTGTTGGACATGACAAGTCCATTTTTTAGGTCACTTAAGTATTCTGCCTAGCAACAAAGAATAAAAACCTCTATGTTCGTGATTAACCCAGTTATCTCTAATAGCCCACCAAAAAAAAACCATCATCTTTAAACCACGACCAATGTCATCCCTCTTTACTCTCTACCATTTGGGTAACATCCCTGATATATTTATTAAAAGCTAAGACTGTTTGGGAAGAGAGCAACAACATAATCTGTTCTTCCTCCTCAGAGTTCCAAATGATTTTACCATGGGCTGCCATTGCCTTCCCATAGATAAGATCACTTGATTTACCCGTATGCAGTACATAATGACGACCTTAGCTTTACAGAAGTCTATCCTTACCAAAAAGCTCATCATTCTTCATCTAATTGTTTTCTTCTTTTCCTTATCTACCTGACCCTATTGCTAAATTAATGATCTAGGCAATAGTTGTCTCGCCTTAGATTGTACATTCTTCTGATTACTGCAGCTTATTCCATGAATTTAGTTTCAAATATCACCCAATAAACCGTTCCATCCCACAGCATAGTAAACACCACCTATGAACTGTTGAAAATTCCCTAAATTCAACATAACAACCCTTTATAAACATCATGCTGGGTGTGTTTTTATTTTATTTGAAAAACCCAATTGAAAAATAACAATCAAAGATAGTTAGGCTCAACTTAATTTGGTAGCTCCCTCTTATGACCTAAATACTGCCTAACTTCATAAAATCCCTCAAAATTCCTCGAGTATACAATGATTATTTAATTGATTACTCTAAATCTGCTACATGTGATCTCATTCAAATGATCCATTATCAATTATTTGATCCACCCCCTAGTAAAATCTCTCTCAGCCTGCTTGTTTTTCAAACCTAAACAGTTTCCTTCTCTCTTTTTCTTTTATTCTCTCCCTCTCTAACTTCCTCTGTCTCTCTAAGTCTGTCTCTGCCTCTCCTTTTTCCCGCCAACCAGAGCCACAAATCATTCTCCTTGTCCTCAACTCAACCCTCTACTTTATCGCTACTTCCCTCCTATCATTACTGAATCAATGATAATACATTTACATTCTAGTCACCCAGCAGACGCTCCTATCCAGAGCAACCTAGTGAATACATTTTTATTATTTTAATCTTTATTTATTTTTTACTGGCCTCCCCCCGTGGGAATCGAACCCATAACCCTGGCGTTGCAAACACCATGCTCCATCAACTGAGCTCCATCCCTGCCGGCCATTTTCCCCCCTACCCTGGACGACGCTGGGCCAATTGTGCGCCGCCCATGAGTCTCCCGGTCGCTGCTGGCTGCGAAAGAGCCTGGATCCGAACCAGGATCTCTAGTGGCACAGTTAGCCCTGCGATGCAGTGCCTTAGACCACTGCGCCACTCAGGATAATAATAACTGCAATAACTATCAATAATAATTATAATAACTATTACGGATTATATTGTCATTTTTCTGATGTTCCAATTGTAGTCTATTCATTTTAGTTTAAAATATAAAGTTATTTATAACAAATCCAGAACCCACCACAGGCTGGCGCTATTCCCCCAGCACAACAGCCAATGCCACTTGCTTCCTTGTAACGGAAATAAATTATCGTTTTAAAAATTTCCAATTATTTGTATTCCATGCCTTTCATTTTCAGTTCGCTATTCAATAAATTTAACAGTTTTCTCTGATTTGGCCCCAATCAATAAAACAAATGCTTGATATTATTTATCAGCATACACTTAATGACATTCCTACCATTTGAACGATGTCCTGTGTCTCACTCCCCCCCTCTCCTGCTCCTTCCTACATTATGGGGGAGGCGCGGGAAACTTCCTTACAATTTTCCTTCTTAGGAAATAATGTCATTAGTACTTATAACATATTTTCATAGACATATCTAGAATATTACTAAAGCTATCTAATGCAACTTTTAATACACGTAAAAAAACTCTCTCTCTCCACCCATTCCCTATTGAATAAATGCGTCTTCCTAGTTACCCCATAACCACGCCTCAAATCTTTTATTTAGCATTTAACCAACCAAATACTAAGTAGTATCCGGTTATCATTTATACCCGCCGTTGAATTTCCTCATACACACATATTTCACCTTCTGCCATTCAAATGCCCAACACGACAGAATAGTTCAATTCAACTCTCTATTGGTTTTTCAAGTCGCTCCGGATTAGAGCGTCTGCCAACTGACCAAAAACGCAAATATTCTCCACCTTCCCACCCATTACGTACGTCTACGTTTGAGTGCGAAAGTCCAGACACATGCATAATAATATGCCATCTAGCAGACGCTTCCATCCAAAGCGACCTACAGTCATGCGTGCATACATTTTTTATTATGGGTGGTCCCGGGGATCGAACCCACTACCTTGGCGTTACAAGTGCCGTGCTCTACCAGCTGAGCTACAGAGGACCACATCGTTGGACTTTATAGGTACCTCTCAAATAATCGCTTTGTGGTGTTTTTAGCCAATTCTTAATTGACACGAATCCTTTTTTCAAACATTTGTTCGAACCAAAAATATTGACTGTCATTCTCCTTTTCCCCTGCAGTCACGATAGTTAAATATTCCTTTGTCCCCGTTAAAGCATTTTCGCGCTTAAAAAAAACACACACTCCCTGTCTTCAGCCCCTCCTTTCGCTTTTTTTTCATCTAATTTTATATGCATCTGCCTACTAACTTTTTTACTTCGAGATGCCCAATAAATTCATACCTCTTCTCCCAAATGGACCCATAAAACATATTTATCCGATCCCTCCCTAACATATATCTTTCATCTCCCGTTAATTCTCGGACTTGTTTAGAAGATGTCTTTCCCATCGTGGAACAATAAGAAATCCCTCCCCCCTTTTTTTTTTTTAAATAATTCACTCCCGAATTATTTCCGTAGGAGCCAATCTCTTAGTGCGCCTCTTGCTTTTGTAATTAACCCTTTAAAATTATTTAACCCCTAACCCAGAGTTTCTATTTAAAACTCCGGTTTCATGAAAAGAGTAAGTTACCCAATTTTCCTCACGCGACTTATTTTTTCCCCCACCCCTGAAATAATAATCACGTCTCCCGAGGGATTCAGTCTCACACACATACGACCTTATCATCTGTTAAACTTGTTTGCACAGTTCTAGCAAATGCCCAGTCGCATATAGAACTCCCGACATATCCCTCTCATACGATGATAATTATTTCCCTGTTTATACTGAACATTGCAATTCGTACAATGACAATATTAACTTAGTTTACATTTGGGATTGCAATTCACTACCATGTCATTTCGGACTATTTTTTTTTTGTAATAGCTATTTACCTCTAGGATCAATTGCGGACCCTCCCTGTCGTAATAATTATTACCTTCTTTGACTTTGGTAACTAAGTTCAACTCATTTTACCAAAATCCATGAATAAAAATTACTGACCTTTTCCTCGCAGTCTGGATTAAAATGCTTTTTCAAACTTGTTAACGTCTTTATCGTTCATAAAGAGTAATCACCGGCCTGTCTTATAACCTTAACGTGGAAGGCCAGGACTATTTTTCACGGATGTAATTACCCGGCCGTGCACGGATTTCGGTGTCTCTAGAACGATAAAGATGTATTAAGCTCCGCTTCGAAGGACCAATCTGTCATGTGAATTTCTATCTCTAATTCGACCTAAGCTTGAATCATTTCCAGAGGTTGTAAAGCTCTGGTTTTAATCATCAATGATTCAAGGTCCACAATCCACAAGTAATTATCAGTAAATTTATTCATGGAGAGCTCTGCTCAAAAACACAAATATCCTGTTTTTATACTCCTTGACAAACAAAGACACTATGCTCCTCCCACCTTTCTTAAACAGTTCCCGCCTTCCCCCTTGAATGGTTAGTAACGCCCCCTCTGTTAGTGGGTTGACACTACATGATAATTCTAACATTTATACTGTGTTTGGGGTGAAATTCTTTAGTCATTATTCTTAAAATCCAAATTAATCTAACACTTCTTCTTCCCCATATATATTCAGTCAATAAAAAAGCAAGTGCCATTTAATATTAATTTATTGAAACCATAATATATTGTGGAACACAATCTTCTAAAAAGGCAGTAACCTTAGCAGTGGCACTTGTATAGAAGCCTATGGCTGTGCAATGGCATAGCCTTGTTTTGTTCATTTAGCATGTCATATAACAGAATAACATAAAACGTAATATTTTTCCAAATGAAAAGAGTTGCCAGTGTGAAGTGATGCGCATCACACATCTGGAACAGTTATGCTCAAAGAGTGATCATTTGAAACGGGGCTCAATTTGGCCAGTATATCAACAATATTTTCAGGGTTACAAACCAAAATCTGTGTTATTTTCGATATACTGATGTTCGATTTAGTTTATTCTGCCTCTTCTTTGGAATTTTCCAAATGGATTAACAAATCCAAACTGTATGATGATACATTACAGCCACCATCTGTTTGGTGATTAGGCATATGCTTAATGATTCGGATGTTTTCAGTGTGGAACCTGTCTGTTTAGGGGGGTTATAGCCTAGGCTAACCGATTATAAATGTCACTAGCAGTTTGCAAAGTAGTCTAGGACAGACGCAATTATTCGAAAACTGCAGCTCATTGTTGGAACACATATTTTCCTACTTCATTCAAGCAGTCCATTTTTGAATTTGTGATAAAACTGTCGTCATTTGGCAAGGAATGTAGCTTGTGTATCCAATCAGTTAGATATGTTTATATAGGCATTTCTGGAGGCCTAACGGGAGCTTGTGTGCACACTCAGTGGAGGGTTTCGGTTGGAATGCGGTTGGAATGCAATTCAGTGAATGAAACACTGAAGGGAAAGGGAATTTAGGAAGAATAAATGTCTAATGCTTGGCCTGGTTTATTTTTTGTTGTGCCCCGCAAATGCACATGTTCAAATGGAACACTAAAGTCTTGAAGACAACATTTTATTTTATTTTGGGACAAAATTTTACTTTCCTGTTCGGGCAGCCACAAAGCACAATCCACCAAATAGTTTTACAATATAAAAAAAAAAAAAGTGATCTCTAGTTAGATCGAGCTTTTCCGTTCAAGTACTCAAGTACTCATGTCCATCCCCTAGCTCGTTGGCAATTTCGACCTGTTAAATCCGGCACTCTGCTACTTTTCAACCATTACGGCAGGATTGGTAATTACGTGTCTTATATATGCTCGCTTGCGCTTAGGTGGGAAGGGTGCCAATATCTGAGGAATGTCCTTAAAACATGCACCAAAGTGCCAATTTCAGTATGCGCTTGTGGGGATGTTTAAGATCAACCATAAACTGGTTTTAGCAGCAACGCGGTTGGTTATAGCATGGATTTTGCAGCTTATCCAGCCATGACGCACAGTGCCCATGTGCATGGAACAAAAGAGATGTGCTTTTTGTGCCAGTAAACCTCGTACAGTTGAAGTCGGAAGTTTACATACACTTAGGTTGGAATCATTAAAACTCGTTTTTCAACCACTCTACACATTTCTTGTTAACAAACTATAGTTTTGGCAAATCGGTTAGGACATCTACTTTGTGCATGACACAAGTAATTTTTCCAACAATTGTTTACAGACAGATTATTTCACTTATAATTCACTGTATCACAATTCCAGTGGGTCAGAAGTTTGCATACACTAAGTTGACTGTGCCTTTAAACAGCTTGGAACATTCCAGAAAATGATGTCATGGCTTTAGAAGCTTCTGATCGGCTATTTGACATCATTTGACTCAATTGGAGGTGTACCTGTGGATGTATTTCAAGGCCTACCTTCAAACTCAGTGCCTCTTTGCTTGACATCATGGGAAAATCAAAAGAAATCAGCCAAGACCTCAGAAAAAACATTGTAGACATCCACAAGTCTGGTTCATCCTTGGGAGCAACACCTGAAGGTACCATGTTCATCTGTACAAACAATAGTACGCAAGTATAAACACCATGGGACCAAGCAGCCGTCATACCGCTCAGGAAGGAGACGCGTTCTGTCTCCTAGAGATGAACGTACTTTGGTGCGACAAGTGCAAATCAATCCCAGAACAACAGCAAAGGACCTTGTGAAGATGCTGGAGGAAACAGGCACATAAGTATCTATATCCACAGTAAAACAAGTGGTCCTCTGTAGCTCAGCTGGTAGAGCACGGCGCTTGTAACGCCAAGGTAGTGGGTTCGATCCCCGGGACCACCCATACACAAAAAAAATGTATGCACGCATGACTGTAAGTCGCTTTGGATAAAAGCGTCTGCTAAATGGAATATTATTATTATTATTATTTATAACCTGAAAGGCCGCTCAGCAAGGAAGAAGCCACTGCTCCAAAACCACCATAAAAAACCCAGACTACGGTTTGCAACTGCACATGGGGACAAAGATCGTACTTTTTTGAGAAATGTCCTCTGGTGTGATGAAACAAAAATAGAACTGTTTGGCCATAATGACCATCGTTATGTTTGGAGGAAAAAGGGGGTTGCTTGCAAGCCGAATAACACCATCCCAACCGTGAAGCACGGGGGTGGCAGCATCATGCTGTGGGGGTGCTTTGCTGCAGGAGGGACTGGTGCACTTCACAAAATAGATGGCATCATGAGGAAGGAACATGATGTGGATATATTGAAGCAACATCTCAAGACATCAGTCAGGAAGTTAAAGCTAGGTCGCAAATGGGTCTTCCAAATGGACAATGACCCCAAGCATACTTCCAAAGTTGTGGCAAAATGGCTTAAGGACAACAAAGTCAAGGTATTGGAGAGGCCATCACAAAGCCTTGACCTTAATCCTATAGAAAATGTGTGGGCAGAACTGAAAAGAGTGTGCGAGAAAGGAGGCCTACAAACCTGACTCAGTTACACCAGTTCTGTCAGGAGGAATGGGCCAAAATTCACCCAATTTATTGTGGGAAGCTTGTGGAAGGCTACCCGAAATGTTTGACCCAAGTAAAAAAAATGTAAAGGCAATGCTACCAAATACTAATTGAGTGTATGCAAACTTCTGACCCACTGGAAATGTGATGAAATAAATAAAAGCTGAAATAAATCATTTTCTCTACTATTATTCTGACATTTCACATTCTTAAAATAAAATGGTGATCCTAACTGAGCTAAGAAAGGGAATTTTTACTAGGATTAAATGTCAGGAATTGTGAAAAACTGAGTTTAAATGTATTTGGCTAAGGTGTATGTAAACTTCCGACTTTTACCTGTATTTAGAAACATAAAACACTACTGTTTTTTCCCATTTTGTTTCATTTTATTAAAAACCAAGCATAGCTTCCCCTCCTCTCAATGAAGACAGTTTTGTTTTGGGTCCTGCCCAATGCATTCGCCAAGTAGCCAAGACTATCTATAAAGGGTTTGGCTCGTGAGATTGCTTTTAAATAAATGTTAATCACCAAAGCTTCATTAAAAGATCAAGATTGGCAACAGCAAAACAGTGAGCAGAAATCCCTTTTTATATATTGTCCATATATTTTTATATATTGTCCATATATTTTTATATATTGTCCATATATTGTACATCCTGTTATTATTTTGGATGTGCGTAAAACAACCTCTATGTAGGCTACATTTCCATATGCCCATCATGGAACAAGAGATGAGATGATGCCGGTGACCCTTGTATTTAGAAACATTTAAGTCAGGGTTATTCAAAACGTTTTTTTTTTTTATAAATACATTTTGTATTTATTTTATTTCAATGTTTTTATGAATATCGCTAGCAACAACAAAATAATAAAAAAGCAATTTTGGGGGGAATTACATACCTTAAGTAGAAAGGAGGAGAATATATTATTTCTAATTGTGTCAACTTTATTTCTCAACTGCTAATATTGAGCAAATTACACACATTGGAGCAAATAACACTCACTGGATTATCTCAAATCAAATCACGTTTTATTTGTCACATGCTTCATAAACAACAGTGAAATGCTTACTCTGACACCGCCTGGTATAGAGGTCCTGGATGGCAGGGAGCTAGGCCCTAGTGATGTACTGGGCCATACGCACTACCCAGATGCCAAGCAGTTACCATACCAAGCGGTGATGCAGCCAGTCAAGATGCTCTCAATGGTGCAGCTGTAGAACGTTTTGAGGATCTGAGGACCCATGCCAAATCTTTTCAGCTTCCTGAGCGGGAAGATGTGTTGTTGTGCCCTCTTCACGACAGTGTTGGTGTATGTGGACCATGTTAATTCCTTAGTGATGAGGACACCGAGGAACTTAAAGCTCTCGACCCGCTCCACTACAGCCCCGTCGATGTGGATGGGGGCATTGCTAGGCCCTCTGTTTCCTGTAGTCAATAATCAGCTCCTTTGTCTTGCTGACATTGAGGGAGAGGCTGTTGTCCTGGAACCACACTGCCAGGTCACTGACCTCCTCCCTATAGGCCGTCTCATCGTCGTCGGTGATCAGGCCTACCACCGTCGTCAGCAAACTTAATGATGGTGTTGGAGTCGTGCGCGGCCACAAAGTCATGGGTGAACAGGGAGTACAGGAGGGGACTAAGTACGCATTCCTGAGGGGTCCCACGTGTTGAGGGTCAGCGTGGCAGATGTGTTGTTGCCTACCCTCACCACAGGAAGTCCAAATCCAATTGCAGAGGGAGGTATTCAGTAGTGATTGTACGTTCGCCAATAGAATGGAGAGTGGAGTGAGTTTATTTGCTCGCCAACATAGTCTTGTCAGAATGCCAGCTTGTTTGCCTCTCTTGCGCCGTCGCTTCCTCTTTCGAGCCCCGAGCATTAGGGCCTGGTCCAGAGTAAGCAGAAAGTCCAGAGCTGCTGTCTCATTGAAGTAGAAATCTTCATCCAAATCGAGATTAGTGATTGCTGTTCTGATGTCTAGAAGCTGTTTTCGGTTATAGAAAATGATGACGGACACATTATGTACAAAATAAGTTACTCGTAAAAAAACACGCAAAATAGTTTAATTGGTCAGGAGCCCGTAAAACAGCTGCTTTCCACTGCTCCGCCATCACTGACATAGACTTTGAAAAAGCACCTGCAAATAGGCTAACGTTGTGGCAAGTGCTGCTGGCTGCTGGTAAGCTTTCTTGACTTGGACATCAATTTTTTGCAAAAGACATGGCTAACCTATGTTCAACCAACTAAACAGCTGCTCTTAGCGAAAATGTGTTTGGAGTCACTTTTCTAGCTAATAGGCTATTTTAGAGTTTACACTTCCTCTTCCAATTATAATGTGGGGAGGTCAAAATAATGAAAAACTATCCACCAAATCTATTAATTTTAAAATCCTGATTACTTATCCTTGCCATTATCATCAACCTGACGATAAGACAAGACATGTGAAAACATTTTTTTTTGCTAACGTATGATGGAGATCCCTGGGTCACCGGTTTGCCTGAGAGGGCAAAAGGTTGAAGACCCCTTATTTAAATAATTTTCCTGTAACAATTGCTTGTTTTCCGTTTCATTTGATTTAAAAAACGAGACCTCAGTAGGCTACCCTTACCCTGCTATAACGAAAACTGGTTCAACAGCAATGAGTCGGGTGTCTTTCCTATCCTAGACATGCATTAGCCAAGTAGCCTATCCATAAAAGGTTTTTAAATGGTCTACTCGCAAAACTTTTGTCATCATGCCTTTGCATTATTCACAATTCACATAGGCCTATCAACGACTGCCATAGGCCTATCAACGACTGCCATAGGCCTATCAACGACTGCCATAGGCCTATCAACGACTGCCATAGGCCTATCAACGACTGCCATAGGCCTATCAACGACTGCCATAGGCCTACCAAGGAATGCCTTGTTCAAAGACTGTCCTGTTTGACACACTGGCTCAGATATAGAATGTGAAATCCCTCTTATCACTGCTAACCATGTGTCCTCTGCCATCAAGACGCACAGAGTAGACGAGCCACACTAAGGCCTCAGCTTTCGAGCATTTGAGAGCAAGACGGTCTATCACAATAGGATTGTTTAATACAAAATGGCTCTGTAAGGAGAACCATTTTGAAAACATAATACAATTGAAAGTCTTCTTTGCAGAATCCTATTCACACATGAAAAGTGGGTACTTATTTTGCGCTCATCATCATCAGAGAGAGCGAGAGCAAAAGGTAATGTGAGACAGCAGGTGAAAAAAGATAAGCTGTTCACAAGAATTACTCAGTAAATGATGTAAACACGTACTTAGGTCACGACTGTTTATCTGTGAGGATACAAAAGCAAAGCCGGGAGAGAGAGCAACGTTGCTTACGCTGCGAAAAACACCCTCCTGAATATTCTACAGGCTCAAAGTCGCCCGGAGGGAGAAATAGAGAGATGGGGAGAAAGAGATGGAGAGAGAGAGAGAGTGAAAAACGAAAGGTCATGGTGGTTTGCTTAAGCAGATTAAAAATGTTATTTTAATATGACACACTAGCTGTGTGTGTGTGTGTGTGTGTGTGTGTGTGTGTGTGTGTGTGTGTGTGTGTGTGTGTGTGTGTGTGTGTGTGTGTGTGTGTGTTCCTAGCAGTAGGGAGCATATGGTGGGTGATTATAAGAACGTGGTCAGACTCCTCACTAAAGGACTGCTCATCCCGTTAGGCCTTTATGAGGGTAAACATCTCATTACAGCCACTATCAGATCACTGACACAACATTGGCAACTTGTTACAGAGGCAGTGTGTGTGTGTGTGTGTGTGTGTGTGCGTGTGTGTGTGTGTGTGTGTGTGTGTGTGTGTGTGTGTGTGTGTGTGTGTGTGTGTGTGTGTGTGTGTGTGTGTGTTCCTAGCAGTAGGGCGCATATGGTGGGTGATTATAACAATGTGGTCAGACTCCTCACTAAAGGACTGCTCATCCCGTTAGGCCTTTATGAGGGTAAACATCTCATTACAGCCACTATCAGATCACTGACACAACATTGGCAACTTGTTACAGAGGCAGTGTGTGTGTGTGTGTGTGAGTGTGTGTGTGAGTGTGTGTGTGTGTGTGTGTGTGTGTGTGTGTGTGTGTGTGTGTGTGTGTGTGTGTGTGTGTGTGTGTGTTCCATCCAAGACAGCAGCTACTCTTCCTGGGGTCCAATCAGGATTAAAACAATTACAGCACAACAAAACATTGTGATGTAAAATATTGTGATGTAAACATTGTGATGTAAAACAATGTTAACCTCCCCTAAGGCTGTATAGTGTAACCTTACCCTATGACACCCTATGACCACCAAAACAAAGGTAACTTTGCACCTCGAATTAAGATGTTTTGACTCTCCCTAGCCAGCTACACAATAAAAACCTAGCCAGCAAGCTAACAAGCTAGCCAGAAAAATGTATATAGAACAAACCTAGCAAGGGGAGGTAATACAACTAGATCAAATGACCAAACTGAGTGAGTAAACCAAAAAGGAGCACGGACTCTAACGTTAAACATATCTTATGTTTTTTTGCTGGTTTTTGAGCTAAATTAGAGCTAGGTAGCAACAGCAGCAGACAAACAAAATGGTTGCTATGGTAACAGTGCAGCAGCAGAACAGAGGAAGCAGCAGGAGAGGTAGAGTCCACAGCCACCATGTCCCCACTCCCTCTCAGTGCTGAGTCCATTCTCTACCCTCCAGAGGCCAAAAATGACACAACGAGTTAAGCTTTTAAACAGAATCTACTAAAGGGGAGGCCAGAAACCCTTTTCACAGACCTGTACAAAAACGGTGATGTGAGTCAACTCATCTTTCTCAATGACCAGCCAAATGCATGGCGTTCAGCAGTCTGCTCTCACTACCCATCCATAAAGAAAGAGGGAATCTGCAGTGGTGGAAAAAGTACCCAATTGCCCCAACAGCAAGAGCCAGAGACACTTCCAAAGACAGAGACAGAGATAGAGACAGAGGCAGAGAGACAGAGGCAGAGAGACAGAGACAGAGAGACAGAGACAGAGAGACAGAGACAGAGAGACAGAGAGACAGACAGGGAACGACAGAGAGAGGTTTACAGAGGAACACATGCAAACAGCCCTGATGAGAGGATGAGGTGGCAGCATACAGGACCACTCTGGACCAATACTACCCAGTCCGGTCCAGACCACACTAAAGGATGTGAGTGGAGTGGAGCTGGAGTGGAGCGAGGAGTGGAGCGTGCATATTTAAAACATGTTGGAGCATCCGCCTTCTCTCCCGCTGCAATTCCGCTCTGGTTCCACTCAGCCAAGAGCTCTGGCCATGCTCTGCCCAGCATTTTTCATTTCCTTCATCACTGTTCATTCACTTTTCATTCCTATTATTTTGTATGTATTTAGGCTACCCCACCACTAATGTGCAGAGATGCTGATATGAGTCGACCAAGAAATAGGTCACAGCCTGTGTAATTGATAGCAAGACAATGAATGAGCACATGCAGCAGCATCGGAGACGTTTTGGTTTCTATATAGCCTGTGGTTTAAAAAAGAAGAGTCTAAGTTTGTAACAGTGCTAACGTTGTCTATCAACTGTAAGTGAGCACAAAAGAGCCAGTTACAATGGAAGCATCTGATCATCAATAGAAAAAGCCAGTTTTTTTTTTTTTAACACAGTGGCCACAGCCTATCAACTAGGTAGGTCCTGGTTCAGTTGCCTATGACATGTTGTTTTACGACAGCCTGCTTCAAAACCAAATGGTACATACTCACAAAAGTAGATGGGGTGTTTGTTCAATTATATTTTTTTAAACAAACTGAATGGTGCGAATTTGGAGTAGCAGTTTTATTCTTGTGAGAACTGAGCGATTTTTTGCGGAGCGGGGGAAAGGATGTTGAGTGCCAGAGCAGTGTGTAAAGACCACTCAGTGAGCGATCAGTGGCGTGTATTCATGGATGCCAAGGGAAGCCAGGCTTCCCCAAAAAATTTACCAAGAGAAAGAGAAAAACAACATACAGAATAATGTATCTTTCATCTCTCTGTGTTTCATACATTTCCTTCAATTTGCAAGAGGCTGGATATATCTCACCAGAGAAAGCAACGAGTGAACGAAACAGCGTCTCAGTATATGTAACATATCTATCGGATGCTGTCTGGTCAGAAAGAGTATGACATTGTTGCCGCCCATAGCATTGAATGCAAGGAAAGCCAGCGAGCATTTGGCTTCCCTTGATTAATTTTTTTAAATAAACTAATAGCCAATCAGCATTGAGCTAAACTGAGTTAGCTTAGCTGTGAATGGTCCTGGTGCACCAAAAACAAGTTTCAAGGGAAGCCAGTTTGGATTTGGCTTCAGACCAATCATATCACAAGCCAAGCGTCATTATTGACAGGAAAAAACTTGAATTGTTGCATCTCATTGTGTTGTTGTCCTCGGTGGCTAACTATCCAGTTAAAATCGTCCCTTTCCTAAATTAGCCATCGATGGAGATAGAGATGTGTTCTTGTGGTTTTCCTTAATTCTTCGTACTGGCCAATGAGTATAACGGCTTTTCTGATCCAACCATAAATTCATACATTGTGCCTCTGGCCTGAGAGGATGGAAGTTCAACATGTAGCTAGATGTAATATGCTAATGTTAACTAGCTAGCTGGCCTGGCATGTCATTGTCCATGAAAGGAAGTTAGGCTAGTGAGCAAGTATTTTAGCCAGGTAGCCTAGGACAACAAAAACTAAAAGTGTGTACTGTATGACAGAGTCATAGACTGTTTAGGCAACATGAAAGAGGAGGATGGCAACATGTTTTTTCTACTTGCACGCACACACACACAGAAATCAGTCCCATGGACAGCCACATCATATTTAGACTAAATTGTTTTGGTATGATTTACTCACTGTATTAGACTAAGCATACAGTTGAAGTTGGAATTTTACATACACTTAGGTTGTTTTTCAACCAATCCACAAATTTCTTGTTTACAAACTATCGTTTTGGCAAGTCGGTTAGGACATCTACTTTGTGCATGACACAAGTAATTTTTCCAACAATTGTTTACAGACAGATTATTTCACTTATAATTCACTGTATCACAATTCCAGTGGGTCAGAGGTTTACATACACTAAGTTGACGGTGCCTTTAAACAGCTTGGAACATTTCAGAAAATGATGTCATGACTTTAGAAGCTTCTGATAGGCTAATTTACATAATTTGAGTCAATTGGAGGTGTACCTGTGGATGTATTTCAAGGCCTACCTTCAAACTCAATGTCTCTTTGCTTGACATCATGGGAAAATCAAAATAAATCAGCCAAGACCTCAGAAAAAATGTTGTAGACCTCCACAATTTCCAAATGCCTGAAGGTACAAACAATTTGTACAATTGACTATGGTTTGCAACTGCACATGGGGACAAAGATCTTACTTTTTGGAGAAATGTTGGCCATAATGACCATCGTTATGTTTGGAGGAAAAAGGGGATATCTTGCAAGCTGAAGAACACATCCCAACCGTGAAGCACGGGGGTGGCAGCATCATGCTGTGGGGTCCTTTGCTGCAGGAGGGCCTGGTGCACTTCACAAAATAGATGGCACCATGAGGAAGGAAAATTATGTGGATATATTGAAGCAACATCTCAAGACTTCAGTCAGGAAGTTAAAGCTTGGTCGCAAATGGGTCTTCCAAATGGACAATGACCCCAAGCATACTTCCAAAGCTGTGGCAAAATGGCTTAAGGACAACAAAGTCAAGGTATTTGAGTGGCCATCACAAAGCCCTGACCTCAATCCTATAGAAAATGTATGGGCAGAATTGAAAAAGTGTGTGTGAGCAAGGAGGCCTACAAACCTGACTCAGTTCTGATCAGTCCCTACACCCAAACGAGGGCATTGCATTCATCCACCTCTGGCCTGCTGGCCCCCCTACCTCTGCGGAAGCACAGTTCCCGCTCAGCCCAGTCAAAACTGTTTGCTGCTCTGGCACCCCGATGGTGGAACAAGCTCCCTCACGACGCCAGGACAGCGGAGTCACTCACCACCATCCGGAGACACTTGAAACCCCACCTCTTTAAGGAATACCTGGGATAGGATAAAGTAATCCTTATATCCCCCCTTACCCCACCCCAAAAAAAATTAAAATACAAAATATTGTAAAGTGGTTGTCCCACTGGCTATCATAAGGTGAATGCACCAATTTGTAAGTTGCTCTGGATAAGAGTGTCTGCTAAATGACGAAAATGTAAATGTAAGTTACACCAGCTTTGTCAGGAGGAATGAGCCAAAATTCACCCAACTTATTGTGGGAAGCTTGTGGAAGGCGACCCGAAACGTTTGACCCAAGTAAAAAAATGTAAAGGCAATGCTACCAAATACTAATTGAGTGTATGTAAACTTCTGACCCACTGGAAATGTGATGAAATAAATAAAAGCTGAAATTAATCATTTTTTCTACTATTATTCTGACATTTCACATTCTTAAAATAAAATGGTGATCCTAACTGAGCTAAGAAAGGGAATTTCTACTAGGATTAAATGTCAGGAATTGTGAAAAAAATGAGTTTAAATGTATTTGGCTATGGTGTATGTAAACTCAGACTTTTAACTGTATTTAGAAACATAAAACACTACTGTTTTTTTCCCATTTTGTTTCATTTTATTAAAAACCAAGCATAGCGTCCCCTCCTCTCAGTGAAGACAGTTTTGTTTTGGGTCCTGCCCAATGCATTCGCCAAGTAGCCAAGACTATCTATAAAGGGTTTGGCTCGTGAGATTGCTTTTAAATAAATGTTAATCACCAAAGCTTCATTGAAAGATCAAGATTGGGAACAGCAAAACAGTGAGCGGAAATGGGGCTGGAATAGTGGAGGCTGCTCCTGTTTTCTTTGTGACTTGAGGTAACTCTCCGTGGTTCTAAATCAATAGTTGTTTAGTAGTCCAAAAAGGTTGGAAACATTACCTTGCTTGACCATGCTGTAGGTCATGTAACTGTTTGTTACATGCAATATGTTTTGTGGACTTCACTGGACAGATGTTGCTCTCCGGTTTTGTAAGTAAACAAATGTGTGGTTGAATTTAATTCTGCCACTGTGTCTTCTTATTGTCTCAGTCTAAGGCCTATATATCGCGGTGTCAAGGCATGTGAACTAACAGGATAGCAAACAACGCAAACAACACTTTTTTTCTGGATTGGCTTCCCCTGTGATTTTACCCTCGATGAGTGGGATTTCCAACCGCTAAACTCAGCTCACATGATCTGGAGCAGACTGCTTCTGTTTGTCTGTCGGTCAGTTCAAACACTCAGAAGAGACCAGGAGACCTTGTGGGTTTTGTTTATTTCTGTATTATGTGTTAGTTTGTTTGTTTGTTTGCAATTTCTGGGATGATGTGGACACATCGGCAGTTGGTAGAGAGACATAGCGCTACACAGTTACACACACACACACACACACACACACACACACACCGATAAGCTTATCCAGGATGCATGGTTATTTACTAACATAACTTAAGCACACCCGTTGTAACTGCCGCCATGAATGCAGTAAAGGTTGGATGACGTTTTGAACACCTTTGGTACATATGTGCCTTGTCACAACGTTAAAATCGGCTTTCAAACAGTGGCCGAGTCCACCAGGAGCAATGGAGAATTCATGACCCATCCCCAGTTCATCTGGTGGGTGGGGATACCTGGCCGGATTTCTCTGAGTATGAACATTGACTGTCGCAACATGAATGGAAACAATTCCTCAAACTAATGAGAGAGCCTTCAGAAAAAGCTTAGACACTAAACTGCTCCAGGAGAAAATCAACTTTGTCTCCTCCGGACATCCAGCGAAATCGAATAGAGTTTTGGCTATTCTGAATGGAGCTTTCTACAGGAACGGCATCTTTTCTGCAAAACATAGGGACGGGAGACCCTTTCGTGCTCCACTCCTGAAATATGTTGTACGGATACTGAAAAAGTTCTGTACAGTGACCTCCCTCACTGACTGAATTGAGGCGCAGATGCGCTTTATTCGGGATACCATTCAACCATCACTCAGTGGCAATTCGAAATAGGACAGAGAAAGGTACATTGCATTCAGAAAGTATTCAGACCCCTTGATTTTTCGCTGCCAAAGGTGCTTCAACAAAGTACTGAGTAAAGGGTCTGAATACTTGACTGTAAATGTCATATTTCCGTTTTTTATTTTTTATAAATTTGCACAAATTTCAAAACACCTGATTTGCTTTGTCATTATGGGGTATTGTGTGTAGATTGATGAGGGGGGAAAAAACTATTTAATCAATTTTAGAATAAGGCTGCAAAAGAATGTGGAAAAAGTCAAGGTGTCTGAATACTTTCTGAAGGCACTGTATGCAGGGAGAAATTGGCATACCCATGCCAACATCATACATCGAAAGCGATTGAATTTATTGTTAACAATAGTGCATGCCCCAGACCCCCGCCCAGTACTGGTAATGTTGCTAATGTACAGAACTACTATAATGACAAACGTCCCCGTCTGATAGTGTACCGTTAACCACGCCCCCTTGGTGTGAAACTGTTGAAATGGTACAACCAGACTAATTCCCAGATACATGCAATTTAACCCTTGAAGAGGTGGATAATGTTTTGACTTCCCTACCAAACAAAAAGGCAAATGGTTCAGATTGTGTCACTTACGAGACTTTATAGGCCACAAGGCCCCAGTCCTCCCATGCCTGTCTGATTAATGGAAAGGTACCTGACTCATGAATTGGTGCTCTTATCCACAGAACACCCAAAAAAGATAATGTTCCAGATGATCCATTTACATGGAGAGACATCTCCCTCTTGCCCTCTGTCAATAAAGTGTTCATGAAATGCTTGCTCGCCCACATACTACCATGTGTTGTAGATACAGGCATTCTCTCTCCCAAATAAAAGTAATATATAGACAGACAGGGCATGAATGAGTACGTTTTCTGCCTAAAAACTGGAATTGATGACTTCAAGAATGAGTCCACAAAGTTTTACACTGTTTCTAGACTTTAGAGATGCCTTTGGTACTTTATCACATAGTGTAATGATCAATGACGTGAGGAAATACAACTGCGTCAGCCATATGTGGGCATTATATCTGGTGTACAAAGGCTCTTTTCTCCAAGTTATTTGTGGGAAACAGCTGCCTGAGCCAATCCCACTCAGGGTTGCTATAAAAACCGGATGCCCATGGAGTGCTGTTAACTTCATCCTAGCTATCAACCAGTGGCTGAAATGGCTATCTATGCCAGTGTGGCCCAGCCCATGTACGGTCACCGAACCCAGTACAGGGGTATGCTGATGACTTTCAGATCTCGCACCGATTACTTTTTTAAATGGTCTGGGCTGGAAGTGAAAGACCCTAAATGTGCAGTGTTCTATGAAAGGTGCAGCGGAGGTAACCGCTGGTACAAGTCTAAAACTGACAAGCCCCCAACATTTACACTAATGAATAAACCAATCAGAGTTGACTCTCGTCACAAAACAAATAGTTATCTTGGACATACGTTTAATGTTGCTGGCTACTGGGGGGAACAAGTTGAGGAGCTCGTCTATGAGTATTCAACCAGGCTTGATATGATTGACATTTCCCCTCTACCTGTGGTCAAATCAAATCACATTTTATTTGCTACATGCACCGAATACAACAGTGAAATGCTTACTTACAAGCCCTTAACCAACAACGGAGTTTTAAGAAATTTAAAAAAAGTGTTAAGTAAAAAATAAATACTTAGAAAATTAAAATAGCAAATAATTCAAGAGCAGCTAGAAGCTGTGAGAGAGGTGGCCCTAGCAAAGACACAACATTTGCTTGCAAATGTGCACATCCCACAGAAGGTTCTGAGGGAAATGAATAACAAAACTGTTCAAGTGGTGAGAAAGTGGCTATGCTTAAAAACACACCACACGTGATGTTGTCTTCCTGAGCCAAAGAGAAGGGGGTTTAAGTGTCCCGAATATTGAGTGGATTTACACTGCTACCAGACTGACTCACCTATTGAACATGTTCAACAGTGATGATGTGACAGTTAAGGGGTTAGCCAGAGCCTCCCTCCTTCTGGACCTATGGAGGAGGAAGGTTCCACTGGCCAGGGACAATGAGGACAACTTTCTGGGCTTCAGGAGGAAGGCCAATTGTAAATTGGACACTCGTGCTGCAGGCTTTGGAGTCTGGTCAGACTGGCCGGACCTCAACGACCTGTCCAACCGGACTGGAGATGAACTCAGGTGGACACGGACTGATATACAAACTGAGCCAGCGACTGCCTATGATGCAGTTGTGGCAGAATGCGGTGTTGTTGTGGAGGCTTCTGTCACCCATGATAGAACATCTCATCCTACATCTAGGACAACACTCCTTGGTATCAGACAGATGCAGCTACTGCAACACTGGACTGGCCTGAGGCTGCAGGGGAAACTCTCTGCTCTGGACTGTTAGTCCACTCTGTCTCCCTGTCAAGGGCTGAGGTGTAAGGTGTGTGGAAGTCAGGCGCAGGACACCGAAGCTAGTCCAACAAAGTTTACTGAAGTTTACCAATAGGCAAAAATACAGAGAACGGCCTCAACAATAAACAGAGGCGAGCAAAATACGCAAACTGTGCGTAAAGCAAATAAACAAGAAAACAGGTACAAAACACGCAGCACAACGGACAGGCGAAAAACAACACACAATCTAACCTAAGCAAAACAAGGAACTTATAGGACAAGTAATCAGCACACAAACGGACACAGGTGTAAAAGACAGACAAAAGCAATCAAACCAAGAAACATGGAGCGGTGGCAGCTAGTACTCCGGGGACGGCGAACGCCGAAGCCTGCCCGAACCAGGAGAAGGAGCAGTCTCGGCAGAATCCGTGACAGTACCCCCCCCTTGACGCGTGGCTCCAGCCGTGCGCCGACCCCGGCCTCGGGGACGGCCAGGAGGACGCGGACCCGGGCGCGTGGGATGCCCACGGTGGAACTCAGTCAGGAGGGACGGATCTAGGATGTCCCTCCTAGGCACCCAGCACCGTTCCTCCGGACCGTACCCCTCCCACTCCACGAGATACTGGAGACCACTCATCCGGCGCCTCGAGTCCAAGATGGTCCGGACCCTGTACGCCGGGGCCCCCTCGATGTCCAAAGGGGGCGGAGGGGTCTCTCCTATCTCATCTTCTTGGAGTGGGCCAGCTACCACCGGCCTGAGAAGAGACACATGGAACGAGGGGTTAATATTCTTGTACTCAATAGGCAGTTGTAACCTGTAACACACCTCGTTCAACCTTCTCAGGACTTTAAAGGGCCCCACAAACCGCCGACCCAGCTTCCGGCAGGGCAGGCGGAGGGGCAGGTTTCGAGTCGAGAGCCAGACTCGATCTCCCGGTGCGTACACCGGTCCCTCACTGCGGTGGCGATCGGCGCTCGCCTTTTGTTGACGGATGGCACACTGCAGATGGACATGGGCAGCGTCCCACGTCTCCTCCGAGTGCCGAATCCACTCGTCCACCGCAGGGGCCTCGATCTGGCTCTCGTGCCATGGTGCCAGGACCGGCTGATAACCTAAAACACACTGGAAAGGTGTTAAATTGGTGGAGGAGTGGCGGAGAGAGTTCTGGGCCATCTCTGCCCAGGGGATGAACCTAGACCACTCCTCCGGCCGGTCCCGGCAATAGGACCTCAGAAACCTACCCACATCCTGGTTGACACGTTCAACCTGCCCATTGCTCTCTGGGTGGTACCCCGAGGTAAGGCTCACCAAGACCCCCAAGCGTTCCATGAACGCCCCCCAAACTCTGGAGGTGAACTGGGGACCTCGGTCAGACACAATATCCTCGGGGACCCCATAGTGCCGGAACACATGGGTAAATAGGGCCTCAGCGGTCTGTAGGGCAGTAGGGAGACCCGGCATTGGGAGGAGACGACAGGCCTTGGAAAACCGATCCACAACGACCAAAATGGTGGTATTCCCCTGGGAGGGGGTAGGTCGGTCACAAAATCCACCGATAGGTGGGACCATGGTCATTGTGGAACGGGCAGGGGATGTAACTTACCCCTGGGCAAATGTCTAGGCGCCTTACACTGGGCGCACACCGAGCAGGAGGAGACATAAACCCTCACATCCCTAGCTAACGTTGGCCACCAATATTTCACGCTAAGGCAGTGCACTCTCCGGCCAATACCTGGATGTCCAGAGGAGGGTGATGTATGAGCCCAATAAATCAGACGATCACGCACCTCGAGCGGGACGTACGTCCGTCCCACAGGACACTCGGGGGGAGTAGGGTCGGTACGCAGTGCCCGCTCGATTTCCGCATCGACCTCCCACACCACCGGAGCCACCAAACAAGACTCCGGCAGTATGGAAGTAGGCTCAATGGACCTCTCCTCTGTGTCATACCGCCGGGACAGGGCGTCTGCCTTACCGTTCTGGGACCCTGGGATGTATGTGATCTTAAAAACAAACCGGGTCAGGAACATGTTCCACCTAGCCTGACGAGGGTTCAATCTCCTAGCTGCCCTGATGTACTCCAGGTTACGGTGATCAGTCAGAATGAGGAAAGGGTGTTGAGCCCCCTCAAGCCAATGCCTCCACACCTTTAGGGCCTGGACTACAGCTAACAGCTCCCTGTCCCCAACGTCATAATTTCGCTCCGCCGAGCTGAGCTTCTTGGAGTAGAACGCACAGGGGCGGAGCTTAGGTGGCGTGCCGGACCGTTGTGACAGGACTGCCCCTATGCCGGCCTCGGACGCGTCTACCTCTACTTGGAATGGTAAAGAGGGATCCGGATGCGCCAGCACCGGGCCCGAGGTGAACAGGTTCCTCAGCTTGGCAAATGCCATGTCCGCCTCAGCTGACCACTGCAACCGAACCGGACCCCCCTTTAGCAAGGACGTAATGGGAGCTGCAACCTGTCCAAAGCCCCGGATAAAACTCCGGTAGTAATTAGCAAAACCCAAGAACTGCTGCACCTCTTTGACAGTGGTTGGAGTTTGCCTATTACGCACGGCCGACACACGGTCTACCTCTATCTCCACACCAGACGCGGACAACCGATAACCCAAAAAGGAGACGGACTCCTGGAAGAACAGGCATTTCTCTGCCTTGACATACAAGTCATGCTCCAACAGTCTTCTCAACACTCGGCGCACCAGGGCTACATGCTCGGCTCGTGTGGAAGAGTACACTAGGATGTCGTCGATGTATACTACCACACCCTGCCCATGCATGTCCCGGAAAATCTCGTCAACAAAGGATTGGAAGACTGAAGGAGCATTCATTAACCCGTATGGCATGACGAGATACTCATAATGACCCGAGGTGGTGCTAAATGCGGTCTTCCATTCATCCCCCCTCCCTAATGCGTACCAGATTGTGCCGCGCTCCTGAGATCCAACTTTGTGAAGAACTGCGCTCCGCGTAATGATTCTGTCATAGTCGCAATCAGTGGAAGAGGGTAACTGTACTTAACCGTGATCTGATTGAGACTACGATAGTCAATACACGGGCGCAAACCCCCGTCCTTCTTCTTCACAAAGAAGAAACTCGCGGAAACCGGGGAAGTGGAGGACCGTATGTATCCCTGTGCCAAGGACTCGGCTATGTAAGTTTCCATAGCCGCTGTCTCCTCTTGAGACAGTGGATACACACGGCTCCGCGGAAGTGCCGCTCCTGTTTGGAAATCTATCGCACAATCCCCCTGTCTATGAGGTGGTAGCCGTGTAGCCCTCGTTTTACTGAACACAAGTGCTAAATCCTCATACTCAGGGGGAATGCGCATTGCGGGCACTTGGTTCGGACTCGCTACCGAGGTCGCCCCTAAGGAAACACCTAGACATCTCCCTACACACTGGGCAGACCACTCCATAAGAGCCCTCTGTTGCCACGCAATGGTAGGATCATGGGTGCTTAACCAGGGAAGGCCCTGCACCACGGGATACGCAGGAGAGTCAATCAGATAAAACTGAATGGTCTCCTCATGACCCCCCTGCGTCGTCATCTTAAGTGGTGCTGTGACTTCTCTGATCAGCCCCGACCCCAACGGCCGGCTGTCTAGGGCGTGAACAGGAAAGGGGGCTTCTACCGGCCGAAGGGGAATTCCTAACTTATAACAAAATGCACGATCAACAAAATTCCCAGCTGCGCCTGAATCTACTAGCGCCTTATGCTGGGAATGAGGTGCCACCTGTGGAAATCTCACAGGTATACTCATGTGACCAACAGAGAGCTCTGGGTAAGTGGGGCACCTACTCACCTGAAATGACTCCCCAGTGCGTGACCTGTTGTCCCCTCTCCCAGGAGACCCTCCCCAGCACCTGGCCGCGGTGTGTCCTCCACGGCCACAGTTGGTGCAGGGGATGGCCCCCCTCGGGTTCTCTCTCCTCCTCTCTCTAGCGCCAGCACCCCCGAGCTCCATGGGAATCGGCTCGGAGGTGCTGGAGGGTGGAATGGACGACCCCCACTCGGGACGTCCGCGGGTAGCCAGCAGGGTGTCGAGACGGATGGAGATGTCTACCAACTGGTCGAAGGTTAGGTTGGTGTCCCTGCAGGCCAGCTCACGACGAACGTCCTCTCGTAGGCTACACCGGTAATGGTCGATGAGGGCCCTCTCATTCCACCCCGCATCCGCCACTAGAGTCCGGAACTCCAGGGCGAACTCCTGTGCGCTCCTCTTCCCCTGTCGGAGGTGGAACAGACGCTCACAGAACTCCGCGTAGGTGATGGTAGCGGCGTCTATTCCCCTCCATTCGGCGTTGGCCCACTCCAACGCCTTGCCGGATAGACAGGAGATGAGGGCGGAGACGCTCTCGTACCCCGAGGGCGCTGGGTGTATGGTAGCCAGGTAGAGTTCCACCTGCAGGAGGAACCCCTGACACCCGGCTGCAGAACCGTCATATGCCCTCGGGAGCGAGAGCCGTATGCCACTGGGTTCCGGTGCTGAGAGAGGAGGACTGGCCGTTGGTGATGGGATGGTGTGAGAAGGCGTGGGCACCTCTCCAGTCACCAACCGGCGCAGAGTTTTGGACACCTCGTTCATGGCGGCCCCAAGTTGCCGGATCATGGTGTCTTGATCGCTGATCCGATCCTCCAGCGACTTGGGTGCCGCCACTGCTCCTGCTGACTCCATGATGGTGTGTTGTTCTGTCAAGGGCTGAGGTGTAAGGTGTGTGGAAGTCAGGCGCAGGACACCGAAGCTAGTCCAACAAAGTTTACTGAAGTTTACCAATAGGCAAAAATACAGAGAACGGCCTCAACAATAAACAGAGGCGAGCAAAATACGCAAACTGTGCGTAAAGCAAATAAACAAGAAAACAGGTACAAAACACGCAGCACAACGGACAGGCGAAAAACAACACACAATCTAACCTAAGCAAAACAAGGAACTTATAGGACAAGTAATCAGCACACAAACGGACACAGGTGTAAAAGACAGACAAAAGCAATCAAACCAAGAAACATGGAGCGGTGGCAGCTAGTACTCCGGGGACGGCGAACGCCGAAGCCTGCCCGAACCAGGAGAAGGAGCAGTCTCGGCAGAATCCGTGACACTCCCATTCCATGTACCAGAATGCCTGCATTGGCCAGGACATTCTCACCTTTACTGATAAGGTGAGGCTGCAAGTTCTACCAACAAAATATAATCTAGCACTCTGGTACCCTGTAAACCATGACCCATTTTGTATTCTACATGAGTCAAATGTAATGGAGTCCATTGTCCATGTTGTGAATGGCTGCTATTCATACAAGGATTTGTATATTGCTAGACATGAGCGCCTTGTTGAGCTGATAGCCAGTGAGGTGAGACTAGTCTCATCAACAGCACACATTCTTGTGTAAAGGGAAGCTGGTTTGATGTTGATAAGTTTTCCTGTGTGCCAAATACGCCAGATGTTGTTGTTGTGGGCGGAGGCCAGGGGGAGGTGCTCATTTTCGAAGTGGGCTACTCATTTGATGGCTACATGGAGCAGGCCTTTGCAGAAAAGCAGCTTAAATACCAGCCCCTCGTTGCACGCTTCGACAGCCTCGGGTATAGGTGCAAGCTGGTGCCGCTGATATTTGGCAGTCTCGGCCATGTACACAGGCTTGCAGTGCATGGCCTCCAGATTGCAGGCCTGACAAAAACTAGGGCAAAGCAATTGGTTAGGTACTGCTCTGTTTCAGCTGTCGTGGGCAGTCTAGCTGTTTGGAGAAGGAGGTGCTTTCTGTACCCTTGAGTGCCATGCATACAGGGAACTTTGAAATGTTTAGATCATTTTTTTACTAATTTGATTGGTAGATTCAAAGAAAGTATTCACAATGTGTGTGTGTGTGTGCGTGTGTGTGTAGAGTGCCTTGCAAATTGGTGAAATTCTAAAAAATGAATAACGGAAAAGTGGTGCGTGCATATGTATTCACCCCCTTTGCTATGAAGCCCCTAAATAAGATCTGGTGCAACCAATTACCTTCAGAAGTCACATAATTAGTTAAATAAAGTCCACCTGTGTGCAATCTAAGTGTCACAAGATCTCAGTATATATACACCTGTTCTGAAATGCCCCAGAGTCTGCAACACCACTAAGCAAGGGGCACCACCAAGCAAGCGGCACCATGAAGACCAAGAAGCTCTCCAAACAGGTCAGGGACAAAGTTGTGGAGAAGTTAAGATCAGGGTTGGGTTATAAAAAAATATCTGAAACTTTGAACATCCCACAGAGCACCATTAAATCCATTATTTAAAAATGGAAAGAATATGGCACTACAACAAACCTGCCAAGAGAGGGCCGCCCACCAAAACTGACAGACCAGGCAAGGAGGGCATTAATCAGAGAGGCAACAAAGAGACCAAAAATAACCCTGAAGGAGCTGCAATGCTCCACAGCGGAGATTGGAGTATCTGTCCATAGGACCACTTTAAGCCATACACTCCACAGAGCTGGGCTTTACGGAAGAGTGGCCAGAAAAAAAGCCATTGCTTAAAGAAAAAAATAAGCAAACACATTTGGTGTTCGCCAAAAGGCATGTGGGAGACTCCCCAAAAATATGGAAGAAGGTACTCTGGTCAGATGAGACTAAAATTGAGCTTTTTGGCCATCGAGGAAAATGTCTGGCGCAAACCCAACACCTCTCATCACCCCGAGAACACCATCCCCACAGTGAAGCATGGTAGGGACTGGGAAACTGGTCAGAATTGAAGGAATGACGGATGGCGCTAAATACAGGGAAATTCTTGAGGGAAACCTTTTTCAGTCTTCCAGAGATTTGAGACTGGGAAGGAGGTTCACCTTCGAGCAGGACAATGACCCTAAGCATACTGCTAAAGCAACACTCGAGTGGTTTAAGGGGAAACATTTAAATGTCTTGGAATGGCCTAGTCAAAGCCCAGACCTCAATCCAATTGAGAATCTGTGGTATGACTTAAAGATTGCTGTACACCAGTGGAACCCATCCAACTTGAAGGAGCTGGAGCAGTTTTGCCTTGGAAAATGGGCAAAAATCCCAGTGGCTAGATGTGCCAAGCTTATGCAGACATATCCCAAGAGACCTGCAGCTGTAATTGCTGCAAAAGGTGGCTCTACAAAGTATTGACTTGGGGGGTGAATAGTTATGCACGCTCAAGTTTGCAATTTGTTTGTCTTATTTCTTGTTTGTTTCACCCCAAAAATATTTTGCATCTTCATAGTGGTAGACATGTTGTGTAAATCAAATGATACAAACCCCCCAAAAATCAATTTTAATTCCAGGTTGTAATGCAACAAAATAGGAAAAATGCCAAGGGGGGTGAATACTTTATGCGTGTGTGTGTGTGTGTGTGTGTGTGTGTGTGTGTGTTTGTGTGTGTGTGTGTGTATGCGTGTGTGTGTGTGTCTTACCTGTACCATGTGAATCAGTGTGGTGAGTATGGAACAACGGATTATGTATTGTTTTTCTGTTTGTTTCTATAGCAGAGGCAAGTACTGGACCAGACAGCCTACATAGGGACCTAAGAGAAAACATCACAATATTAAACAACAACAAACACCAGAGCATACAATTCAATAGAAACACAAAGGCCTTTATACAATTTAAATTTGAAGCCCAAATGAAGGTCCAGGAACCAGTTGCACTAGTTGGGGTATACACTAGCAGTGCGCGGGGTCAGCTGTTTGTTCACCTGCACCCACCCACAATTGCTAATAACCCATCCGCAACCGCCTGATTATATGTTATAAAGTGAAAATCTGAGGCCTGGACCCGACCCCAACCTGCTAACATAGAAAATGTGCTGTATTGGCTACAGTCAGAGACGGCACAACCATTTTATGACAGGGTGCAGCATTGTTTTTGCCTGATTTAGATCTGCTTATAATTTCCAACATTTTGGTAGGATATTTGCTAGACAACTTGTCTATAGTTAGATACATGCAGCTTCTCTAATGTCATTATATGTTGCCATGGAAGACTAAATAATGAATGCTTTAGTCTTGTTGTTATTGGTAAAGTTCTCTGTCATCACTGTTTCCTTCAAAGAGCAAACATATTTAAGGACCAAGGGGACAGGAAAGATCTTCTGTGCAAATTTTCTAAATGGCATCAGTTTGACTGGTTGTAAGGAAATAGAAAGCTGTGAAAATGACCAAACATGTTTCTGATAAGATTGCAGTTTGGCTTGGATGCATATTTTATGTGGTTGAAATAATATCAGCTTTTATGATGATGATAAACATAGCACCTCTACAGACGGTATCTAACAGTGCATTAATTCTCTCAAGATGCTGAAATAAATAAATAATATTTCTCCACGCTGGTTCCCGAGTCAAAATGTTGTCTACATTTGGTGTATCATTTTACAGCAGGATTTAATATTAGTGTTATGTGAGAGGTTATAGACCTACAGTCAGTATCCAGATTTCAGTTTCCATTTAACGCATCTGAACAGTAGGCTGCAGTTCCCTTGACATGCCATAGGCCTATTTGAAGTCCCCTTCTTGTCAAATTTGTATAGCGCCTCACAATTATTACACAAATTCACAAAATCTTTCCCAAACATTACTTTCCTGTTCCTCCCTTCTCCCTCTCTCTTTCAATTCTCCATTTCGCAGCTTTCCTCTTATTG
Organism: Coregonus clupeaformis; assembly: GCF_020615455.1. Taxonomy (NCBI): domain Eukaryota; kingdom Metazoa; phylum Chordata; class Actinopteri; order Salmoniformes; family Salmonidae; genus Coregonus; species Coregonus clupeaformis. The sequence goes on along the minus strand of NC_059209.1, from coordinate 40,539,351 downwards.
AATTAAACTCCGACATTGTATCAACGTTAACTTATTCTGCCCGTTCCCAAAAGCATTTGACGATTGGCATGTAGGCTATTTGGCACGTGTACAAGTTTTGCCCTAATGCAAAATGAGTAAATATCCAATTAATCGCCACTTCCCTAGAGGCACCCACTCCTACTGTAGAGCTTGACGTTAGTTAATGCATACACACACACACTTTCTCCCCCACTCCATATCCCTCTTGCCCCCTCCTTCTCATTCTCTACGGAAAAGCTGCTAAAGGAGGCATTTATAATTACATCTTTATTAGATGGAGTCTGAGGCATGGCTACAGAGCCCAAATGGAGCCCTGAACGGAGCCAGTCACTCTCTTTGCTCTGTGAAATTCAGAAAGTTGAAGGCACATGGGGGCCGTTGATTTTAAACTACCTTAGTGCAATGTAGCCTATAGATATACATTGCACAAGAATGATAGGCCTACATTTATGGATTTGTTGAGGTATTGTTTTCTCTGTATTCAACCTGCCCACCACCCAGCCGCCCTTCATCCACACAATATTTAATGAGCCTAAATCACAGCTTGTGTACACTAGTGAGCGACTACCGTGCATTGGAACACCGCTTCCCATTCATTTTCAATGGAAGGAAAGCGGTGAGAAGCGGAGTGGTTGGGGACCGTTGGTCGGCGCGAGCGTGGTGTTGGAGGCGATGAAAAAGTTAAGCATTTCCCAACTTTATGCAAATCACCAGCGCCGACATCTGGGCGATGACCAATCATATCGAGGGGTTTCCATTATGAATTTGATGCTATGCGACCGAACGCTGGAGACTTTCTTCAGCAAAGATGGCTGACAAAAATACTAGGATGGAAGCAAATGTACAGTGGGGCAAAAAAGTATTTAGTCAGCCACCAATTGTGCAAGTTCTCCCACTTAAAAAGATGAGAGAGGCCTGTACATTTCATCATAGGTACACGTCAACTATGACAGACAAAATGAGAAAAAAAATCCAGAAAATCACATTGTAGGATTTTTTTATGAATTTATTTGCAAATTATGGTGGAAAATAAGTATTTGGTCAATAACAAAAGTTTCTCAATACTTTGTTATATACCCTTTGTTGGCAATGACACAGGTCAAATGTTTTCTGTATGTCTTCACAAGGTTTTCATACACTGTTGCTGGTATTTTGGCCCATTCCTCCATGCAGATCTCCTCTAGAGCAGTGATGTTTTGGGGCTGTCGCTGGGCAACACAGACTTTCAACTCCCTCCAAAGATTTTCTATGGGGTTGAGATCTGGAGACTGGCTAGGCCACTCCAGGACCTTGAAATGCTTCTTACGAAGCCACTCCTTCGTTGCCCGGGCGGTGTGTTTGGGATCATTGTCATGCTGAAAGACCCAGCCACGTTTCATCTTCAATGCCCTTGCTGATGGAAGGAGGTTTTCACTCAAAATCTCACGATACATGGCCCCTTTCATTCTTTCCTTTACACGAATCAGTCGTCCTGGTCCCTTTGCAGAAAAACAGCCCCAAAGCATGATGTTTCCACCCCCATGCTTCACAGTAGGTATGGTGTTCTTTGGATGCAACTCAGCATTCTTTGTCCTCCAAACACGACAAGTTGAGTTTTTACCAAAAAGTTCTATTTTAGTTTCATATGACATTCTCCCAATCCTCTTCTGGATCATCCAAATGCACTCTAGCAAACTTCAGACGGGCCTGGACATGTACTGGCTTAAGCATGGGGAAACGTCTGGCACTGCATGATTTGAGTCCCTGGCGGCGTAGTGTGTTACTGATGGTAGGCTTTGTTACTTTGGTCCCAGCTCTCTGCAGGTCATTCACTAGGTCCCCCCGTGTGGTTCTGGGATTTTTGCTCACCGTTCTTGTGATCATTTTGACCCCACGGGGTGAGATCTTGCGTGGAGCCCCAGATCGATGGAGATTATCAGTGGTCTTGTATGTCTTCCATTTCCTAATATTTGCTCCCACAGTTGATTTCTTCAAACCAAGCTGCTTACCTATTGCAGATTCAGTCTTCCCAGCCTGGTGCAGGTCTACAATTTTGTTTCTGGTGTCCTTTGACAGCTCTTTGGTCTTGGCCATAGTGGAGTTTGGAGTGTGACTGTTTGAGGTTGTGGACAGGTGTCTTTTATACTGATAACAAGTTCAAACAGGTGCCATTAATACAGGTAACAAGTGGAGGACAGAAGAGCCTCTTAAAGAAGAAGTTACAGGTCTGTGAGAGCCAGAAATCTTGCTTGTTTGTAGGTGACCAAATACTTATTTTCCACCATAATTTGCAAATAAATTCATTAAAAATCCTACAATGTGATTTTCTGGAATTTGTTTTCTCAATTTGTCTGTCATAGTTGACGTGTACCTATGATGAAAATGACAGGCCTCTCTCATCTTTTTAAGTGGGAGAACTTGCACAATTGGTGGCTGACTAAATACTTTTTTTCCCCACTGTAAGTAATTATAACGTCATAACGAATCATGCTAAAAAAAATACAGTTGAGAGGAATATGTTAGTTAATGTAGAGACAAACGATTATGCATATTTTTTTGTCATTAAGTTAATTTACGAGAATCGCTATTTAGCAAGCTAGCTGACTAGCCAGCTAGCTAGCTAGCTTTATGGCCGTTGTGACATGAGTATGAAATTGTACTTCCTGTAGTTAAATGTTTTAGGGACTCCTGAGAAAACCAGAAAACCAGGCTGTCGTCTTGTGAAACAGTGGATATAAATAATCTAGCTAGCTAAAGCTCAAGAGGAAGCTCAATGTTCAAGATGGCAGGTAGCTTAGTGGATAAGAGCGTTGTGCCAGTAACCGGAAGGTCGCTGGTTCTAATCCCCGAGCCGACTAGGTGAAAAATCTGTCGATGTGCCCTTGAGCAAGGCACTTAACCCTAATTGCTCCAGTAAGCCGCTCTGGGTAAGAGCGTCTGCTAAAATGTAAATCTAAAGACTGTAAGCTTGCCTAGCTGATATTTGCCATGCAATGCAGCTGAAGTAACATAGCTAGTAACTATTTTATTGTGTAGTGGATGATAAAAATACCTCTATGGCTATGGATGTGTAGCTAGCTATGTAGCCGATCTGTGTATGGACCCTAAAACATTTGGTATAAATATTAGTTCAGAACCTAGCTATGAACCTCAGCTATCATAGCCGGTTGTATCGACTTCAAAACAGTCTGAATGGCATCAATAAAGCCAATGGATTGAGTAGAATATAATCAGGGGTGCACATAACGGGTATGCAAGTACGCAAGCGCGACAAAAATCAGGAATGCGTAATGCCACTTGTGTTACTACGCTCCTTTGCGTACTTGACCGATCTTCTCATCTAACCTTACACATGACATGTTGCTTGTCAACTACTGTCAGGAATGTCCAAAAAGCAACAGACATTAAGCAGCTTCTTTGGCGTTTCGCCACCTACAAAGAAACACCAACTGGAGCCAGAGCCGAAGAAAATAATTTTTTCGGAAAAGTGGCTCCAAGATGTGCAGTGGCTTGAAGCTAACGATGAGCGCACTGAAATGTGGTGCAAGATTTGCTTCTCAAATCCACATCTAGCAGACAAAACAGGTGCATTTTATAAAGGCTCAAAGAATTTCAACCATCCTTTATTTGACAAACATGAAAAGAGCAAGGAGCACACGAATGTGGCGCAAGCCATTGCTAATAAACAAGCTAGCCGAGAAGAAATGTCCAGTCGCCCACTTGCCAGATGGCGAGACAAGCTGAATGAAGAACAGCGGCAAGCTCTGTTTAATAATTTTCTCCTCGCCTTCCATAAAGCTAAACACGCACGTCCCATGTCTTCCTATTCTGAGGATGTTCCTTTACTGAAGCGGCTAGGAGTAAATGTCGGAGGTGCATATCATTCGCGTGAAGGGGGTACACGGCTCATGCAGAGCATCGCTCACACCATCAGCGGAGAGTTACGAGCCAAGTTTCAGTCTGCTGAATTTTGGGGGCTGCTTTTTGATGGATCTGAGGACATCACAAAAACTGAGCAGGAAATCGTTTACATTGTGTCTGTGTCCAGCAACGGAGAGTTTACTTCGGACTTTATTGGACTGATTGAATTGGGTGCTGACCGAACAGCGCAGGCCATAACAGACGGACTTGTGAGACTTTTCCAGGACACAGGCTTGGATGACTGGACAACAAAGTTGATCGCTGTGTGCACAGACGGGGCTGCTGTCAACGTAGGTATCTACAACGGCGTTGTGCCAAAACTCCGGCAACTTGCTGCGGTTGGAGACTCCCTTGTGCACATTCTGTGCACCGCACACACACTGGAGAATTGCGCGAAATCAGCTGATCGCAACGTTCCTTACTGTGAGACATTTAATCGCTCTGTGGTCAAGCTGCTGCAGTTTTATTTACAAAAATGTGGAGCAAAAAGAACTTCTGCACTGAATAAGCTATGTGAAGAAAATGGGATCTCCTTTGTGAAACTGGGTAAGTTTCATAATATCAGATGGTCTGCATGGAGGCATGAAACACTGTTAAAAATATCAAGACTATTGCCAGCCATTAAAATGCAACTGGATACGAGTGATCACAGTGACTTGCAGCATATCTGCACAGAGCGTTTTCAGTGCTTTCTGTCAAACATGCTTGACATTTGCAACATTTTGAAGACCACATCCATTAGGTTTCAGAAGGAAAAGCTGACCATTGGAGAATGTAAGGATGAACTCATGGTGGCCATTGGACAGTTCACACTTCTCCTTGATGGTGAAAGCCACAGGGCACACACTGTTTCCAATGCTGATGCTGACAGAGACAAGACACACTTACTCAGGGGGTTAATTGAAGAGTTTGAAATCAGATATGACTCCCTCAAGTCATGTGATCATTTCTTAGTATTTGATCCTTCAACATGGCCTCAGGAAATGCAAGACCTCCACAGTTTTGGAAACATAACAGTTTGCAGCATTCTCAAGAAATATGAGGCCACCTTGCAACTTGACAAAGATGCCACTGTGACAGAATGGATGCGCTTAAAGCAGGCAGGAAAACGCCTGGGAGCCTCTTCTGTGTATGACTTGGTCCAAATAGTAAATACAAGTAACCCAGATGCTTACTCCAACATCAACAAGGTGGTTAAGCTGTCTCTTACACTGCCTTTAAGCAGTGCAGCTTGTGAGAGGGGATTCTCACATCTCAACATAATAAAAACCAAGTACAGATCTCGTCTCTCAGCCCTGATGCACATTCACCTGTCAAAGCAGACCACAGAGACATTTGACCCAAAGCCTGCTGTTGACCTGTGGATGGAGACAGCTAATCGGAGGCTCAACCAAGGACAGGGAGGTGCATCTGCAGCATCTTCATCATCTACCATGCAGGAAGCTGAAGCAGAGGACAGTGGGGGACGACACTGAAGAGGACAGTGGTGGCGGCACTGAGGAGGACAGTGGTGGCGGCACTGAGGAGGACAGTGGTGGCGGCACTGAGGAGGACAGTGAGGAAGACTGCACTTATTAAGACCACGCTACATATGGGGTGAGACCAGACACCATCTGCTGGTACTCACCTGAGTAACTCACTGAAAAAGTTATGTGCATCCCTGAATATAATATAACTTTATTGTGCCGAGGATGCAAGTCGTATAAACATGTAGTTATTACCAAGCATGAGTTCCCCACATTGTAGCCTGTACATTGAATATATTCACTGATCATGTACTCTACCTTGGCAAATAAAGGTGCGGTTCAGGTATGAATGTCTGTGAGACATTATTTTTCAGTCATATCCAATACCAGGAGTATCAACTCCAGTCTTTGAATGATGCATGTATGTATTACAATTATACATTTCAAAAGTGTTTACCAAGCCTGCTCCTGGGACATCAATGGTTACGCATTGTAACTATGCAATAGAATAGATTTGTAAGTTAAAGGCTGATTTGTAATTCATATATACAGAAACAGAATAAAAAATAACAGTACACTACACTTCATGTGCATGTAAATACTCACAGGTTCATATCAATATCTAATTACCAACATCAGCACTGATCTGAAGACACATGATAGATGTAGTATTTCATCAAATGAGATACTTAATTTCAACCAGTAGAGAATGTGGACCAATTCCAGTAGATCATGTGAAATGCTTTATTGAAAGAAGTTCATTATCCAAGTGTTATAAATACATAATACATGCATTATAAATATTGTAATATATTATAAAAACAAGTTCAATTTGTACTTCAATGCACATCTGGTGTGCATTATCAAATCTGAGGAAGAAAGAGAAGGTGGGGAGAGAGATGTGTCAAGGTAGATGTAGGTGGGTGTGGTGGTGGAATCAGGCGCAGGACGCAGAACGTTAGTCCAACAGACTTTAGTAGATGCACACAAAAACAATCACGAATAAATGCCCTGAGGCGAAACCTCCGCACGTAGGCGAAAATAACGGGCGCACTAACAACGGGTGCGACAAAACACTCCAAACAATATGGAGAAATAGCTCAACCGAGCAAACAGTAGAATAACAGCCTACCGGCACGACAGTAAAACAATAACACACAACACTAGACAAACACAACGAGAACTTATAGGACACTAATTACACTAAACGATAACAGGTGTAACAACAATCAGACAAAAGCAACGAACATAGAAACATGCAACGGTGGCAGCTAGTATTCGAGACGACGAACGCCGAAGCCTGCCCGAGCAAGGAAGAGAGGCAGCCTCGGCCGAAAACCGTGACAGTACCCCCCCTTGACGCGCGGCTCCAGACGTGCGCCGACTCCGGCCTCGGGGACGACCAGGAGGACGCGGAGCAGGGTGCGTCGGGTGCCCACGATGGAATTCCGTCAGGAGAGACGGGTCCAAAATGTCTCTCCTCGGCACCCAGCACCGTTCCTCCGGGCCGTACCCCTCCCACTCCACTAGATATTGGAGACCCCCATCCGACGTCTCGAATCCAAGATGGACCGCACGGAGTGCGCCGGTGCCCCTCGATGTCCAATGGGGGCGGAGGGAGTCTCCCTGATCTCACTTTGTTGGAGTGGGCCAGCTACCACCGGCCTGAGAAGAGACACATGGAACGAGGGGTTAATACTTTTATACTCAACAGGTAGTTGTAATTTGTAACACACCTCGTTCAACCTTCTCAGGACTTTAAATGGCCCTACAAACCGCCGACCCAGTTTCCGACAGGGCAGGCGGAGGGGCAGGTTTCTGGTAGAGAGCCAGACTCGATCACCAGGTGCGTACACCGGTCCTCACTGCGGTGGAGATCGGCGCTCGCCTTATGACGACGGAGGGGCCCGCTGCAGGTGGACGTGTGCAGCGTTCCATGTCTCCTCCGAGCGCCGCACCCACTCATCCACCGCAGGAGCCTCGATCTGGCTCTGCTGCCAAGGTGCCAGAACCGGCTGGTAACCCAACACACATTGGAAAGGGGTTAGGTTAGTGGAGGAATGGCGTAGGGGAATTCTGGGCCATTTCGGCCCAGGGAACGTACCTGGCCCACTCCTCCGGCCGGTCCTGGCAGTATGTTCTAAGAAACCTACCCACATCCTGGTTCACACGTTCCACCTGCCCATTACTCTCCGGGTGGTAACCCGAGGTGAGGCTCACCGAGACCCCCAACCGCTCCATAAAAGCTCTCCAGACTCTGGAGGTAAATTGGGGACCTCGATCAGACACAATATCCTCGGGTACCCCGTAGTGCGGAACACATGGGTGAATAGTGCTTCGGCGGTTTGCAGGGCAGTAGGAAGGCCCGGCATAGGGAGCAAACGACAGGCCTTAGAAAACCGGTCCACAACGACCAGTATAGTGGTATTCCCCTGTGAAGGAGGAAGGTCAGTGAGGAAATCCACCGAGAGGTGAGACCATGGTCGTTGTGGAACGGGCAGGGGTAGTAACTTACCCCTAGGCAGATGTCTAGGCGCCTTACACTGGGCGCACACCGAGCAGGAGGAAACATAAACCCTCACATCCCTCGCCAACGTGGGCCACCAGTACTTGGCACTAAGACAGTGCACTGTCCGGCCGATACCAGGGTGTCCAGAGGAGGGTGACGTGTGAGCCCAATAGATCAATCGATCCCGAACCTCGAGCGGAACGTACTTCCGACCCTCCGGGCATTGAGGTGGACTAGGGTCGGTGCGTAACGCCCACTTGAGTTCAGCATCGACCTCCCACACTACCGGTGCCACCAGACAAGACTCCGGCAGTATGGGAGTGGGCTCCACGGACCTCTCCTCCGTGTCATACCGCCGAGACAGTGCGTCTGCCTTACCGTTCTGTGACCCAGGGATGTACGTGATCTTAAATGTGAACCGGGTCAAAAACATATTCCACCTCGCCTGGCGAGGGTTCAGCCTCCTCGCTGCCCGGATGTACTCCAGGTTATGGTGGTCCGTCAAAATGAGGAAAGGGTGTTGAGCCCCCTCAAGCCAGTGCCTCCACACCTTTAGGGCCTGTACCACGGCTAACAGCTCCCTGTCCCCTACGTCATACTTTCGCTCCGCCGGACTGAGCTTCTTGGAATAAAAAGCACAGGGGCGGAGTTTAGGTGGCGCGCCGGACCGTTGCGAAAGCACGGCTCCTACACCGGCCTCTGACGCGTCCACCTCTACCTGAAATGGCAAAGAGGATCCGGATGCGCCAGCACCAGGGCCCGAGGTAAACAGGTCCTTCAGCCTCCCAAACGCCCTGTCCGCCTCGGCTGACCACTGCAGACGCACTGACCCCCCTTCAAAAGAGACGTTATGGGAGCTGCCACCTGTCCAAAACCCCAGATAAACCTCCGGTAGTAATTCGCAAACCCCAAAAACTGCTGCACCTCCTTCACAGTGGTTGGCGTTTGCCAATTACGCACGGCTGACACCCGGTCTACCTCCATCTTCACCCCTGACGCAGACAACTGATAACCCAAAAAGGAGACCGACTCCTGGAAGAACAGACACTTCTCTGCCTTTACATACAGGTCGTGCTCCAACAGCCTCCGCAACCCTCGGCGCACCAGGGCCACATGCTCGACTCGGGTAGGCGAGTACACGAGAATGTCATCTATGTACACGACCACCCCCTGCCCCTGCATGTCCCTGAAGATCTCATCCACGAATGATTGGAAAACTGAAGGAGCGTTCATCAACCCGTATGGCATGACAAGATACTCGTAATGGCCCGAGGTGGTACTAAAGGCTGTCTTCCATTCATCGCCCCCTAATGCGCACCCAAGTTATGCGCGCTCCTGAGATCTAATTTAGTGAAGAAACGCGCCCCGTGCAATGACTCCGTCATGGTCGCAATCAGCGGGAGTGGATAACTGTACTTCACCGTGATCTGATTGAGACCACGGTAGTCAATGCACGGGCGTAACCCCCATCCTTTTTCTTCACAAAAAAGAAACTCGAGGACGCAGGGGGAAGTGGAGGCCGTATGTATCCTTGTCTCAGAGATTCGTCTATGTAAGTCTCCATAGCTCTCTTCTCCTCCTGAGACAGAGGATACACATGGCTCCGTGGGAGCGCAACTCCTGCCTGGAGGTCTATCGCACAATCTCCCTGCCTATGGGGAGGCAACTGCGTCGCCCTCGACTTACTGAACACAATAGCCAAATCCCCATACTCAGGGGGAACGTGCAATGCGGGCACCTGGTTTGGACTCTCCACCGAGGTAGCCCCTACGGAAACGCCTAAACATCGACCCCACACACTGGGCAGACCACTCCATCAGAGCCCTCTCCTGCCACGAAATAGATGGGTTATGGGTACTCAACCAGGGCATGCCCAGCACCACCGGATACGCAGGCGAGTCGATCAGAAATAGCTGGATCATCTCCTGATGACCCCCTGCGCACACATCCTAAGTGGCGCCGTGACCTCCTGATCAAGCCTGCACCCAACGGACGGCTATCTAGGGCATGAACGGGGAAGGGAACGTCAACAGGGAGAAGGGGAATCCCTAAGGCTAAACAAAATTTCTTATCAACAAAATTCCCAGCCACGCCTGAATCTACCAGCGCCTTATGCTGGGAATGAGGTGCTACCTGTGGAAAACGCACAGGCATACAGAAGTGTGCAACAGAGAGCTCTGGGTGAGTGGGGCGCCTACTCACCTGGAAGGACTCCCCAGTGCGGGACCTGTCATCTTCTCCCCTAGGAGGCCATCCCCAGCACCTAGCCGCGGTGTGTCCTCCCCGACCACAGTTGGTGCAGGAGATGGACCCCCTCGTCATCCGACCCCTCCTCTCTCTGCGCCAGCGCCCCGAGCTCCATGGGGCACGGCTCGGAGGCGCTGGAGGGTGAAATGGACGGACCCCCTCGGGACGTCCGCGGGTAGCTAGCAGGGTATCCAGCCTGATGGACATGTCGACCAACTGGTCGAACGAGAGGCTGGTGTCCCTACAGGCCAGCTCCCTACGGACGTCCTCACGTAGACTACATCGGTAGTGATCGATGAGGGCCCGCTCATTCCACCCTCGCATCCGCCGCTTGAGTACGGAATTCTAAGGCGAACTCCTGGGCACTCCTCTTCCCCTGCCGGAGGCAGAACAGACACTCCCCCGCCGCTTTCCCCTCCGGGGGATGGTCAAACACACCGAGCAGGGGAAGAGGAGTGCCCAGGAGTTCGCCTTAGAATTCCGTACTCTAGCGGCGGATGCAGGGTGGAATGAGCGGGCCCTGAAGCGGCGGGAGAACTCGTCGTAGGTGATGGTGGTAGCGTCGATTCTCCTCCACTCTGCGTTGGCCCATTCCAACGCCTTACCGGAAAGGCAGGAGATCAGGGCGGACACGCTCTCGTGTCCCGAGGGCGCCGGGTGCACGGTGGCCAGGTAAAGCTCCACCTGGAGAAGGAATCCCTGACACCCGGCAGCGGTCCCATCGTAGGCCCTCGGGAGCGAGAGTCGAACTCCTCTGGGTTCCGGAGCGGGAATGGGCTGACTTGCCGATGGTGCGGGCAGGGAGGATGGTGGTGGAGGTGTCCCTCGGGTCTCCCAGCCTCGGATGGTGGTGATCACCTCCTGCAGTGCGGACCCCATCCGCAGGATCTGGTCATTCTGCTCGCGGACCCGGTCCTCCAGCGTCGCCTGTGCTGCTGCGGCACCTGCTGATTCCATTCTTGTGGTGTGTTATTCTGTCAAGGTAGATGTAGGTGGGTGTGGTGGTGGAATCAGGCGCAGGACGCAGAACGTTAGTCCAACAGACTTTAGTAGATGCACACAAAAACAATCACGAATAAATGCCCTGAGGCGAAACCTCCGCACGTAGGCAAAAATAACGGGCGCACTAACAGGTGCGACAAAACACTCCAAACAATATGGAGAAATAGCTCAACCGAGCAAACAGTAGAATAACAGCCTACCGGCACGACAGTAAAACAATAACACACAACACTAGACAAACACAACGAGAACTTATAGGACACTAATTACACTAAACGATAACAGGTGTAACAACAATCAGACAAAAGCAAACGAACATAGAAACATGCAACGGTGGCAGCTAGTATTCCGGAGACGACGAACGCCGAAGCCTGCCCGAGCAAGTAAGAGAGGCAGCCTCGGCCGAAACCGTGACAAGATGTGAGTGTGTAAAAGACAGAAAGGGAAAGAGGTAAGAACAGAGGAACAGGGAAGACAGCATATGATTAATCAATTACAGTGCTGCTAAACTTCATATTATCTCAGTTCATCACAATGACATAATACTGTCTCTAGCGGTGTCTCCTAACCAGCCTTGGGTCCCAAGTTGGCCCGAAGGTTATCTTAAGGTTGAGGTGGCGATGACGAGACTGGGGGTTGGCATCCTCTCTCACATGAAAACATACCTGCAGCCGAGAGAGAGATGGAGAGAGAGAATAAAAAAACAAGGCTTAATCATGCTAACACTCTCAGTCATCATAATCATCAGGAGGTGAAATGCAAAACTGACCTTGGATCATTAACTCTGGGACTACTACATCTCTATCTGTATTTCAATGTAAAGCATCTCTTTAATAATACTTCCTGTTGACCCGACCAAGTGACCTCACACCTCTGATCATGCTGTGCCTTCTATGTCTCAACCAGTTCAGATGTGGGAGGGTTTCACCGACACAGCTGATATTACCTAGGGGATTTAGGGAGAAGGGTGGAGAGGAATGAAGTATTTGTATTTATTTGTATTTATTATGGATCCCCATTAGCTGCTGCCTTGCCACTCTTCCTGGGGTACGGCAAAATGAAAGCAGTTATACAATTTTTCAAACATTACAATATATTCATAACAGATTTCACAACACACTAAGTGTGTGCCCTCAGGCTCCTACTGAAGTAAAGGAGAGAGAATGTTATTGAGAACATAAGGTAGTTAAAGAGACAGTGTTCAACAGGAATCTGTGTGTGTGGCCTCACCTGGTGTCCACACTAAGTGGCTGCAGAGTACTTTATACTGAAAAACAAGCACAGACAAAAGAGGACAAACAATATAGCGTAGTTATATAAATAGAAATAATGAAGTGTCCATGGTTGGTCCTCTTGCCTATTCTTTGAAGGTGGAAGGAGCCACAGTTAAACACCTGAGCCTGCTTGCTGCACAACACAATCCATCAATCAGATTGATACAGTGTGTAGGTGGGTTAAAGGGTGTCTAATTGTTCTAAATTTTTTCAATATGGGTGACTCTTAAAAGATCCTGTTTTGTTTTTGTACACACGTCACCCTTACCTGAACAGCACCGTCACCTGACAAGTAGAAACTGGGAATTGAATTACTGCAGTTGATATAGCTAAGTAAATGGAATAATACTCTTATTGCAATATGGATGGCTCTTAAACGAGCATTTGTTTGTGCATAGTGTAATCTATGTTGTTGCCAGGGAACAGCAGGAGGTGAAGATCTCCCGCACACGGATTGCCTCCCTGGCAACATCCTGCAGAGCAGCAGATCTCTCCTCTGGCACACGGCGGCGAGTTGCAGATCCCTTCCTGGTCCTCGTGTCCATCTTCAAGAAGTTATGCAGGACACAGGCAGCCTTCACACACGCCTGAATTCCCCCAGCAGGCAGTCCCAGATGGCTCTGGTCAACCAACCGTGCAGTGCCCTACACGGTAACTGTAGGCAATTGATTTGAAGGAATCTACAGTTGCAAGGTATCTGTAGGAATATGGGAGATAATGTCATTATTCAACTTTTACATCACCAGGTCATTGTGGATTACTAAAGCATAATAGCTCTTATAACAAATCATGATAACGTCGGATAGATACTGTAGATGCATGTGCACACACATGCATGTGTAGCATGTGACAGCAGCAGGATCATATCAGGGATAGCATCACAAATGAATACCTAAATACCACTAGAAGCTTGATGATGAGTTGATCATTTGATTCAGCTGTGTAATGCTAAGGCAAAAACTAAAATGTGCACCCAGGACCAGGACTGAGAACCACTGCTCTTTATTGGGACCTCTACATCTGCAGACAGGCTTTCACAGCTCTCTGTATCTGAGGACAGAAAAGATCACATGAAACAGACTTCATTATACTCAAAATAGACAGCACTGAATATTATGTTAGTATTATCTCTGTCCTGACTTCTAGGGACTGGAACTAAAAGTACCTGCCCTATCCAGAATAGCCTACTCTCTCCCTTCTTTGACAGTTGGAGCTGCTATCCTTTCACCCTCCTCCATGGTTGTTAGCTAGCTACCAACAAATCCATTTGGAGTTTGTGTTTAGCCAGCTAATATGAAGTTAGGTAGCTGGTGATATTTAATTCACTTAGCTAGTTAGCTATAGAGTATGTAAAGTTGGCTAGATAGCTAGCTACGTTAGCAGCTCATTTGAGTTAGCCTGCACTGTAGCTAGCTAGCTAATAATACATCTTTTTTTTTGTACATTTTAAAAATATATTTACTTACTTGAATAGGTTCTCCCTGCCATGTGGACGATTGAAGACAGGGCAACAATGTTTTTTTGGTCACCAGAGCGGTTTAGAGCGTATTACTATTTGCCTGTGAATACATTCATGAAACGGAGAATGGGTTAAACTATTTACCCATTTAATAACCAGACCTTCATACAAACTTGCTATGCTGAGTTATTGATGCATAATCAAACAAGCTGCCATATGCTGCCAGCATGCCCACAAGCGAGCCAATCTGGGAGGCCCGAAGCGGCACGCGACAATTGACCACATGCTAGTGTACACGAACTGTAAACCCGCCTCGCGGGGATTGCGAGTTGTGAGTCAACACACGCATCACTAGCTTATGCCTAGTACCAACACTATGTCCAATGTAGAATGTATTCTGAGCAAAATCTAACCATTGTACCTGTTGCACCATGAAGAATCATGTCCTTTCTAGTGATACACCTGACCAGGGTATGCATTGTACAGTTAGTAGGGCGTAGGACAAGATATTGCTTGTGGTAAAATGATTTTAAAATATCAAGACACATAAACAGCTTATTTTTCCCCATACATAGTCTCTGTGCATTTTATCTCCTAGGCAGCCATGGCCAATGTATTAATTCACAGTGCACGACACAACACAAACAGACACACTCTTTTCACTAGCTGCTAATGTTCCCTGAAATGTGTTCATTTGCTGCTTGGCCATAAGAGCAAAATGAGTAAATATTCAATTAATGCCACTTTCCTACAGACACACACTCTCAGACTATAGAGCTTAAAGTGAGTTTACCACATGCACATTTTCTCCCGCTCTCCGTTTCCCTTTTTCCCCCTCTCCCTCTCTTTCTCTACGGAAAAGCTGCTAAAGGAGGCATTTATAGTTGCATCTTTCTTAGATGGAGTCAGAGGCATGGTGACAGAGCCAAAATGGAGCCTTGACCCGAGCCAGTCGCTCTCTTTCCTCTGTGAAATTGGGAAAGTTGACGGCACATGGGTGCCTCTGATTTAAAACGACAGTACCTTAGTGCAATGGGCCAAAACTAAGACTCCTTGGGAGCTTGAAAATCTAATTGAATTTGGACATTTTTTTAACCTATTTTCATCCACTCTGAGTCTCTGTCTCTCTTTCTTTCTCCACTTGCTGCTCTATTCTTCCTGTCGCTCTCCCCTCTCTGACTTCTCTTTTGTCTCTCCTCTCTAGCTTCTCCCTACCTCCATTCTTCCCTCCCTCCCTCTCTCATTCTTTCTGAGAGTGCCACATTAAGATTTCTTGCACCTTACACATTTCTAAGGAGCAGAGGGAAAAGAGAATCCCCAAAAGACTCTTTGGCAGTTTTCAAATTCAGTCCTGGAAGAAAACAAGTGTCCACTTCAGAACCTCTTTAAAGAAGATGAGAATGAACAAAGCCATTCTAAACTGACATTTGTGAATGCAAAAGAGAGAAAGATGAAAAGAGAGAAAGATGAAAAAAATCACATTCATATCTCTTATTTTTTACCCCATAATTTCTTTTCTTTTATGGCTTTAAGAATTCCCTGTGAGGAATTATAGAATATTAATGGGACTGGGCTCTCGGTCATCTTTAAGTGACTTTGTTGAGTGACTTTGTTGAGCTTCACAATACATTTTAGATACTTTCGGGTGACTTGGACATGATGTGAGAAAAATGCTAATATCGGAACAAGGACTTGGATAGGATTTGTGCCATAAATGCTAAAACATTAGCATTTGAAAACAGTGCCAGGAAAATAAAACCAATGCATGGTTTGTAGTAGATTGTGTAATTTTGTAATATGGGTGAACTATCCCTTTAAGACAGGCCCACTTCCAATAGACAATTTAACTAGACTGACAGTTGATTGGAGTGGAAGCAATTTATGAGGGAGTTAAGTCAAGAGAGCGTTGAGGAGAAGAAGAGTACCCCACTGAAATGAGATGGAGGTCAAGGCCCAGTGCAGTCAAAAACGGGATTTTCCTGTGTTTGATTTACACTCAGTGGCCATGGCAGGATGGGGCCATGGACTCATGCTGCTTATGCCAAATCCTGACTCTGCCATCAACATGACGCAACAGGAACCGGGATTCGTCGGACCGAGCTAAGTTTTTCAACTCCTCAATTGCCCAGTGTTGGTGATCGCGTGCCCACTGGAGCTGCTTCATCTTGTTTTTAGCTGATAGGAGTGGAACCCGGTGTGGATGCCTGCGGCAACAGCCCATCCGTGACAAGGACCGACGAGTTGTGCGTTCCGAGATGCCGTTCTGCACACCACTGTTGCACTGCGCTGTAATTTGCCTGTTTGTGTCCCGCCTGTTAGCTTGCACGATTCTTACCATTCTCCTTCGACCTCTCATCAACAAGCTGTTTTCACCCACAGGACTGCCGCTGACTGGATGTTTTTTGTTTGTCGCATCATTCTCGCTGCATTGTCGTGTGTGAAAAGCCTAGGAGGCCGGCCGTTTGTGGGATAATGGAACCGGCAAGCCTGGCACCGACAATCATATCACGCTCAACGTCGCTTAGTTCACTTGTTTTGCCCATCCTAACGTTCAATCGAACAGTAACTGAATGCCTCGAGGCCTGTCTCCCTGTTTTATATAGCAAGACACGACCATGTGACTCACTGTCTGTAGGAGCAAACCATTTTCGTGAATGGGGTGGTGTACCTAATAAACTGGGGGGGAATGGGGGTCTGTTACCCCCAGCAGGTAGAGCCTGTGATTGGCTGGCCCTGGTCAGCTTACTGCTTACTGAGTTCCCTGGCAAACTGGTCCGTAACACGTACAGTGAGCTCCAAAAGTATTGGGACAGTGACACATTTTTTGTTTTGGCTCTGTACTCCGCCACTTTGCATTATTTTGTGCCCAATAGAAATCAATGGTAAATAATGTATTGTGTCATTTTGGAGTCACTTATTGTAAATAAGAATAGAATATGTTTCTAAACACTTCTACATTAATGTGGATGCTACCATGATTACGGATAACCCTGAATGAATCGTGAATAATGATGAGTGAGAAAGTTACAGAGGCAAAAATATCATATCCCCTGTTATTGTAATGGTGTCTTAGGGTTATGATATTTGTGCGTCTGTGACTTTTGGTCTCCACACCTTGTTATTGGATTTTCAACATTGCAGAACCAATTTTATTTTTGTAAACTTAAGTTTACAATTGTATTTTGGAAAATAAAGACAAATGGCATAGACAAAATTATTGTCACCCTGGAGCTAGTACTTGTTTGCACAGCCTTTGGCCAAGATAACTGCCAACAAATGGTTATTGTAACCATCAATGAGCACGCTGCACCTTTCTACTGGCAATTTGGCCCACTCTTCATCAGCAAACTGATCTTATTCTTGAATGTTTGAGGGATGCCCTCCACCAACTGCTGTTTTCGACTCTCGCCATAGGTTATGGATGGGATTCAGATCTGGACTCTTCACTGGCCACTCCAGAACAGTCCAGAGTTTCTTCTTGAACTATTCCAGGGTGCTTTTTCTGTGTGTTTTGGGTTGTTGTCCTACTGGAAGACCCACAACCTTCAACATAGACACCATTTTTGGACACAGGGTCGAACACTGCACTCCAAAACACTTTGATAATCTGCTGATTTCATGATGTCTGCTGATTTCACAATTTCACATTCAAGGCTCCCAGTACCAGAGGCAGCCCTACGCATTATCAAACCTCGCCCATAATTGATGGTAGGGTGAATGTTATTTTCTTTGAGCGCTTCATTGGGTCTGTGGTAAACATAGGAAGACCCTACTGCTGAAGGAGACAAGAAAGCAGGATTGAACTTCTCAAAAACCCACATAAACAAGCCTAAATCCTGGGGAAATGTTCTGTGGACCAATAGGGGAAAAAATGGAGCTCTTTTGCAATACATAGGGGTGCAACGGTAAACATATTTTCGTACGGAATCGTTCTGTATGGGGACTTCGGTTCGGTCCACACTGTAAACCCGAATGAATACATAAAACAAATATAGCCCATAAAAAATAAAAACTTTAGGCTTATAGGCTATGCCTACACTGCGTTGTAGGCATCTTGAGTAAATCTGAGCTGAAAAAAAAAAAGTTCAGTCTGTTCCGTTAAAACAGCTATGCGCACGTTGTAATGCAAATTATAATCTTAATTGTCGTATTTCAAACTGTCCTTTTGTGAGGCGCAGCTGGAAACTAGTTCTGTACTATGGCGAGTGGTGGGATCGATAAACATCGTTTACATCTCCAGTTTGGGAACATTGTGGCTTCCCAGTAGATTACAATGGCGATGGACAAAGAGTATGTCACCACTGCTCAACGAGAATAGCCTATGTGGTGTCGAGAAAACATTGCTAATTATGCTGTGAAAACAAGGAAATCCGCTGACGCTGTACTTTGATTATAAAGGTTTATTATATCAAAGGGTTACAGCTTCAATTTACAGATATCTGCAGAATATCTGGAGAATAACCGCCCAATCTCAAATATGATTACTCTGTCTTCCTTTGTTTTAACCGTGGTATTTATATCCTATGCCCTATGTAACATAATATGGGTGTTTTCCCTACAGACCAATCCCAGGAGGCCACCTAACAGACTTCCTCGGCTTTAGGGTGCCCCTATAGAACTACTCCCCAGATGCTCCCTTTAAGCTGAGTCAACATCCTCTAAAACCATTTGAAACCATTAGCAAAGTCATAAATTCCTCAGATACCACATATTCCCCCCTTCGAGACAAATTAAGTCTCGAAAACAAAAAGAATAGGTTTATGACAAATAACAATTTTTCTCTTATTGAGTAACTTTTAACAATAAACCAAAAACACATTTTTCTATGGAGTGTAAATACATTTCTATGAAATATGAACAAATCTCTATGGAGTGTGAGAGCGAAAAACCTGTCTGGCAGCTTTCTTTCCAAATATCCATCAATCAATCAAGACAGTAAAATTCTCTCACGGCCCCTCTGTCCCAGGCAACCACTTAAGTACTCCAGATCAATTCATACATCTTTATCAATGCATTTTAAACTATGATGCAATTAAATACACATGAAAGCCTCAGCAAACAAAATACAATCAAAAATGTCCACATTCAGGCTGGTCAACCCATCGGACCCTCCTGTGGATTCTCTCTATCCCTGCCTAGACCCAATAACCCTAAGCTTCCACAAAATAAACAAAAACATCTGAGATCCCCACATGTACCCAACAACAGCAAATATCATTCTTCAAAAATTAATACAAAAATAATATGACACGAATTATGTATTACACATGCACATTTTCTATATATCATTGCAGACACTGGAATGTAGTCCACTACACTTCATCTCCTCAGCAGTGTCGACTTCCAATACATCTTCGATGATGGAATCTGAACCTTTCCATACCTTCCTTGTTCCACTTCCTCCAGTCCCTTCATATTGTCCCTTCATATTGTCCCTTCATATTGTCCCTTTTGAGTATTTGAATCCCCTCTACACATTCCCCCATATGCTTCTGGAAGAAAAGAAAAGACCAAACAGTATCTTTTGCAAAACAATACATTCAAATTAAAACATCAATATCAACTAAAAATATAAAAAATTATATATAAAATGAATCACATACCATTTCCCCCCTTTGATTCATCACAAAATACTAACTATTACCATAATATTTAAACCCCTTTGAAAAATTCAAAATTGATATCTATCTATCAATACTCCTTTGAGTCTTGACAGAAGGTTAAACCCTCTTATCGTTTCATTTTCAAAACCCTTCAAATTATAGGTAATATTATCTATGTTATCTTCCCAAAATTTTACACCATACCATGGAAAAATCCCCACTTCTCTCCTAGACTTATCCTCCAATGGTAGGCTTCCCAGACTATGAAACTTCTCTCTTTCAGAATCAGATTTATCTCTTTCCCTTGCTTCCCCTCTTTTAATTTTAAAAACCTCATATGGAAGCTTCAACTTCAACATGTAACAACATCCTATCCATCCATAGGGTAAGAATATATTCTCTCTCACCACAAACCCCAGATGTTTCTCTAAAATCCCCAATAGTCACATTACCATGCAAAACTTCTCTCTCCATCAAAGTCCTTCTCTTCTTACTAACTTAAACATCAAAAGTTACATTATATTTCTCATTACTAACCTTATGTTCATGCTCACCCAAAGTCATCATATAATCATCACCATCTGATATTCCCCTAAACAGCCCCTTTCCATCATATGTTTTATTTCAACAAAAACAGCTTTTAGCCCTCACTGGTTTCCCCTCCAATGCTTCATGAATCGCTGTTAACTGATTTTCCTTTCTATCTAACAAATTCACATAGGTTAATTCACTTAACCAATAACACTTAAACCTAGGCCTAAACAAATGCTTCCACAACTACATTATTTTCTCTCTTAATGATTGTTGCTGATACAACAGCCCTTATAAAACATAAGATTGACACATACTTGATAGAGGTTTAGCTACCTTCTCTAAAATTCAACCCCATTTTCCTTATGCTGAAATTCTCAACAGACATTTACCCTCAAGATTCCTCACTGATCTTACAGTATGAGTTAACTTCTTGAACCAAATATTCCTACCTGCCCATCCATCTTTAATTTCCAAACAGAAGAATTAAATCCATATGCCTTCCATTTAGTTTCTCTCCCCTAACGAACTGTATTGATCAGATGTATCTTCTTGTCTTCCATTAAAATCAAACAACTCATCCTGTACCTCCATGATAGTATTCTCCCTCTAACATTACTCAAAATAAGTTAGCAATCACTCATAACCCTCTTCCACTTCATATCGTTTTACAAAATATACTTCCTTTCACTAGGTGAAACAGCTTCTACTTCTAGTCTTCATAACACCACTTCTTCTACATAATTATCTCTCCACATGAGAGGAATCTCACCTCTACCCATTCCTTCTCTCACATCTACAAGGAAGATGAGCTGTACCACCCATCCTAACTGTCACGCCCTGGCTCTGGGGACTATGTTATGTTGAGCCAGGGTGTGTAAGTCTATTTTTAATTTTCTATGTTGGTCTGAGTGACTCCCAATCAGAGGCAACGAGTGTCAGCTGGGTGTCTCTGATTGGGAGCCATATTTAACTGTTTGTCTTGCACTTTGTGTTTTGTGGTTTCTTGTTCCTTTTGGTTTGTGTACCGAAGGACTTCACGTTTCGTTCTTTGTTTTGATCGTGTGATCTAGTCAATAAATATAAATATGTTCATCCGCAACGCTGCGCCTTGGTCCTCTCTGTTCGACGAGCGTGACAGAAGAAACCACCTTAACCAGACCAAGCAGCGTGTTCAGGAGCCATCGCTGGCAGATCTCCGTGGCAACCTCGACTGGATCAAGCAGCGTGACGAGGAGAGAGGATGGACGTGGGAGGAGATGATTGCGAGTCTGGCAAGAGGGAGGAGAGACCCCCAGGAAATTTTTAGGGGGGGGCTCACGACGTCGGGCCAGCAGGTGTACGGGTTAGAGCGGTGCAAAGCGTTGGCAGAGAAGGCCGCCAGGTTAGGGGGCCACTGGGCACAGAGGAGAGGGAAAGTGTGGAGGCACGGCGAGAGGTACTGGGGTGTGTTACCAGTCCGGTCCGGCCCGTTCCTGATCCCTGCGTGGGGCCAGTGGTGTGTGTCCCCAGTACGGTCCGGCCTGTTCCTGCCATTCCCACCAAGTCAGTGGTGCGCGTCGTCAGCCCAGCCCGGCCTGTTCCTGCCATTCCCACCAAGTCAGTGGTGCGCGTCGTCAGCCCGGCCCAGCCTGTTCCTGCCATTCCCACCAAGTCAGTGGTGCGCGTCGTCAGCCCAGCCCGGCCTGTTCCTGCCATTCCCACCAAGTCAGTGGTGTGCGTCGACAGCCCAGCCCGGCCTGTCCCTGCTCCACGCACAAAGCCTACGGTGTGCGTCGACAGCCCAGCCCGGCCCGTTCCTGCTCTCCGCACCAAGTCTGTGGTGCGCGTCGCCAGCCTAGTCCGGCCCATCCAAGCTTCCCGCACTAAGCCAGTGGTGTGCGTCGTCAGTCCGGGCACGGCCGTTCCTGCTCTCCGCACCAAGTCTGTGGTGCGCGTCGCCAACCCAGTCCGGCCCATCCAAGCTTCCCGCACCAAGCCAGTGGTGTGCGTCGTCCAGCCCTGTCCGGCCCGTTCCTGCTTTCCGCACCAAGTCTGTGGTGCGGCGTCGCCAGCCCGGTCCGGCCCGTCCAAGCTCCCCGCACCGGGTCAGTGGTGCGGCGTCGTCAGCCCGGTCCGGCTCATTCCTGCTCCCCGCACCAAGTCAGGGGTGCGCTCGTCAGCCCGGTCCGGCCCGTTCCTCCTCCACGCATCAAGCCAGGGGTGTGCGTCGTCAGTCCAGCACAACCCGTGCCTGGGTCATGTCCGAGCCGGATCCGCCGCCGAGGCGGAGTGCCCACCCGGTCCCTCCCCTGTTGTGGTTGTTTGGCGCGGCCGGAGTCCGCGCCTTTGGGGGGGGGTACTGTCACGCCCTGGCTCTGGGGACTATGTTATGTTGAGCCAGGGTGTGTAAGTCTATGTTTAATTTTCTATGTTGGTCTGAGTGACTCCCAATCAGAGGCAACGAGTGTCAGCTGGGTGTCTCTGATTGGGAGCCATATTTAACTGTTTGTCTTGCACTTTGTGTTTTGTGGTTT
Organism: Coregonus clupeaformis; assembly: GCF_020615455.1. Taxonomy (NCBI): domain Eukaryota; kingdom Metazoa; phylum Chordata; class Actinopteri; order Salmoniformes; family Salmonidae; genus Coregonus; species Coregonus clupeaformis. The sequence goes on along the minus strand of NC_059209.1, from coordinate 40,516,823 downwards.
CTTGTTCCTTTTGGTTTGTGTACCGAAGGACTTCACGTTTCGTTCTTTGTTTTGATCGTGTGATCTAGTCAATAAATATAAATATGTTCATCCGCAACGCTGCGCCTTGGTCCTCTCTGTTCGACGAGCGTGACACTAACCCTAATGACAGTCTTTTCCTCTAAAATTGGTGCTGGAGCGATTGGCTCCCTTGTAATCAAATGTGATACATTTATAGCTTTAATAACTGTCAATGTTGAAAGAGTTGAATTGCTTCTTACTGTTGTTATAATAGACTGAAGTGTTGATGTCATTGTTGTTGATTCATCCATTTTCCCCAAAGCTTTTAACTCTTTACTTGTATTTCCATCTATCACCACTAGTGTCACTACATCAACTCTCAGTCCCAACTCTAATCCCTCACTTTCAAACTGTTGATTATAAAAAATATATTTATAATCACCTTGATCCCCCTGCTGGGAATTGTACACATAAAGACTACAATCACCCTCAATCTTCTCTTATCATTCAGCAACGCATACTTTCTCAATGCATCTGCTCATAACAGATCTAAACTCCTACCATATCTATCTTCCCACTGAACTCTAAATATCCCTTCACCACTGTTCTCTCTCTCTTACTACTAACATTGAAGCTTAGCTGACTGTCCTAGAGTTCCTTCAACCCTAGTTTTCTTAACTTTTTAATCTGACTTTTCTCCTAACTTTTCAAAAACCATTTCACTGATTTATCCACAAATTCCTTTCCCACTAATTTTTTCAAAAACCATTTCACTGATTTATCCACAAATTCCTCTCCCACTAATTTTAGGATATTTGATCCGGAAGTCCCCACCTGCTTATGACTTCTTTACACAAAAACTTGGCAAACGATTGAGCATATTTTAGCCTAGTTTGACATCTTATTCCCCTCTTGGTGTAGGAATGTAACCAAGAATAACAGTCACCCCCTTTTTAACATTATTTTTCAGACAGATTGTCCTTCTTCCTATGATATAGTCAATCTTTTCAAGCAAATATGGTTCCCAAAAACCCTACTCCTTTATGATCTTACTCCTAACCCCCCTTGCAACATTAGCTAACCCCTAGCTTCCTAAATCATCAGACCTAATAGGTCCAGAGAAGCTACTATCAACCCCTCATGGTTTCTCCCCAAAATAACAACTGATTCCTACTCTAAGGATTTTTCTCTTGTCTTCAAAACACCTGCTTTTGAAAGTCCTTCAATTTCTTGTTCAATCCCTTGGATTGCTTCATCTTTCAATGGATACTGATTCTTCCAAGGAGGTCTTGCTCCTCATCGAAGTTCAACTTTCACCTCAATTGGGCTGATTTCACAAATCCAATATCAGTACTACTTTGATATCACAAACATTCTTGAACTTTTTGCAACATCTCCTCTTTAATAAATTCTCAATCCATCTTCACACTGCAAATAGATTCATGTCTCATCCGTACAGCTTATGACTCTCCTTGTCCTTGAGCCAAAATCATCATTTTCAGAAATCGCTGATCTTCACTCCTCCAAATCCCCCTCCTAATTAGTTGATTTTGACATAGAGAGATGTGTAACCTCTTCAGGCTGAACACAGATAAAAGCCTTTCCGCTATCCATCATCACTTCCCATAGTCCGTTGTTTATTTTCACTTCAATTGTTGGATATTTTTCCCCTTAACTGGTGCTACCAGCTGACACCCCCCTTTCGGATCTTCTAGGCACCCCTAGAATCCTTGCTCCTTCCCCCTATAAGGGTTCACCTGTCCTCCAGATGATCTTCACTTGCTCCTGTATCTTCCTCTGAAATTCTTTCTTGTGTTTCCTTCTGGCCCATTACACTCACAGCAAAGTCACCAACCTGTCCACAATCATAACACACTTCTGGAGATTGCTGGAAGTATGGCTTAAATCTTCCTCCTCTTCCACTTCCTAAGCCTTCTCGTCCTCTTCCTCTCCAATTCTTTCAGTCCAGAAACTATCTATGGATATGAAACAGCTTGTACCACTAGTTGTGGCTGGCACAATTGCATTTGACTTTGTTCAGTTGAAGCTGTAGCAGTGATTGTTGATTTGGTGCACACTGATTCTTCATAACCAAAGCTTTTCTTCTCCTTCTTATTCTCCCCCAGTTGTATTTCATCAAGTTTTCTGAGAGTTTCTTGGTCCTGTTCTTTCTAGTTGGTGACATATCGGTATTCTTCAAAGGCTTATATTCTAGGTTCTGTCCTCGAAATATCATCTTCCATCATCTTCTTACTTGTGCTCTCTTTCCTTTCCTCAATGTATTATTCTTCTCCAATTCTTGGGATCCTTTTCCCAGCAGTTTTTTCTTCTCTTCTGTATCTTCAGTTTCTTGAGTTGTTCTTCCAGTTCCTTTACTTCTTCTAAATTATTCCCCTTATCCAGGCATGATACGCATCGGTCTATATCTCTTTCTATTTCTTCTGTGCTGGTCATTGTAGGATAAAATCCTCTTGAACATAAAGCACCTTTAATCTCCAAATCTTCATTGCTTTCTCCATCTTCACTTTCCTCAGAGATCGAATCTCTAGTATCCTTCTTCTTCCTTCAACTTCCTCAGCCCTCTTTCTAATCACAGAGTCATATCCACCCATGATCTCTTCTCAATTACTCTGATCATCATCATCATCTTCATCTTCTTCATCTTCAAGTTCCATCTTCCTTAACCTCACTCCACCCTTAGTTTCCAGACATCTCATTTTCTTCCTACTTTTGGAGTTTTGATTAATCTTTATGGTCGTTTCTGCTTTTCCTCTCTCTATTATTCAATCACTTTCATCATGTTGATGACGTCAGGGTTAAAAGTCCCTTCCACTAGCTATGGTTGTTCAATGTCAGGCCAACGTTTATTCCCTTTTCCAGATAACCTTGCAATACCATTAACTAAAGGATTACTATTTTCTACTACATCAACAGGAGTAATTACTTTCATAGTTTTTATGTCCTTTTTCCCCCTTGTAACAACTCTTTTATATTCCTTTATTGTAAATTATTTCATTATTTTAGACTATGTAGCCTATAGTTCCCTCTTTTTTTCTTATTTTCTTCCCCAAATTAATTAATTAATGCATTTATTAATTAATTTATTCATCAATTTACTTATTTATTCATTTTATTTTATTTTATTTTATTTTACCAAATTATTGATTAGTGGCAATCTTACCACATCCAATCAGGAAAGGAAATGAAAGTAGTCAACTTCAGAGCAATCCAAAAAATAAAGACCTCTAATCCAGCAACACTACAGCACTCACAAATCCCATTGCTTAATAAGCACCCAATTACCTTAGTTTTACAGAATAATGTCAGTACTCAATTTCCCCCTCAACTCTAATCAAACCCACTCATGCACAAAAACTCCAAAATGCAATTCTTAATTACATCAATTGATCAGTCTGTTGCCAAGTCCTTGTCAAATTGTCATAACATCAAATATGCTAGGCAACCAAAATATCCTCTATGGGAAGGTACATTTTGTAAATAGAACAGTACTAGCCTTGATTTGACTTGATCCGTTGCAGCACATTCTGTCGCATGATGCACTCGTCAGCACTTTCTCTCTCTCTCCTCCTTCTTATCTCTCATATGACAGAAAAACAAAGAAACAGACAATAATTTAGTAGTTTATGCACTCACTGGGTTATTTCAACCATTCAATATTCCTCTAGTCACATTCGCTCTAAGAAATAACTCAGGAATATTATAAATAGCTCAATAACATTTTATTTTATTTATTTATTTAATTATTTTTATTTTAATCCGTCAACATATCCCTCATTTATCAATTCAATAGATCTCAATCAAATAGTTTCATCATTAAGCAACAGCCTATTTAACAAACAGAACATTCTATTCGTGTTCAAATCCCCCCTCTCTGTGTGCTCTGTCTGTTCTGAGTCTGCGTCTCCCAGCAACTCAGTGCAGGCAGAGGAGTGGCACATTTGCCCTTACGTAACTCTAAAGTCATAAAATCACACGCATGCGTAGTACATTCACCACTGCGATTTCAGAGTGGAGGGAGCTCTCTCCCAGCTCTGTCCCAGCTAGACAACAGAAAGTAGACAGTCCCTCTCTTTTATCCCCCATAGACAAACAGTAACACTTTAACAGAGCTCACAAACCATCATAAAACATTGAACACAAATCCTACTTTCTTCTACACACATACATACATACATACAGTTTAAGAGGCTTATCCCATTCCTATGGACCCCTAAGGCAGTATGCTACCTCCATTGCGCCGCATAATTCCATTGTTCCTAAATTTCTGCTACCACGAGTTCCGCGGACATTCGATGAGCGGTCACATCAATCATATAATTCGTCAACCATAAATTGAGCGGTAACTTGCAACCGAATATATATACCACAACCTCAAGCCCCCTAGGACTTACCTAAATACACCTAACGTGCTTTTAGGATTTTCGGCCCATCCTAATGATCGCCTCCTTAGAGGGCTTCCATAGATTCGCAATGGCCTAATTTGTATACATTTACCTTAGTTCCTGGCCTTATTCCTTCATTCTATTCTTCTTGAATTTTATTCAAGTAAAATATCCCTATAGACACTCCCCCCTTTTCGCATTGCTTGCAACGCAAACAAATTTAGAACGGACTCCTATCCCACAGCAAATAACAGCAAAGCACACACACAAGTTCTTAACAGTGCATTCATTCAACGCACACACACAGACACACAAACTAACCAGTGCCCAAAGTAGTGAGAAAACTCACCCTTATCTGCCGGACTCTGGAGCGAAAGTCAGCTCGGCGCCCATGAATGGAACGCTGAGAAAAGACGCAACACGACCAAATACCTCGTCGCCATTTTTTTGGTGTCGAGAAAACATTGCTAATTATGCTGTGAAAACAAGGAAATCCGCTGACGCTGTACTTTGATTATAAAGGTTTATTATATATATCTGGAGAATAACCGCCCAATCTCAAATATGATTATTCTGTCCTCCTTTTTTTAAACCGTGGTATTTATATCCTATGCCCTATGTAACATAATATGGGTGTTTTCCCTACAGACCAATCCCAGGAGGCCACCTAACAGACTTCCTCGGCTTTAGGGTGCCCCTATAGAACTACTCCCCAGATGCTCCCTTTAAGCTGAGTCAACATCCTCTAAAACCATTTGAAACCATTAGCAAAGTCATAAATTCCTCAGATACCACACCTATGCAGCTGCCAAAATCTCAAACATGTTGACACATTTATGCTGACATCACTCCAGTATTCCTACCACCGGAGCAAAACCGAAAAGCAAAAAAACAACAACACAATTTAGACTCTCTGCATTAAAGCAGCCCTTCGCAGCTGATTTAGACTGGGCCAAAGAAATTACAAGAGTGATAGATATGTTTATAGCCGCGGATATGCGGCCATTCTAGGTGGTTGAGAAGAACAGCGGCTATCAGCACCTCGTGAAAGTGCTCGAGCCACGTTACGAACTTCGCTCTCTCGCACCCATTTCAGCAAACAGGTAGTACACACTATATAAGCAAGCTAAAGCCGAAGTTGTCAATGAAATGGCCATTGCACTCTGTGTTGCGCTTACTACAGATGGATGGACCTCGAGGGCTACAGAGAACTACTTAACAGTGACAGCACATCACATTTCCACGGAGTAGGAAATTACAAGTATGTGCAACAGACACACCCCCTTTATGAGAGTCACACAAGCGTGCATATTTTTCTCTTTGTAAGAAAACATTATAGGGCTAGGCTAGATGGACACGCTTGGTCTCCAAATTGATGATGGGTGTCGCGCAGCGAGAGTCGAGTGGAGACTAACGGATTCGGTTAAATCAGTTCAGTCTGTCGTCCTGATGAGCCCTTCAACGCTGTGATTGACTACACACTCCAATACAGTAGGTGGCGGCATGCGCCTCTTATGTTTGTTTGCAGACTGGCATAGAAGAAGAAGAAGAAGAAGAAGAAGAAGAAGAAGAAGAAGAAGAAGAAGAAGAAGAAGAAGAAGAAGAAGAAGAAGAAGAAGAAGAAGAAGAAGAAGAAGAAGAAGAAGAAGAAGAAGAAGAAGAAGAAGAAGAGCCCTTTGACAGACGATGCCCAGTAGTAGTCAGTGGTGGTCGAAAAGTGCGAACAAGCTGTATCTTTGTTTGTTTTTTGGCGGATTTGGCACAACTGTACTGTGACTGGGGTCGGCATGGCGGATAGTTCAGATGGTAGCATTAGGGCAATATGACTGCTCCACATAAGAGCAGGACTGCACAAATAAAATAAGTAGCGAGGGCAGCGAAAGACATTCTGGGGATTTCTGAAGTTACGGTAGAACTGACACATCGAATGCTGAACCAAAATTCAAATGATGATCATCATAATACATAGTATTATGGTGTTCCTTGTTGTACAATGGAATGCTAGGAGTTTGATACCCAATGGACAATAATTTAAGACGTTTTTACATGATATAGATGTTTTACGTGACGTGGTGTGTATACAAGAAACATGGCTTGAACCTCAATTGGATTATATTATACCTGGTTTTATCTCTGTGAGAAGTGAAAGAATAGAGGGTTCGGGTGGTGGGTGTGCTACATTTATTAAAGGTGTAGCACAGAGTGATTAATGGTTTCAAAAAACATGAATGTGTGGCAGTGGAGATTTATAGAGAAGGGGGTAATATCACATTGTTGAAATACTATAATCCTTGTAAGCCCATCTCTGTATCTGAATTAGACATAGTTGCGAAATCCAGTAAAGGTGATAAGGAGATGTGTGGAGAAGCAATACTACAGATGTCAATGGTTTAGTGGTTTACACGGGTAAATGTGACTAGAGGTACATCGTCATGTTTAGATCTTACATAGGCATCCTCCTCCATTGCTGGTATATGTGAGTTGAATGTGAAGATAGAATCCACAATAGGTAGTGATAATTTCCCAGTCATGTGCAACATAGATCTTGAAGTATGTTTTCAGAAAAGGGAACTGGTTTCAAATGGGTGCTTTGACAAAGCAAACTAGGAACTTTTTTACATTTTTTGTGAAAAGGAGAGTCATAACTTGTCAATGGAAGGGTCAGTAGAAGACTGTGCTGCATCTGTGAATTCAGTCATATTGGATGCTGCCTTATTGGCTATTCCAATAAGAGGGGGGATGGTTCCTTGGTGGACTGAAGCATGCAATAAGGCCATCAATGATCGTGATAATGCTTTTAAAACTTTGAAGAATCATTTGACATTTGATAGCATGATAGTCTTTCAGAGAATGAGAGCGTTGGCTGGGAAAGTCATTAAGAACGCAAAGAAAGGCGCATGGCGGGAATTCTGCTCTGCTATAGGAAGGGAAACACAACTGGGGGATGTGTGGGAACTGTTAAAGTGGATGATGGGGAAAGGTTAGCTGAGGAAGTTGTTATGGCTGACAGTATAGATAGATACCTGATACCTGTGTTAGCTGAGGAAGATGTTATGGCGGACAGTATAGATAGATACCTGATACCTGTGTTAGCTGAGGAAGATGTTATGGCTGACAGTATAGATAGATACCTGATACCTGTGTTAGCTGAGGAAGATGTTATGGCGGACAGTATAGATAGATACCTGATACCTGTGTTAGCTGAGGAAGATGTTATGGCTGACAGTATAGATAGATACCTGATACCTGTGTTAGCTGAGGAAGATGTTATGGCGGACAGTATAGATAGATACCTGATACCTGTGTTAGCTGAGGAAGATGTTATGGCTGACAGTATAGATAGATACCTGATACCTGTGTTAGCTGAGGAAGATGTTATGGCTGACAGTATAGATAGATACCTGATACCTGTGTTAGCTGAGGAAGATGTTATGGCGGACAGTATAGATAGATACCTGATACCTGTGTTAGCTGAGGAAGATGTTATGGCTGACAGTATAGATAGATACCTGATACCTGTGTTAGCTGAGGAAGATGTTATGGCGGACAGTATAGATAGATACCTGATACCTGTGTTAGCTGAGGAAGATGTTATGGCTGACAGTATAGATAGATACCTGATACCTGTGTTAGCTGAGGAAGATGTTATGGCGGACAGTATAGATAGATACCTGATACCTGTGTTAGCTGAGGAAGATGTTATGGCTGACAGTATAGATAGATACCTGATACCTGTGTTAGCTGAGGAAGATGTTATGGCTGTTTCAAACAAAGAAAAAAGCAGACGCTGTAGGAAGAGCTTTTGCAGCAGTGCATAAAGTTGACAATCTAAGTGATGAATATAAAAGACGTAAGGAAGAAAAGCTAAGAATGCTTGAAGATGTATACTGTAAAAAGTGTGATTCTGGAGAATCACTGAATGCTGAATTCATTATGTTTGAAATAACGAGGGCTTTGGAGGGGTGTCGTTGCACTGCTCCAGATGAGGATCGATTATGCTACATTATGTTTAAACATCTGCCAAAATATGGAGGACAGGAGTGCCACCATCAGGATGGAAACGTGCTGTGGTTTTGCCTTTTGTGAAGCCTGGTAAAGATCCATCCAGTCCTGCTAGTTATAGACCTATTGCACTTACATCAAATCTCTGTAAATGAATGGAAAAGTCCATTGTAGAAGAATATTGATGTATTATCTGGAACATAGGGGACTATTAAATCCATACCAGAGTGGATTCAGAAAAGGATGGACTACCCTTGATACATTGGTTAAAGTTAGTACTGAGGTGACCAAAGCTTTGGCAATGAAGGAAGTGATTTCAATAGTATATTTTGATGTTGAAAAAGCATATGATACAATGTGGCAGGAAGGTCTACTGATTAAATTGAATGGAATGGGTATTAGTGGGAGAATGTATAACTGGATCATTATGGATTTCTTGTTTGACCAAAGCTTCCAGGTAAGGGTGGGATTGGAGTTATCAAGAGAATATGAGGTGGAAAATGGAACTCCACAGGGTTGATGATTGATGACATCGTTGGGGATATTGGACAGGGTATAGGGGCGGTGTTATATGCAGATGATTGTGCCATTTGGAAAAGGGGAAGGAATATTTTTTATGTAATGGAGAAAATGCTGTTGTAGCGGTAGATGAATGGTCCTTATCATGGGGTTATAAGTAATATTTATCTAAATCTTGCCACATGTTGTTCACTAACAAAAAGATTAAGGAAGATGTCAGTGTTCAATTATATGGAGAACGAATGGAAAGGGTAACAGAATTTAAGTATTTGGGGCTATGGTTTGATGAAAAGCTGGAGACATCCTATTGTATGTATTGAGACTAAATGTAAGAAAGTATTCAATCTTGAAGACAATAGTTGGTCATGATTGGGGGGGCAGATGGGCAATCTTTACTGAATAGTTATCTTACTTCGATGAGATCGTCCGTAGATAATGGGTGCTTTGTATGTGGTTCTGCAGCTTTTACATCACTGTTGCGCCTTGATAGGATGCAAGCGAGGGCACTCAGGATGGGCGATGGTGCATTTAAAACCACACCGGTTGAGGCTTTACAAGTAGATACTGGGGAAATGCCACTATCCCTTAGAAAAATTAAACCAGCCCTGGCATACTGGGCAAGACTGAAGGGTAGTACGGTAGATCATCCTACGCTGACAGTATTGGAAGACTGTTGGGAATATGAACAATATCAAAAGAAGGGTTTTGGCCCAGAGATTGGAAAAAGGGTTGATGAATATGGACTCAGAGATATTGTTATAGGGCCATCTGTGGCAATAGGAAATGTGCCACCATGGTTTTATCCAAGATCACATGTTGATCTTAGCCTGATAGAAGAAAATAAACAGTGGTGTGAAGATAATGTAGGAGCAATAGTGGATCAATATATTACTAGTCCGTTTTATTCTTGTCTTGCAGTCTATACAGATGGTTCAAAGGATCGCATGAATGGGAGGACAGGAGCAGGTGTATTTATTCCTGAGTTTGATGTTAATCTATGCAAGAAACAAACTAATGATTTATCTGTATATTCAACAGAAATGGTTGCGATAACTGTTGGATTGCAATGGATAGAGGAGGTGCAACCGAGAAGAGTGCAATATGTTCGGACTCCGCATCATTTTTGTGTAGTTTAAGATCTGGAAGGTCAGAACGTGAGGACTTATGGTTAGAAATAACGATGCTGTTGTTGGGGTTACAAAGAAATGGTATTGAAATTCAGTTCTGTTGGATTGCTGGCAGAGTGGGTTAGTGGGTTAGATTGCTGGCAGAGTGGGTTAGTGGGTTAGATTGCTGGCAGAGGGGGTTAGTGGGTTAGATTGCTGGCAGAGTGGGTTAGTGGGTTAGATTGCTGGCAGAGGGGGTTAGTGGGTTAGATTGCTGGCAGAGTGGGTTAGTGGGTTAGATTGCTGGCAGAGACAATGGGAGGAAAGTGGTAAGGGCAGACATTTTTATAGTACAAGGAAATCTGTACGGGAGATAGTGTCATATAATGGGAACAGAAGGGAGGAGGTTATGTTGTGTAGGATGAGACTAGGGCATACGGGATTGAATTAATGTGGTCCTCTGTAGCTCAGCTGGTAGAGCACGGTGCTTGTAACGCTAAGGTAGTGGGTTCGATCCCCGGGACCACCCATACACAAAAAAAATAAATATGTATGCACGCATGACTGTAAGTCGCTTTGGATAAAAGCGTCTGCTAAATGGCATATTATAATTAATCTTAGAAATTGATAGGGAAACATGGTACTGGAATGTGGTATTGGATGTATGGTAGAGGACACGGTTGAACATGTATTATTATTTTGTGAAATGTATGAGGTGGAAAGGGAGAGGTTGTTTGATAGGGTAAGAGAGGTTGGACTGGAATGGGGAGTGGGTGAAATTTTGGGTGGGGGTGATGGGAGTAGTGAGGTTTGTAGGGAATTATTCAGGGTTAGTTAAGAGAATATAGTGGTATACAGTACATTCGGAAAGTATTCAGACCCCTTCACTTTTTCTACATTTTGTTACGTTACAGCCTTATTCTAAAATTCATTCAATTTTTTTTCCCTCAACAATCTACACATAATGACAAAGCAAAAACAGGTTTTTAGAAATGTTTGCACATTTATTAAAAATAAAACACTGAAATATCATATTTACAAAAGTATTTACACCCTTTACTCAGTACTTTGTTGAAGCACCTTTGGCAGCAATTACAGCCTCAAGTCTTCTTGGGTATGACGCTACAAGCTTGGCACGCCTGTATTTGGGGAGTTTCTCCCATTTCTCTATGCAGATCCTCTCAAGCTCAGTCAGGTTGGATGGGGAGCGTCGCTGCACAGCTATTTTCAGGTCTCTCCAGAGATGATCGATCGGGTTCAAGTCCAGGCTCTGGCTGGGCCACTCAAGGACATTCAAAGACTTCTCCAGAAGCCACTCCTGTGTTGTCTTGGCTGTGTGTTTAGGGTCATTATCCTGTTGGAAGGTGAACCTTCACCCCAGTCTGAAGTCCTGAGTGCTCTGGAGCAGGTTTTCATCAAGGATCTCTCTGTACTTTGCTCCGTTCATCTTTCCCTCATCCCTGCGCTTAAAAACATCCACAGCATCCACAACGTCCACAGCTGCCACCACCATGCGTCACTGTAGGGATGGTATTGGCAAGGTGATGAGCGGTGCCTGGTTTCCTCCAGATGTGACGCTTGACATTCAGGCCAAAGAGTTCAATCTTGGTTTCATCAGACCAGATAATCTTGTTTCTCATGGTCTGAGAGTCCTTTAGGTGCCTTTTGGCAAACTCCAAGAGGGCTGTCATATGCATTTTACTGAGGAGTAGCTTCTGTCTGGCCACTCTACCATAAAGGCCTGATTGGTGGAGTGCTGCAGAGATGGTTATCCTTCTGGAAGGTTCTCCCATCTCCACAGAGGAACTCTTGAGCTCTGTCAGAGTGACGATTGGGTTCTTGGTCACCTCTGTGCCTCGACACAATCCTGTCTCGGAGCTCTACGGACAATTCCTTCGACCTCATGGCTTGGTTTTTGCTCTGACATGCACTGTCAACTGTTGGACCTTACATAGACAGGTGTGTGCCTTTCCAAATCATGTCCAATCAATTGAATTTACCACAGGTTGGCTCCAATCAAGTTGTAGAAACATCTCAACGATGATCAATGGAAACAGGATGCACCTGAACTCAATTTTGAGTCTCATAGCAAAGGGTTTGAATACTTATGTAAATAAGGTATTTCTGTTTCTTATTTTTAATACATTTGCAAAAATTTCTAAAATCCTGTTTACACTTCGTCATTATTTTGTGTAGATTGATAACAACAACACAAATTTAAATCCATTTTAGAATAAGGCTGAAACGTGAAGGGGTCTGAATTATAATTATTATAATTACAATTATAATTATTATTATTATTATTATTATTATTATTATTATTATTATTATTATTATTATTAATACTTTCCGTGACAGGCCTCACACTCCAGTACAGTAGGTGGCGGTGTTTGCACCTGCCAGTTGGAAGAAGAAGAACCCTTACCAGCTAGCTAGTTTATAGATATGGCTAGAAACTTCAGCGAGAATTAGAAACTTGTCTGTCGAATTCGGGACATGGGAGGGTGTTCAGAATCATTCAGTTTTTATCATTCTTTATTTTTTTATTTTTTTATGTAGACATTAATGCCGTAGTTGTACATCTTAGGTGAAGATCTGTTCAATAAATGTGCTTTAGCGGTCAACCTGGCCTGATATCGGCTACACTATCTAGCTACTTCCCTCTCCTTACTGCGGCAAGCGGGAGCGAAGGACACTGGCCCCGTGTTGTTGTGTTACCGTCTAGCTACTTCCCTCTCCTTACTGCGGCAAGCGGGAGCGAAGGACACTGGCCCCGTGTTGTTGTGTTACCGTCTAGCTACTTCCCTCTCCTTACTGCAGCAAGCGGGAGCGAAGGACACTGGCCCCGTGTTGTTGTGTTACCGTCTAGCTACTTCCCTCTCCCCATTCAGCAGCAGTAGACTGTATCACGGTGAGATCCAGATGGTTACTAGTACCAAATACCCATATTATAAGTTATTTCTCGTGTAGGCTGTTATCCTACTCGAAATAAAATAAATTGGGATGGAACAAATGGGCCACTTTAGTCACCGCCGGTGACGCGATAGAGTGGGAACTGTCCAATGGGAAGGAACACATCAGCAAGCACTAGCCTCTTCACTCAACCATATTGCTTCACTCTAGGAGACCTGTCGGCGGGAGCAGAGAGGGTAGCAAGCACCTCGATACAAAGCCTTTGCACTGGTCATTTGCAACGGCTTGTTTTATGTTGGCTAATTGGCATGTCACAGTGACATCCAGATGGTGACCAACACTACAAGTTATTTTTCCCATGCCCATCGAAATAAACATCACTTTCTTTTACAAGTTTTAACTAGTGCCATGCTGCTGTTGTTGCCAGCTAGCGGGCATAAAAAGATTGCTGTGAAGGGCTCATGAGGACCACTGACTGAAATGACTGAATCGAATCCATTCATCTCCATTTGACTCTCAGCTGCGCAACATAAATTATCAATATGGGCACCAGGCGTGTCCGTATAGCCTCTCCCAACATTATAGCATAGGCCTATACAATGTCTAAGTCATGTTTACAAATGGAATTCACATGCATATTGCACTTAATTTTTGTGTCGTTGTGGATGAGTAATCATGTGTTTTCATTTAAGAAAATACATAATGTTGGTATTCCTGATGGTGCTCTCATCAGGCATTATATGACTCATGATCATATATGGAATCAGGAATACCAACACTTTGTATTTTCTTAAATAAACAAAAAATGTCTTTATTTTCTAAATAAAAATGCTAAACTTAAGTAAGAAATATAAATAAAATTGGTTGTGCAATGTTTTTTCAAATTTAACTTATTTTAGAAGAGATAGGGAATGATTTAAGAAAAGTGCAAGGGTGCCAATATCTTTGGCCGCAACTGTAACTATAAAAATGGTAACCATTGGTCGAGTAACAAAAGAGGATTTAAATTCCTATGAAAAGTTCTAAAAATAGGACTACTTCACTGTCAGTTTTGTCCTACTATTATGCAACACTAATTTTAAGAGCAAGATGGAGACACAAACGTTCATTGTACAGGACAAGATTATATCAAACCATATTGGATGTGAATATTATTTACACTGAGTGTACAAAACATTAAGGACACCTTCCTAATATTGTGCCCCCCCTTTTGCTTTAGAACAGCCTCAATTCGTCGGGGCATGGACTCTACAAGGTGTCGAATGCGTTCCACAGGGATGCTGGCCCATGTTGACCCCAATGCTTCCCATAGTTGTGTGAAGTTGGTTGGATGTCCTTTGCGTTATGGTGATTCTTGATACACACAGGTAACTGTTGAGCATAAAAAACCAAGCAGTGTTGCAGTTCTTGACACAAACCAGTGTGCCTGGCATCTACTACCATACCCCATTCAAAGGCACTTCAATCTATTGTCTTGCCCATTTACCCTCTGAATGGCACACTTAAACAATCCATGTCTCAATTGTCTCAAGGCTTAAAAATCCTTCTTTAACCTGTCTCCTCCCCTTCATCTACACTGATTGAAGTGGATTTAACAAGTGACAGCAATAAGGGATCATATATTTCACCTGGATTCACCTGGTCAGTCTATGTCATGGGAATAGCAGGTGTCCTTAATGATTTGTACACTCGGCTATATTGCCCAGCCCTAAGAAGAAAACCCTTCATTTTTAGCCAATAAGCTCTTTGGGATTTGACCCCTGACCCCCTGACCTCTCACCTGGATTTTGACCCTCTCGATGACGCAGGAGATGACATGGAGGACCTGCATGTTAGTGTCTCACACTGGCACCTGCTGCAACAGCTAGAACAGCAGGCTGAATATAGACTCCAGATATTGAAGGGTGAGAGAGGGGGAAGGAGGGTGAGAGAGGGGGAGGGAGGGTGAGAGAGGGGGAGGGGGGGAGAGAGAGAGGAAGAGACAGAAAAGAGTGACAAAGAGAGGGAGAGCATTTTAACATCCCATTATCCAATAACATATATTTTTTAAATATCTTAAAAAGCCAGGCCAGGATAAAAGATGATCAACAACTTGCTTTAAAAACCGTTCTCCCCTAGAAAAAAGACACTCACCGGTAACAACTCAAAGTCGTCGACAGGTGATGACACGTTAAAGAAGAGACACTGACAGGCCAACTGAAGATCTTCACAGAGTGACTTTACAGTGACAGGGAAGGAGAGGTGTATAACAATATGGAGTTTGAAAGAAGGATTATTCCAGTTTCAATTTTGAAAAGGATATTGAGTTTCAGAGTTGTGGCCGTCTCGACCTGCACCTATAGAACACCAAAAAACAAAAACAAAGTTGGTATTCTGCCAACTGCTCTGGGATGGGGTTGAATACAGAGTTGTTGAGAGAGACCCGGAGATGGAGTCAGGTAATAAGATGAATTTGAAGTGGGTGAGTGAGTGTGATAAACAAAGCTCATTGTAAGACGTCCAGTGTTATGGAGTATGGCCTTTACTTCATCTTCCCCCACTGCCACTGTGATGGAGCCCAGACAGAACAAATGACCAGACGGAAGAGAGGAAAGCAGAGGGCGGAAAATAAAATTGGTGCCAGAATGGAGTGATGGGAGTGACTACAAGCTACGGAGACGGAAGGTTAAGCAAGACTGTGTGTGTGTAATGGCAGGGTCTTTCTCTCACTGCTAATGTTGGTACAGAGGGAACAGCCAATAGCAGAGCACTGATGCCGTATGTGCCCAGCCGAGTTGAATAGCCTTGTGTAAAACAACATAAACCAATATGTGAAAGCACCACTTTGAAACCCTGCATATACAATCTTTCAAATGTATTATTCTGTCTGTGTTAACTATACACTGAGCTTATACTGCCCCTCTGTAATGAGTTAATACTAGTCAGCGCCTACAGTATATTGACAAGATGGAATCTGGGCTGAAGTGAAAGGAATGAATGTGCTTGGTGTGTATGACTTGCAGTAATAACTGTTTTTGATCTACTCATTTAGAAACACTGAATGCCACCCTTAGTGAGATTCCATTGTAACGATAATAAGAATGAACTGCATTTCATTCTTAACGCTTTCTTGTATTGGCTAGCACTTTGCACGCATGCACTTTGCACATTCACTTTGCGTGTGAGCACACACACACACAAACACACACACACACACACACACACACACACACACAAACACACACCTAGCTTATCCCCATCAGTCCCTCATTGTCGGGACAGGGTCTAAAGGTGGACATCTAAAGGCCAGCCATTTGACATGTCACTGTGCAGATGCAGTAAATTACATTTAAATGAGCACCTCTGGATTGTCACATCTCTGTCGATTTGTGTTCTCTTTCTGCAGTCAAGGCAACAGCATCCATTTCTATTATTTGTTGTGGTGAAGCGATGCCAACTCAAACATCCCACAGCATGGATAATGACTGTGATGCTCAGTAAAGACGTCAGTGAAATCTGGTTTAGATGTTCCACAGCCCCTTCTCTACTAGCCTGGTACGAACCATCCTGATCTTGTGAGCTTACATTCTGTTTCGCTACACAGAGGATGGTTCGTACGAGGCTACTTCTCTATATGGCTATTGTAGATCTCACATGACAAACAGCCTAGCTGGAGTGATAGAAAGTGGGACAAAGTGGGCCGAAGAGTGCCACCGCCACAGCGTGAAACACCCCATTAAGCAGGCTTAACGATCTGGAAAAAATGCTCCCTCCCGCTGAGCTGAGGAAGGCTTGCAAAATTGAAGCAATCAGAAACCAGGAAGTATTTTTAGCCGTGGTTTGGGTAAACAGAGGACGAATCCGATGGGTTTCAGAAGCGGATTATGAAGTGAGGATGAGGACTGAGGAACATTGGCAGCCAGCAATCTACAGGGATCTAGGACTTGTGTGACTCACTCACCTCATGAATACACTGATAAATGCTGTCTGTGTGTGTGTGCATGTGTGCATGCATGCCAGGGTTTCCGTTAGGAAAATGTGTTGCCGGAAAACGTGACCAGGAAGATTTTAATTTACCGGCCATTTGAGAAATTTACCGGACCAATATGTATTGGGTGTGTAACACATTAGGGCAGGGATGTGCAACTCCAGTCCTCGGGGGCCTGATTGGTGACACAACTTTGCCCCAACACCTGTTACCACATCTGACTCCATTAATCAACTAATCATGGTCTGCAGTTTAGAATGCAATTAGGTTATTGGTGACTGGAGTCATTGATAACCAGGAGCTGGTTATTGGTGACTGGAGTCATTGATAACCAGGAGCTGGTTATTGGTGACTGGAGTCATTGATAACCAGGAGCTGGTTATTGGTGACTGGAGTCATTGATAACCAGTAGCTGGTTATTGGTGACTGGAGTCATTGTTAACCAGTAGCTGGTTATAGGTGACTGGAGTCATTGATAACCAGGAGCTGGTTATTGGTGACTGGAGTTATTGATAACAAGTAGCTGTTTTGATTGATAAGTGGGTCAGTTTTCAGAGCCAGAACATGTGTTTTGCTATCATCAATTACTGTGACACTAATGTTGCTAATCAGGGCACCAGCAGTCCCTAATTGAAGTATTGATCAGGAAGTATAAATTATTAAATGGTCAGTCTGTCAGTAATCAATAGAGAACCAGGGCAGAGTAAGGTTTATGCACGAGTGTTGACCAACTACATTACATAGAGAAAGGCCAGTACATGGCCCAAGGACCAGGCTTTTCTGGGAATAGTCCTTTATGTGAGTAGTGTTCATGAAAAGCCGCAGCAGAACACAGCAGCAGAAGGTAACCAGCCAGCTAGAGTTTGCAACTCTCTACAAACAGCACGTTATTGAACGCTCCCCAATCACCCCCACCGTCTTCACTGGAAGTGAAGTATTCATCTCTCTGTAGTGAGTAGGCTATTTGGAAATGCATTCATGTATAATTGGGCACTGTGGTGAAGAAGGCAATTTCAAGTCTGGTTTAGGGCAAATAATGGATATGAATATTATTCAGTAGACTTTAATAGCCCACTTCCAAACAGTGTTTCTCTTGCAGATGTAGCCAACGCCCAGACATCTCTGGACTCTAGGGCACTGTTTGTGTATAGAGCATCACTTTGACGGGATAATTAGCCAGAAAGCCATCATGGATGCATCATTAGAAGCAGCTCAGCAATTAGCGTACTACATTGTGTTCGCATGGCCAATTTGGCAGCTTTAGTCTCCTGACACTCACACCATCTCGGTAGAAGTAACTGGCCATTTGTCCTGCCTTGTGAAGTGTGTGAGCAACACTTGTTGCTACTAGGGGGACCAGTAAGCACTATATTAACTGTGTCTACCACCCTAATCATGGCTTTCACTACTCTTCTGTGTGTGTGTGTGTGTGTGTGTGTGTGTGTGTGTGTGTGTGTGTGTGTGTGTGTGTAACCTCGTAGAGCAGCGGCCGCAGGTCAGATTTAAACTTCACTAATATCCACTGTCCTTTGAGCCAGATGACCCGCCGGCGTATCAGCTTATACCTGGACAACAGAGGCAGGGGGAGAACCAATCAGCTTGTACCTGGACAACAGAGGGAGGGGGAGAACCAATCAGCTAGTACCTGGATATTGAGACGTTAATACACATTCATTTAGTGTAACATACTGTAACAACAGCCAGGTTGCAGATTGGGATAGCTACACGACAGACAGACAGACAGACAGACAGACAGACAGACAGACAGACAGACAGACAGACAGACAGACAGACAGACAGACAGACAGACAGACAGACAGAGCAGAGAGAGAGAGAGAGAGAGAGAGAGAGAGAGAGAGAGAGAGAGAGAGAGAGAGAGAGAGAGAGAGAGAGCAGGTAGTGAAGACCCCATCACTCAAACCACCTCCACTCATTCTGGAGGCTGAGAGATACTGAGGCAAACCTCACAGTCTACCAGGGTTAAGCTTGTAATCCATTGAGTCCTACATATTCACCTTAGTCATGGCTGGTGTCTGTCAAAGATTGCAGTTTCATTTGAGTCAGAAGGTGAGGGCACCCTAACACTAGACCCTATTACCCCTAGTTTCCTGCTGCAGATGGGCGCCCTAACACTAGACCCTATTACTCCTAGTTTCCTGCTGCAGATGGGCACCCTAACACTACACCCTATTACCACTAGTTTCCTGCTGCAGATGGGCACCCTAACACTAGACCCTATTACTCCTAGTTTCCTGCTGCAGATGGGCACCCTAACACTAGACCCTATTACTCCTAGTTTCCTGCTGCAGATGGGCACCCTAACACTAGACCCTATTATTTTTACTTCTGCTCTTTTTTTCTCAACACTTTTTTGTTGTTGTTTTATTCTTACTTTTTTTGTTTAAAATAAATGCACTGTTGGTTAAGGGCTGTAAGTAAGCATTTCACTGTAATGTCTGCACCTGTTGTATTCGGCGCATGTGACCAATAAAATTTGATTTGATTTGATTTTATTTTATTACCCCTAGTTTCCTGCTGCAGATGGGCACCCTAACACTATACCCTATTCAAATCAAATCAAATTGTATTTGTCACATGTGCCGAATACAAGAGTGAAATGCTTACAAGCCCTTAACCAACTATGCAGTTTTAAGAAAATACAGTTAAGAAAATATTTACTAAATAAACTTAATAAAGTAACTAAATAAAATAACTATAACGAGGCTATATACAGGGGTACCGGTACCGAGTCAATGTGCGGGGTACGGGTTAGTCGAGGTAATTGAGGTAATATGTACATGTTTGTAGGGGTAAAGTGACTATGCATAGATAATAAACAGTGAATAGCAGCAGCGTAAAAAAGGGGGTCAATGTAAATAGTCCGGGTGGCCATTTGATTAATTGTTCAGCAGTCTTATGGCTTGGGGTAGAAGCTGTTAAGGAGCCTTTTGGTTCTAGACTTGGCGCTCCGGTACCGCTTGCCGTGCGGTAGCAGAGAGAACATGACTAGGGTGGCTGGAGCCATGACAATTTCTTGGGCCTACCTTTGACACTGCCTGGTATAGAGGTCCTGGATGGCAGGAAGCTTGACCTCAGTGATGTACTGGGCCGTACGCACTACCCTCTGTAGAGCCTTATGGTCCGATACCAAGCAGTTGCCATACCAGGCGGTGATGCAACCGGTCACCCTAGTTTCCTGCTGCAGACGGGCATCCTAACACACCCCTGCTCTCCAGCACTGTGTGTTGTGTGTGCTGCATAGTCATGTGACTGGCGCACCCAGAGAAGAGAGACAAAGACAGGGACGGAGCCCTGTATCAGACAGGTTATTACAGAGCTTCTGCTCTACTCCACACACCAACAGAACAGCATGGCCATAGGGAACAATTATGCCAATTTTGACAAAGACAGAGAGGGAGGGAGGGAGGGAGATTTGATTTGATTAGATCTCTTTTAGTCCTCATTTGGAATAATCTTCCAAGAGTCCTTAACAAATCCCCAGGTAAAAAAACAGCCATGCATATCTAATATCTAATAGATTACAAAGCATGGTAACAAATGAGCCCGATATCATTACTTTCAAAGGCATGATATCATTCCTTTCAAAGGCAAACAAAGGCAGGCAAATCAATCTGATGTACCACAGGCTTTTATAACTACCGATTACTGGAGCCAGAGACGCTGAAATAGGCTTGGCAGTGCCAGAGGCGTTGTGTGTACCAATGCCCAATAGCTGTGGGCATATTACCTAGATCTTCCTCTGAATTACGCAAATTTTTGTCCAAAGGGAACCACTAATAATGGTTTATAGTGATGTCACATAGAAGTATGGATGATCATCTATTGTCAAACAAGCGCTGACCTAGCCTTGTAGCCAGATCAGTTAGTGCTTTAGCCAACTCCCCTAACATTTGTTAGCTCGATGTACGACAGAGGAGTTGGCAACAGATCTGGCTAACAGGCCAACGCTGTCACCAGCTGTCGCCGGAACATGAGCAATGACCCTGTGCTGAGGAAAATAAATGAAATCTGTCAAAACTATTACCACTGAGGGTTTTTTTCTCCTGTCAAACATGTATAACCTTAGATCAAAAGAAACGTTTTGCAAACCTTAGAGTTGAGAAGGCCAATCCTTGGCCACTGTAATAACAGGAGGAGACTGATGGCTAGATGTCATTCATTCTGTGTTCTATCACTCCCCTGGGCAGACAGTCAGGCAAACAGACAGACAGAAGACAGACAGCGACACACAGGCAGACTGACAGAGACACACAGGCAGACTGACAGAGACACACATGCAGACTGTCAGAGACATACAGGCAGACAGAGACACACAGACAGACAGAGACACACAGACAGACAGAGACACACAGGCAGACAGACAGACACATAGGCAGACAGACACAAAGGCAGAAAGGCAGAGAGAGCCAGACAGACAGACAGAGAGCCAGACAGAGAGCCAGAAAGGCAGGTAGGCAGAGAGTCAGACAGACAGCGAGCCAGACAGAGAGCCAGAAAGGCAGGCAGGCAGAGAGCCAGACAGAGAGCCAGACAGAGAGCCAGACAGAGAGCCAGACAGAGACCAGACAGGCAGGCAGAGAGCCAAACAGAGAGCTAGACAGTGAGCCAGACAGACAAGCAGAGAGTATGGTATTATTTTATGTATCATTAAGCCAAATGTAGGGAGAGGTCAAAGGTAAAATATAATAAACATGACTATGTTTAAATGAATGTACAGTGGGGAAAAAAGTATTTAGTCAGCCACCAATTGTGCAAGTTCTCCCACTTAAAAAGATGAGAGAGGCCTGTAATGTTCATCATAGGTACATGTCAACTATGACAGACAAAATGAGGAAAAAAATTCCAGAAAATCACATTGTAGGATTTTCAATAACTATTGTTATTGACCAAACACTTATTTTCCACCATCATTTGCAAATAAATTCATAAAAAATCCTACAATGTGATTTTCAGGATTTTTTTTCTCAATTTGTCTGTCATAGTTGACGTGTACCTATGATGAAAATTACAGGCCTCTTTCATCTTTTTAAGTGGGAGAACTTGCACAATTGGTGGCTGACTAAATACTTTTTCTCCCCACTGTATGTGCTCTGTCACAGCGGCTCTCAAACTGTGGCTCATGGGCTTATTATGGACACATTGTATGCATTACCTTAGTTCTTTTTTAAGAAGGGGCCTAGGCCACGCAGCCAATAGAATGATAGAATGAGAGGCTTCATATAGAAAAAAGCATTCATGACCTTTTGGAGTGGACATTGTGTGACAGCTGGACGTTGGAAAAGAAGGGTGGTGCAGAACTAAAATAAGTTAGGAATTTGCCATAAGGGGGTATCTGAATGTGCCATGGAAGTATGTTTGTGCATTTGTGTGTGTGTATAAAAGGGCGCTCTAAGCCAAAGAGAGACAGCCGTTTCATGGAACTGCTCGGCTTTCGTTATTAGATAATACAAGTCAAATTTTTTGATTCACAGGCTCCAGTTTCTTGAGAGATATGTTTGAGTTGATTACTTTCGAGTCATATATATTTCTACAACATATTTTGCGAGCTTTGCCAGGAGTTGATAACAGGGGCCAGAGACGGTGTACATCTGCAGTTATGAAACGGCTTGGACGGACCACACAAACAAAAGTGGACGCATTTAATAGGTAAGCCAAGTTCTTACTTATATAGTATAAAGTTGTATGGTTCGATCCGGGGCCCGGCCTCAGCAGCAGAATACCAAGTAGGTCTCTCCAAATTTAAGAACCTGAAAATTAGAGACTGGGAGCTTTTGGATTTAAGAATACATGTCGATGTCACTCTGTTGTTCGTCTGAACCGTTTGTTCAAATCATATGATTCATTTGTTCGTTCCGTCTGTTCGATTCAGTCGACTCATTAGATTAATCTTGCTGATCGCTCTGTCTGGGTCATTTCGGCACGGGCGGCTGTCCAGCTGGTTGAGCGATCAGACAATAACATGTTAAAAATACCTACAAATACCGCTCTAGACGTGTAGTGGAAGTGAATCGTCTTGAGGACTGCTTAGGTAGGCGAAATCCTGTGCAACAACGCTCTTTCTCTGTGTCGTGGAAGTGTATCAGAGAAAGAGGGCCGAATTTACAGGTCGCTTAGGAAAGCGTAGTAGAAGTCCAGGTGTGTGGGGGAAGTGTATCACCTAGAGGGCTAAATAAATAGAAATCCTGTGGATACCGCTTTGGAGAGCTAAAATTAGCACTCCAGAGGGCTGAGCGGGCAGGTGGCTAGCTAAATGTGGGACCTACGGTTACCGCTCTAATGAGGAATTCATTGTTAGAGGTCTGCTCGGGTAGGTGGGGCATCATCCTGTGTTGTGGTGATGCCAAAGTTAGGCAGGGTTGATCAGGTAAAAAAGTTAGGTCATCCTGAGTAGGTGAACGGGTTAAATAGCCACAAGGGCTTCAGAATATAGAGAAAGTGTTAAATAGAGTAGGTCTGCTCATCTTGTGACTTTATGTTGTTTTTTTTTACCCCATATGTAACTCTGTTGTTTTTATTGCACTACTTTGCTTTATCTTGGCCAGGTCGCAGTTGTAAATGAGAACCTGTTCTCAACTGGCTTACCTGGTTAAATAAAGGTGAAATTAAAAAAATAAAAAAAATAAAAAAATTGTGTGGGTGAATGGTTTGCTTGGGCGGCTGTGAGTCATTCAACTGTCTGATTCATTTAGGCACAAGTGGCTGCTCATCTGTGTGAGTGAGAATAATAAGAAATCCTGCAAGTAAATAGCCTTTCTGTAAGGAAAGGAAATATATTTGAGGTCGTTTGAAGCTTCTGTCTGATGGAGAAAGGGCGTGCCAAATCTCACATTAGGAAAGAGAAGAATAAATGGTGCGTGGATATTCATTGACAAACTAAGTGTAGAAAATTCACGTTACCAGGAGGGGTCGAATAAATCCTGTTGAAGGAACAGGTCACGTGTACCGGTGTCATCATATGACGTCTATGCATTGTATTTTGCTCAATCTTTTAGGGTATGTTTCTGACATTATATTTGGAAACTTTAGAGGTGATGTAGTATTATGATAAATTGACTACAGTAAAATAATAACTGGGATAGGGTTAACATTCCAAATTTGGGCCCTCTGATAGAATAAAATATTCCTGTAGGTTATACAAATAGTAATTAAGCGTGTTTGAGAATAACATTGTATAAATATGGAATAAGAGTGGTATAAATGGTGTAAGTGAGTCGCACTCTGAAGTTTGAATGATGAGATATAGAGGTGTGTAAGATAATTATATATACGGTGGAATAATAAGCTATTCTTGTAAATGATATCTTGGAGTTTCATACAATAATGCCTGTCATAGAATTTTGTAAGATCAGGGAATAGTGACCAGCATATACGATTCTGGGAGGATTCTATGACTGAGAGGAAGGATTTGGGTAATTTGTTGTTAGTTCCGCTGAGACTAGATTGTGATTAATTGATTTGTGGCAATAAAGAATCATTAGAAACATTAATGGTTTGGTAGATGTGAATATATTAGAATAGAATGAATTTTATGGGAGTGTAATTTATTAAGAGGGATTGGATAAAATTATAGGTGTTGACTTGCACGCCCAAACACGTAGACTTACGTGGAGATGAGAGAAAGTACATAGAGCATGTGGTAGAATTAAGCATTATAATAAGTTATCTATTATTTCAGAAGCAGAGGTGATATAGTCAAGGAATTTAGTATATTAGTAGGAAAATATAATTCATTTGGTTAGGTTATTAGATCTGTTTCCAAATCAATGAATGTGGGTTTGACTCGTTGACTGCTAAGTTGTTTACGTTGAGCGTGTGAGATATGTGTCCTTCAAAGCTATTTTCTGATAGTGTGGTATGTGCCAGATACTAAAACTACTGACAATTATCATTGGAAAAAAGGAGGATTAACTTGTCATTTAAATAAAGCATAGATTCTGCATCGCTGATTAGAGTCTAGGTTTTTTTAAGTATAGTTCAACTATGGTTGTGGGTTGTTTAGATTGACGGAACAGTCAGGATAAGACTGGACGATTTAGCAGCCTGCGTCTTTTCAAACTGAAGGACTCACTTATTCAACGGGAAAGAGGGAGGAGGGACTATAGTCTAATCAGAAAGGACAGTTACATACATTTGAATAGCGGACTGGCAATTGCGATAGAGTTATGGCCATAATTTGAATTGTTTAGGTAGACTGGAATAAAAGTAAGGTATTTTATTAATATAAATATAAATATACTATTAGTTATTGTTGGGTTGTGAATAGACTTTTCTAATGCCATGATCTAGTTCTCGGGTAAAAGAGAGTCGTACTTGCTTGACTGTGTCGAGCTGAAAGAGATATTTGAAGCAAGTTTTAATAGTTGGATGGAGGACATTTATGTGACAGGTTCTGGTTGTTGTTGCTTTGTTCTGTGGTTTGCGTGACACCAGTGATGTATGCGAATAGTTGGTGAATTCTAGAACGATAATTTATTTTTGTTACGTGAACCAGGGGATTTTTATTTTTTAATTTTTTTATTTCACCTTTATTTAACCAGGTAAGCCAGTTGAGAACAAGTTCTCATTTACAATTGCGTCCTGGCCAAGATAAAGCAAAGCAGTGCGATAAAAACAACACAGAGTTACATATGGGGTAAAAAACATAAAGTCAAAAATACAACAGAAAATATATATACAGTGTGTGCAAATGTAGCAAGTTATGGAGGTAAGGCAATAAATAGGCTATAGTGCAAAATAATTACAATAGTATTAACACTGGAATGCTAGATGTGCAAGAGATTATGTGCAAATAGAGATACTGGGGGTGCAAAAGAGCAAAATAAATAACAATATAGGGATGAGGTAGTTGGGTGGGCTAATTTCAGATGGGCTGTGTACAGGTGCAGTGATCGGTAAGGTGCTCTGACAACTGATTCTTAAAGTTAGTGAGGGAGATAAGAGTCTCCAGCTTCAGAGATTTTTGCAATTCGTTCCAGTCATTGGCAGCAGAGAACTGGAAGGAATGGCGGCCAAAGGAGGTGTTGGCTTTGGGAATGACCAGTGAGATATACCTGCTGGAGCGCAGACTACGGGTGGGTGCTGCTATGGTGACCAATGAGCTAAGATAAGGTGGGGATTTGCCTAGCAGTGATTTATAGACGACCTGGAGCCAGTGGGTTTGACGACGAACATGTAGTGAGGACCAGCCAACAAGAGCGTACAGGTCACAGTGGTGGGTAGCGTATGGGGCTTTGGAGACAAAATGGATGGCACTGTGATAGACTACATCCAATTTGCTGAGTAGAGTGTTGGAGGCTATTTTGTAAATGACATCGCCGAAGTCAAGGATCGGTAGGATAGTCAGTTTTACGAGGGCATGTTTGGCAGCATGAGTGAAGGAGGCTTTGTTGCGAAATAGGAAGCCGATTCTAGATTTAACTTTGGATTGGAGATTCTTTATGTGAGTCTGGAAGGAGAGTTTACAGTCTAACCAGACACCTAGGTATTTGTAGTTGTCCACATACTCTAGGTCAGACCCGTCAAGAGTGGTGATTCTAGTCGGGTGGGCGGGTGCCAGCAGCGTTCGATTGAAAAGCATGCATTTAGTTTTACTAGTGTTTAAGAGCAGTTGGAGGCTACTGAAGGAGTGTTGTATGGCATTGAAGCTCGTTTGGAGGTTTGTTAACACAGTGTCCAATGAAGGGCCAGATGTATACAAAAATGGTGTCGTCTGCGTAGAGGTGGATCTGAGAGTCACCAGCAGCAAGAGCGACATCATTGATATACACGGAGAAAAGTGTCGGCCCAAGAATTGAACCCTGTGGCACCCCCATAGAGACTGCCATAGGTCCAGACAACAGGCCCTCCGATTTGACACACTGAACTCTATCTGAGAAGTAGTTGGTGAACCAGGCGAGGCAGTCATTTGAGAAACCAAGGCTATTTAGTCTGCCAATAAGAATGCGGTGGTTGACAGAGTCGAAAGCCTTGGCCAGGTCGATGAAGACGGCTGCACAGTACTGTCTATTATCAATCGCGGTTATAATATCGTTTAGGACCTTGAGCGTGGCTGAAGTGCACCCATGACCAGCTCGGAAACCGGATTGCATAGCAGAGAAGGTACGGTGGTATTCGAAATGGTCGGTGATCTGTTTGTTAACTTGGCTTTCAAATACTTTCGAAAGGCAGGGCAGGATGGATATAGGTCTGTAGCAGTTTGGATCTAGAGTGTCACCCCCTTTGAAGAGGGGGATGACCGCGGCAGCTTTCCAATCTCTGGGGATCTCAGACGTTATGAAAGAGAGGATGCAAGGAGCTTTGGCTTTGGCTATTATGCTGAGGGAATAGCACCAACTTATAGTGGGTTCTAGATTTGTTGAATAAACAAACTTATATTTTAAACTAAAGTAATGCAATAGGCTACAATTATAACATTATCAGTAAAATGCACTATACGCTCATCTGTGGTCCTCTGTAGCTCAGCTGGTAGAGCATGGCGCTTGTAACGCCAGGGTAGTGGGTTTGATCCCCGGGACCACCCATATACAAAAATGTATGCACGCATGACTGTAAGTCGCATTGGATAAAAGCATCTGCTAAATGGCATGTTATTATTATCTGGAAAAAGCAAATTTAAGACACAGAAGGACAATAATTATTATTTTTTTAAATAATGGATACTATGGGTGCCCAGAGAATCGTAAAGGGGAGGGTCAGCTAGTGGCAGTAACTATGTAGGCTGATGAAGAACCTATGCTAAAGGTTCAGGTGAAGAATAGAGGCACCCCAATGATGATAGATACTGGAGCAACTTACTCATGTGTAAATCCAAATTATGCCTCTCACCAACCCCATGTCAGGCAAAGATGCACAGCCAGTAGAATTTTCATGACAAACGTAGTTAATACATATGACAGTTCCAGTAGAATAAAAGCAGGAAAAAGCTATGTGTACATATATTAGTGTCAGAACAAATTCCAGTTAATTTAGTAGGAAGAGATACACTGTGTAGAATGGGGGTCCAGATTGAATGCAGATCAGAGGGACTAATAATAGTTAAGGAAGGGGTATGTCCACAGAAGGTAATGGGGAAACCATCATCACATTAGTAAACTATTTTGGTAGAAGGGCTGCGACTTTTGTGGAGCGACGGGTAACGGTGCTTCGAGGGTGACTGTTGTCGATGTGTGCAGAGGGTCCCTGGTTCGAGCCCAGGTATGGGGCGAGGAGAGGGACGGAAGCAACATTGATGCTGTTGACCCTGATCGCTGGTTGCTGCGGAAAAAGGGGGGTGAGTGTAACCGGTGTGAAATGGCTAGCTAGTTAGCGGTGCGCGCTGGTGGCATTTCGATCGGTGACTTCACTCGCTCTGAGAACTTGAAGTAGTTGTTTCCCTTACTCTGCTAGGGCCACAGGCATGTGGGAAAGTCAAACAAACGAGGCAAGGGATAGCATATTTGAGTTTTCGATGTCACAAAGCATGTTGGAGTGATTGAGTGGTAGCAGTGCGGCTAAGGAAAAGCCTAGGGGTTTAAATCTTATGGGATTTTATTTTGTTTTATGTGCGATGAATTGTGGAATTCACCGGAGAAGGGAGCAGTCACAAGTGATGTTCTTGAGGGTTTTCGGAAAGGAGGGATCAGGAGATGTGGCAAGAGAGTTTGAATTTCGAATTTAGATTGTGTGGATTTTGATTAAGAGGTATCAAAATGGAAACCAACTAAATTTGCACTTTTTCTTCCAGAAAAAAGGGGGGAGTGATTCTCTTTTCTTATAAATATTTTCTGAGACTATAAATAAGGCCTGGCCATTTTTTGTTTGTTTATTGTTTTACTATATGGTGTTCAAATAACCACAAACAAACTACTTAGTATGAAATGTTAGCTGTATAGGATTTTTATTTATATTTTGGGTTTTTTGACGGGATGGAAGTGAAATTTCTTAAAGGGGCATACACATGTAATGTGGGTTTTTATTTACTGAGGGATAAGTAAATATGTGTGATTTATTTTGAAAAGAGCTATACTAAGGACTTACTGTACACTCGGGATGCAACATTTATCCAATTATCTTGATGGTTGTTAAGAGTAGTATACTATTGGATGAAACAATTCATTGAATGATTTCAATGACCTCTGAAATCTGTCCTGGCTTTATAGTGTGACCTGATCACCCGCACTGTAAATTAATAATAATAATAATAACATGCCATTTAGCAGATGCTTTTATCCAAAGCGACTTACAGTCATGCGTGCATACATTTTTTTTTTTTTTTTTGTATGGGTGGTCCCGGGGACCGAACCCACTACCTTGGCGTTACAAGCACCATGCTCTACCAGCTGAGCTACAGAGGACCACATTCTAGAGGCATGCTGAATTAGGTGGTTAGATATAATAAGGATAATTGTAAAGAAGTATATCATTTGGAAAAAAAATCCTATATATAAATTAGTCCAAACAGGACAAGGATGAAGTGAGAGAGTTAGTCTTGAAGGAGAGGTATTCCTTGAATAGTGATATGGGATACAGTTAAGTAAAGATATGCTCAAGGGTTGTCATTTTAAGTTTAGTTATTATTTTTGGTTTAACAAGCAGTGTTGTTGTTCTTTTGTTTTTTGAACACATTAATCACCATGTGATGCATGTGTCCAAAGGGGGGAAGGTGTTAACGATTTAGTTTTTTTGGGCTTACAGGGGTTTTAAAGGTGTTGTAATATTTTTTGGGTTTACAGGAGTTTTAATGGTTTAATGGTTTTAATGTTTTTGTGGTAAGATATGCAAATTGTATTAAGGATATGAGCAGTAGTAATAATGTGTTATGGGTTAGGTTAAATCTTTTTTGTTTTTGTGATAGGAGGCAGGGTGTAGAGGAGGTCTGTCTACAACAAGCTGGAAGCAGGTGTGCTTCATAATCTCAAGGCTTCTCTTGACGGATGAGAGGACATAAGTAGCATACTGTGTCTCACCTAACCTAACAATGCTCCTAAGTTTTTATTTTCATGGGTGAAGATAACTCTGCCCAACTGAGTAGGAGAGTCTGAGCATTCTCTGCGCCTTGGAGACTATGTGATGGCAAAAGACTACAGAAGAAAGAGCTGGAAAGACCCTATGTGGAGGGGCCTGTACCAGGTGTTGTTGGCTACCTTAATGATGGTAAAAGTGGTGGAGACAGATACTTAGATCCATGTTTTCACTATAGGAGTGTTCCAACCTCAGCCATTGGGTAGCATTGTTGTCTTTTGTGTGTGTCTGTGCTTGTATGTCTTTGCAGCAGTAACTCCGAGCTTCCCTATGGGTAGGCTGGTAGAAGGACACTCTTCGCAGACCGATGTGGATAGATTGAGAGGGACTCTGGCTGATCTGGAGACCCTAGTGATGGGGGAAGGTTAACAACTAAAGTGACCATACATCGTTGTCCAGGTTACACCAACGACGGTACGGATAGAGGGGAGCGCGATCGGGTATCATCTAAACCATTGTACCAGAGTGAGGGAACTGATGATTAAGAGACTTTCAAGACCTTCCAGACCGCCGAGAGATTCCAGACCACCGAGAGATTCCAGACCACCGAGAGATTCCAGACCTCCAAGACGCACCAGATATCATTATCATTGATTTCTCTACACTTGACTAGTTCCCTGAGAATAAGGGGAATGGAGTACTGATAATAGTAGAGAGCAGAAGAAAAAGACATAGAAGGGATATAGACAGGATTAGAATGTATATTCTTGCACAGGCAGGAACCATAACTAAAATGCAGGAAGGGATCACTATTAAAATACAAGGGTTAAAATATTATTGGTGTGTGAGGAACCAGCACAAAGAGTATGGGGAAGTCACATGGGGTAGTGTGACCTTAAGATAATGAAATGAAAGAAAGAGACAGGTGAATCATAGATATAAGGAGAACAGTCCAAGACTTAGATAAACAATTTGATGTAGTATTTGGTGTTAGATTTCGAGGGGGAAGTGTTATTGGAGTAGTTATTCCTTGGGAAAGTGCACTAAACCCTGTACATGTTAGAGCTATACCAAATACAGAAGAAAGGGAATTGAAGGAGCCGTTAAACAATGATTGATATAGATGAGTACAATATATTATATTACAATTAAATAAAGAAAATAGTCTAATATGCACCACATCTCCGTTTAAAGAATTAACAGTAGTTCAAAATCTTCACAGTTACTAGGACTGTGTTATGATTCAACTGCAACTTTTGTCATATAAGGAACTCGGAAAGACCATATTGGCCAGCAGAATGTTTGTAATATTTAGGAAATCCTAAATATATTTTTTTTTATGATCAACCAGGATGAGGAGAGAAGTGTAAGCAATTGTTAGAATAGGAACAAGGAAAGGGAAACACCAGAGTAATGTCAAATAGATTATGAGCAAAAATATTGGAATGTTACAATAAAACAATTGGGTTATATAATTTGGGAGAATTCATGGGAGAATGTGAAACTAGGGGGTGTTTAAACAGATAGCCTTTGGAATACAGGGACCCCTCAAAGGAAAATCTATCAGGCATTAGATAGAAATGGGTATAAGAATGAGTGATGAAACATAATGATTTGTCATGTAGACAATGTTAATAGGGATGTTTTGGATTGGAAATTAACTCAACTGAACTGTTATGATCTGTCCTTTCCTGAGGTTACTACGGATGGTGTCGTAATGCATAAGCAGAAATAATTCGGTCCAGAAAGGTGTAAACCTCAATAAAAACCAAAAACCCTCTACCCGGCTGAAGAGGAACAACAAAGGCGTTGAAGACGTTCCTGTCTGACACCACCTCTGCCAGGAGACCTGAATCCAGCATCAAATCAAAGCAATCAATTGCCTTCTCTTTTGTGCCTTTTCTCTCAAGAATGTGACAGGAGTCCATGTGGAGTGAGCAGGAGGAGAGAGGTCTATGCAAATGAAACGTTCTTCGTAGTTTGGGTATACTGGTTTGCAAATGGACAAAACAGAATGATGGTGGAGGTGGGGAGGCTCAGGTGTGACATTGGAATTGGGGCATTGCCATGGGCAATCCAAGATGAACTATGAAGCTATCTGAAGAACATAATGAAGACGCCAGAAGATTGAGTGCCGGTAGAGGAAGGGAGTGTTAGTTGAGGTAGTATGTTGATTAAGGAGGTATTATACACTGCTAAATGTATAGTAATTTAGACTAGGAATGCATTAAGATACTGATCTGTTGTAATTCTTGTTATGAGGAAGTTAATGCTAGAATTATGATAATATAAATATACATTCCGCCAGTGTCAATATGTGCCAATGTGAGAGTTTTAACTTTGAATGATGGAACCAAGGTGACTAATTAAGAATTGTCACTCTAAAGTTGTTTTGGGTAATTAATTTGATTATGATTATAAATTATAAGTGGACTAATTGATCTGAATAAGTTATTAATATTAATGCCTAGTGATGTTGTCATTGCAATTAATGGATTAGATATTGATATTGATTATTTTGATTGTTATAATACTTGTGATATGGGTGAAAAAAGATTATGTAAGCTAAAGATGTTGACACCATTCTTAACATGTCCTAGATATTATTGTCAAGATAAAGTTGCATATGTTGATGTGTTAGGATACTAATACATATATGAGAAAATGCTACAACTAAACAGAAGTGGGGAGCAATGTTTACAAAGATGGCAATCATGATAGGCATAGCACTTGTAGTAATGGGAATGGTATTTTGCTGTATACTACCTCTGTTAAAATCATTTGTTGATCCAAACCACAGTAAAACAAATAACTGTACAGATCATTGTTACTAGTTCAGCCAAAGAAATACACCCAGTTCAGGGAGCTCCAGGACAGTATGTAAATGAATATGGGACATTTTGTAAACGTTAAGGGAGGACCAATGGGACTGTCCATTTGGGAATTCTGAATGTTTGTATGGAGTTGTTCCTGGGGGTGGATGGGCTTGCCATGGTTACAAAGCCCAATAGAAAAATGTGGAGGTTAATTTAGAGGAAAACCTTCTAGACTTGTAATCAATACCTGACTGGGCTCTGGGTCCTCATCAGGATGGGTCAAGTAATGAGGAAGATATATTGGTTTAAATATATGCACGTAAAATGTAACCACATATGGCAAGGTTAGGAATAAGTAAATGCACATGCTTATATTCATTTTTACAATTATTCTTTGTATTGTTGGGACATTGTTGGAATGTCCAAAAGGGGGGATTAGATGGTATTATTTTATGTATCATTAAGGCAAATGTAGGGAGGTCAAAGGTAAAATATAATAAACATGACTATGTTTAAATGAATGTATGTGCTCTCACACAGGGGCTCTCAAACTGTGGCCCATGGGCTTATTATGGACACATTGTATGCATGACCTTAGTTCTTTTTTAAGAAGGGGCCTAGGCCACGCAGCCAATAGAATGATAGAATGAGAGGCTTCATATAGAAAAAAGCATTCATGACCTTTTGGAGTGGACATTGTGTGACAGCTGGACGTTGGAAAAGAAGGGTGGTGCAGAACTAAAATAAGTTAGGAATTTGCCATAAGGGGGTAACTGAATATGCCATGGAAGTATGTTTGTGCATTTGTGTGTGTATGAAAGGGAGCTCTAAGCCAAAGAGAGACAGCCGTTTCATGGAACTGCTCGGCTTTCGTTATTAGATAATACAAGTCTAATTTTTGGATTCACAGGCTCCAGTTTCTTGAGAGATATGTTTGAGTTGACTATTTTCGAGTCATATATATTTCTACGACAAGAGCCAAACAGAGAGCCAGACAGAGCCAGACCGAGAGCCAGACAGACTGCCAGACAGGCAGGCAGAGAGCCAAACAGAGAGCCAGACAGAGAGCCAGACAGAGTGCCAGACAAGAAGGCAGACAGAGAGTCAGACAGAGAGCCAGACAGAGTGCCAGACAAGAAGGCAGGCAGAGAGTCAGACAGAGAGCCAGACAGAGTGCCAGACAAGAAGGCAGGCAGAGAGCCAGACAGACTGCCAGACAGCGAGCCAGACAGGCAGGCAGAGAGCCAAACAGAGAGTCAGACAGAGAGCCAGACAGAGCCAGAGAGAGCCAGACAGACTGCCAGACAGAGCGCCAGACAGCGAGCCAGACAGGCAGGCAGAGAGCCAAACAGAGAGTCAGACAGAGAGCCAAACAGGTTGTGGTTTGTTTGTCACCTCACCGCCAACAAGAGAAGAGAAACAACAGATGGAAGAGAGGAGAGTAAGTACAGATCGAAACGCTGCAGCGACACAACTCACCCTGCAACCTCACCCCTCATCCCTCTGAAAGAGAGCTCCAAAGAGATTTGTAAGACCCCCCCCTCCTCCTCCTACCCCCTCACTCCGGCGACCCCGCCCCCACCCGTGTTCTCTTCCAGAGGTGAGTGTACAGGACAGGAGAAGAGAGCACAGCTGAGAGCTGCTGGTGATATATTGTATTAGCACGTACCTTATCTTATAAAGGAGACAACTCCAATGTCTAGTAGGGGAGGGAGGATTCCTGACAAAAGCAAAACATGAAGGTGAGACCTGCAAAACCATATGAGATTATGAGAGGATCCCAGTTGTTCATCACACCATCATACAGTAAGTAGCACATGGGACCAAAATGCTTTCTGACAGAAACAAGTCACATGAGTACTGACTTCCGGCAGGGGAAAACTGGTCACTGTGTGTATGCGGGTGTGTGCATGTGCCCATGTGTGCGTGTGATAATAATTCTGCAATGAAGCATAGAAGCAGATCAGATACTGAATACTTGTTCAGTGTGAATTCCATATTAAATTTTTTGCACTGTAAATACAATATTGATGGTTAATGGTTGATGTAGGTTGGCATACTGCAGTGAAAATCATGTACAGTGAGGGAAAAAAGTATTTGATCCCCTGCTGATTTTGTACGTTTGCCCACTGACAAAGACATGATCAGTCTATAATTTTAATGGTAGGTTTATTTGAACAGTGAGAGACAGAATAACAACAAAAAAATCCAGAAAAACGCATGTCAAAAATTTTATAAATTGATTTGCATTTAAATGAGGGAAAAAAGTATTTGATCCCTCTGCAAAACATGACTTAGTACTTGGTGGCAAAACCCTTGTTGGCAATCACAGAGGTCAGACGTTTCTTGTAGTTGGCCACCAGGTTTGCACGCATCTCAGGAGGGATTTTGTTCCACTCCTCTTTGCAGATCTTCTCCAAGTCATTAAGGTTTCGAGGCTGACGTTTGGCAACTCGAACCTTCAGCTCCCTCCACAGATTTTCTATGGGATTAAGTTCTGGAGACTGCCTAGGCCACTCCAGGACCTTAATGTGCTTCTTCTTGAGCCACTCCTTTGTTGCCTTGGCCGTGTGTTTTGGGTCATTGTCATGCTGGAATACCCATCCACGACCCATTTTTAATGCCCTGGCTGAGGGAAGGAGGTTCTCACCCATGATTTGACGGTACATGGCCCCGTCCATTGTCCCTTTGATGCTGTGAAGTTGTCCTGTCCCCTTAGCAGAAAAACACCCCCAAAGCATAATGTTTCCACCTCCATGTTTGACGATGGGGATGGTGTTCTTGGGGTCATAGGCAGCATTCCTCCTCCTCCAAACACGGCGAGTTGAGTTGATGCCAAAGAGCTCGATTTTGGTCTCATCTGACCACAACACTTTCACCCAGTTCTCCTCTGAATCATTCAGATGTTAATTGGCAAACTTCAGACGGCCCTGTATATGTACTTTCTTGAGCAGGGGGACCTTGCGGGCGCTGCAGGATTTCAGTCCTTCACGGCGTAGTGTGTTACCAATTGTTTTCTTGGTGACTATGGTCCCAGCTATGGTCCCAGCTGCCTTGAGATCATTGACAAGATCCTCCCGTGTAGTACTGGGCTAATTCCTCACCGTTCTCATGATCATTGCAACTCCACGAGGTGAGATCTTGCACGGAGCCCCAGGCCGAGGGAGATTGACAGTTCTTTTGTGTTTCTTCCATTTGCGAATAATCGCACCAACTGTTGTCACCTGCTCACGAAGCTGCTTGGCGATGGTCTTGTAGCCCATTCCAGCCTTGTGTAGGTCTACAATCTTGTCCCTCATTAAAATGCAAATCAATTTATAACATTTTTTACATGCGTTTTTCCGAATTTTTTTGTTGTTATTCTGTCTCTCACTCTTCAAATAAACCTATCATTAAAATTATAGACTGATAATTTCTTTGTCAGTGGGCAAACGTACAAAATCAGCAGGGGATCAAATACTTTCTTCCCTCACTGTATACAATCTCTAAGTAATGCTAATAGAAGGAACACAAGGAAAATTAATTCATTTTATTTTCACACTACCGGGCCTCCGCTGTAAAAAGACATCTTATTTTACCATCTTATACTATATACCACTCACCTGGTATTATAAAGGAGAAGTATTATAAGAGATCAGTTCTATAGGCTGCTCAGAGTCGCTGCTGTTTAATCGTTGTTTCTGAGGCCTCTAGGTAGGAGCTGCTGGGCCTGGTCCTCTGGCGGGATTGTTCTGGACACCTGAAGGGAGAGCAGACTGCTAGAGGCAGCAGAAGATCCAGGCCTGGACTCCATCACCTTGGATTCAACATCCTAAGAGCTCCTCTGCCTCTTCACAGGAGGAGTGTTGACGTCAGATTCCAAAAAAGACTCTCCTCGTCTTCTGGGGCAGCCTTAGGAGAGAGAGGACGAGGGGTTCTAGAGCCCAGAGGGGTTGGGCTGTTGGTCCTCCTGGACACCTTCAGCTTCTGGTTCACGGGGGTGGCTGACTGGTTGCTGAAACTCTGCCTGTGCAGCATCTAAGGCCCTCAGGACATCTCTCCTCCGTTCTTCCTCCTCTCTCCCCTGATAGTCTAATAAGATGTTGGACAGACTCATGGGATTTATAAGGACCATATCAAATCAAATCAAATCAAATCAAATTTTATTGGTCACATGCGCCGAATACAACAGGTGCAGACATTACAGTGAAATGCTTACTTACAGCCCTTAACCAACAGTGCATTTATTTTAAACAAAAAAGTAAGAATAAAACAACAACAAAAAAGTGTTGAGAAAAAAAGAGCAGAAGTAAAAATAAAGTGACAGTAGGGAGGCTATATATACAATAGAATAAAGTGACAGTAGGGAGGCTATATATACAGGGGGGTACCGTTGCATAGTCAATGTGCGGGGGCACCGGCTAGTTGAGGTAGTTGAGGTAATATGTACATGTGGGTAGAGTTAAAGTGACTATGCATAAATACTTAACAGAGTAGCAGCAGCGTAAAAAAGTATGGGGTGGGGGGGCAGTGCAAATAGTCCGGGTAGCCATGATTAGCTGTTCAGGAGTCTTATGGCTTGGGGGTAGAAGCTGTTGAGAAGTCTTTTGGACCTAGACTTGGCACTCCGGTACCGCTTGCCGTGCGGTAGCAGAGAGAACAGTCTATGACTAGGGTGACTGGAGTCTTTGACAATTTTGAGGGCCTTCCTCTGACACCGCCTGGTATAGAGGTCCTGGATGGCAGGGAGCTTTGCCCCTGTGATGTACTGGGCCGTACGCACTACCCTCTGTAGTGCCTTGCGGTCAGAGGCCAAGCAGTTGCCATACCAGGCGGTGATGCAACCAGTCAGGATGCTCTCGATGGTGCAGCTGTAGAATTTTTGAGGATCTGAGGACCCATGCCAAATCTTTTTAGTCTCCTGAGGGGGAATAGGCTTTGTCGTGCCCTCTTCACGACTGTCTTGGTGTGTTTGGACCATGATAGTTCGTTGGTGATGTGGACACCAAGGAACTTGAAGCTCTCAACCTGTTCCACTACAGCCCCGTCGATGAGAATGGGGGCGTGCTCAGTCCTCTTTTTTTTCCTGTAGTCCACAATCATCTCATTTGTCTTGGTCACGTTGAGGGAGAGGTTGTTGTCCTGGCACCACACGGCCAGATCTCTGACCTCCTCCCTATAGGCTGTCTCATCGTTGTCGGTGATCAGGCCTACCACTGTTGTGTCGTCGGCAAACTTAATGATGGTGTTGGAGTCGTGCCTGGCCATGCAGTCATGGGTGAACAGAGAGTACAGGAGGGGACTGAGCACGCACCCCTGAGGGGCCCCCGTGTTGAGGATCAGTGTGGCAGATGTGTTGTTACCTACCCTTACCACCTGGGGGCGGCCCGTCAGGAAGTCCAGGATCCAGTTGCAGAGGGAGGTGTTTAGTCCCAGGATCCTTAGCTTAGTGATGAGCTTTGAGGGCACTATGGTGTTGAATGCTGAGCTGTAGTCAATGAATAGCATTCTCACGTAGGTGTTCCACTTGTCCAGGTGGGAAAGGGCAGTGTGGAGTGCGATAGAGATTGCATCATCTGTGGATCTGTTGGGGCGGTATGCAAATTGGAGTGGGTCTAGGGTTTCTGGGATTATGCTGTTGATGTGAGCCATGACCAGTCTTTCAAAGCACTTCATGGCTACAGACGTCAGTGCCACGGGTCGGTAGTCATTTAGGCAGGTTATCTTAGAGTTCTTGGGCACGGGAACTATGGTGGTCTGCTTGAAACATGTTGGTATTACAGACTCAGTCAGGGACATGTTGAAAATGTCAGTGAAGACACTTGCCAGTTGGTCAGCACATGCTCGGAGTACACGTCCTGGTAATCCGTCTGGCCCTGCGGCCTTGTGAATGTTGACCTGCTTAAAAGTCTTACTCACATCGGCTACGGAGAGCGTGATCACATAGTCGTCCGGAACAGCTGGTGCTCTCATGCATGCTTCAGTGTTGCTTGCCTCGAAGCGAGCATAGAAGTGGTTTAGCTCGTCTGGTAGGCTTGTGTCACTGGGCAGCTCGCGGCTGTGCTTCCCTTTGTAGTCTGTAATAGTTTTCAAGCCCTGCCACATCCGACGAGCGTCAGAGCCAGTGTAGTATGATTCAATCTTAGACCTGTATTGACTCTTTGCCTGTTTGATGGTTCGTCGGAGGTCATAGCGGGATTTCTTATAAGCGTCCGGGTTAGAGTCCCGTTCCTTGAAAGCGGCAGCTCTACCCTTTAGCTCAGTGCGGATGTTTCCTGTAATCCATGGCTTCTGGTTGGGGTATGTACGTACGGTCACTGTGGGGGACGACATCATCGATGCACTTATTGATGAAGCCAGTGACTGATGTGGTGTACTCCTCAATGCTGTCTGAAGAATCCCGGAACATGTTCCAGTCTGTGCTAGCAAAACAGTCCTGTAGCTTAGCATCTGCGTCATCTGACCACTTTTTTATTAGCCGAATCACTGGTGCTTCCTGCTTCAGTTTTTGCTTATAAGCAGGAATCAGGAGGATAGAGTTATGGTCAGATTTGCCAAATGGAGGGCGAGGGAGAGCTTTGTATGCGTCTCTGTGTGTGGAGTAAAGGTGGTCTAGAGTTTTTTCCCCTCTGGTTGCACATTTAACATGCTGGTAGAAATTAGGTAGAACGGATTTAAGTTTCCCTGCATTAAAGTCCCCTGCTACTAGGAGCGCTGCATCTGGATGAGCGTTTTCCTGTTGATTAATGGCCTTGTACAACTCATTCAGTGCAATCTTAATGCCAGCATTGGTTTGTGGTGGTAAATAGACAGCTATGAAAAATATAGATGAAAACTCTCTTGGTAAATAGTGTGGTTTTTTTTCATAAGATACTCTACCTCAGGCGAGCAAAACCTTGAGACTTCCTTAGTATTTGATTTTGTGCACCAGCTGTTGTTTACAAATATACAGAGACCGCCACCCCTCGTCTTACCCGAGTCTGCCGTTCTGTCCTGCCGATGTAGCGTATAGCCTGCTAGCTGAATGTTATCATTGTCGTCGTTCAGCCACGACTCCGTGAAACATAAGATATTACAGTTTTTAATGTCCCGTTGGTAGGATAACCGTAATCTTAAATCGTCCATTTTATTCTCCAAAGCTTGAACGTTGGCTAATAGGATTGATGGGAGAGGCAGTTTACTCGTTCGCCGTCGGATCCTTACAAGGCACCCGGATCTGCGTCCACGATATCTCCGTCTCTTCCTCACGCGAATGACGGGGATCTGGGCCTTGTCGGGAGTCTGTAGAATATCCTTCGCGAACGCCTCGTTGAAGAAAAAGTGTTCGTCCAACGCGAGGTGAGTAATCGCTGTCCTGATATCCAGAAGCTCTCTTTGGTTATAAGAGACGATGGCAGAAACATTATGTACAAAATAAATTACAAATAACGCGGAAAAACACACATAATAGTACAATCAGAGGCTATCAGAGGGGCGAGTCAGGTCTGCAATCACCAGACGAAACAGTAGTTAGCCTCCTTCCAGAATGACTGGGTTTATCACCACTTTAGGGCACCACTATGGCGCCACAGGTAGAGGCTTGAGAACGTTCATAACAATGGCATGACGCGAACCGAGTGATGGAGGTGCAACCTTTGAATACAATTCCATTTGATCATGATGACATCACACAATCAAACCAGGGTAGAATGTTTGAATTTAGAATGTGTGGTTGATTTAAACCAACTGCCATGGCAATTTTAAACCATAAAAATACACTTACTTTTAAATATGATGACATCACAATTGATCACAGCATGTTTGAACTTAGTTTCAGTGGCAACAACCCCAAAACTAGCTGTGTGACTTGTTTCTGCTATCCAAGATCATCCATTTGTGAAACATGGCCATCTATATTGAGTGAATTGACCAGTATGTACCATGGAGGGGACAGGGATAACAGTATCTTTTTGGCCATGTGGTCACGCCCCCACCGATGGGGTCTTCCTGGGGCAAAGGTAGTTATTTTTTTTGTGGTGGTGCGCCGCTGTTAAATAAATATAGGAGAAACACTGTGCGTGTGTCAGATGCCACCTCTGAGAGAGTGATCTGTCAGCACTGTGATGACTCACAAGTCAGGGGAGGAGGCCAGAGGGGACACTGAATCAATCAGCTTGATGGCCTAAACAGTGACAACCCTTTTAATTGCTGGAGCTTATGGGGCGGGCACCTTAGTGGAGTGTCAGTCACACTTGATACTGCCACTGTCAGACTGACAGATGCACTTATTAATATTTAAACTGTGTGTCACTGTGGAGACAAGACAGGTAATCAATCACACAATGACACACCTTAAATCATTGAAATGTATGAGAGCAGACAGCGTCACAGAGCTTTACAGCAGGATACCAAGTTGTGCACAGAAAATAAACAAATTGTATGAAGGAACTTTTTGTGTCATTCAGGTCGGTGTCAAGACAGAGGGTGGCATACAGTAGACAAAGCTAAGTCCCTCCATGGAGTTCACGTACAGGTGTCTCCACTCTCCAGGAAGGAACATTGCTTAACACTAGAACTGCCATAGGCCAATGGCCACTGACGTTTGATTTTGTAAGGGACAGATAGAAAGTTACAGAATGGTTACCTGGAGGAAAATGGGGGTGGGTCATGCTTTTTCAATTTCAGTCAAGGGGAGGGTTTAGTATTATATATATATATTTTAATCTAGTCCAGGGGAGTGTCAAGTAATTTGTAACTGATGAAATTATATTATTTCTCAGTGTTTTAGAATTAGTAGCTTATTAGGCAATATGTCAATCAATGTGTGGCTGATGCCACCCCTCATCTCTGATTCTCAGCTTGGGCAATATCAAGTGAGCCTATGGGCTATTTAGTGTGGTCTCAATCAAATGATCCATAGCCTATAGGCTAGGAAGTGGATGCTCGGAGAAGCACAGAGCAAAGTTATATTTATAAAATATCAAATCAAATTTTATTTCTCACATGCGCCGAATACAACAGACCTTACCGTGAAATGCTTACTTACAATCCCTTTACCAACAATGCATTTTTAAGAAAAATAAGGGTTAAGAAAATATTTACTAAATAAACTAAAGTAAAAAAGAAAGTAACACAATAAAATAACAATAATGAGGCTATATACAGGGGCTATCGGTACTGAGTCAATGTGCGTGATGCTGAGGTGGTGTCAATAAAACTAGGCTGCATTACACACTGCAATGGATATTCCAACCCTGAGCCCACACCTGCTCTGCCCTTGCTGTTCAAAAACGTTTTGTGTGTGCTGCACTGCTGCCTAATTGTCACGGATTCTGCCGAGGCTGCCCCTAATCCTTGCTCGGGCAGGTTTCGGCGTTCGTCGTCACCGGAGTACTAGCTGCTGCCGATCTATGTTCTATGTTTCTATGTTCTACCTGTTGTGTCAGATTGTTTCACACCTGTTGCCCATCTTGTGATTACTCCGCCCCTATTTAACCCTGTGGCTCCCATTGTGTTCTGTGCGTGTTTGTTGTTAGTTCTCGGATGTCGTTGGTGAGCGGGTTTATTCCTCCCTGCGTGGAGGCTTCTTGTTTCTTTACGTGATTT
Source organism: Coregonus clupeaformis (assembly GCF_020615455.1). Classification (NCBI taxonomy): domain Eukaryota; kingdom Metazoa; phylum Chordata; class Actinopteri; order Salmoniformes; family Salmonidae; genus Coregonus; species Coregonus clupeaformis. Next base: position 40,474,573 of record NC_059209.1, on the reverse strand, counting down.
AGTAAAGATACGTTTTTTCCTTGAGTTCTGTGTCCTGCGCCTGACTTCAGTCTACCGCATACACTGACACCGTGACAGAAACACGCACCACTATGGAGTCAGCAGGAACGACTGGATCTACCGAGACGATGGAGGAACAAGTCCAACGTCAAGGGACGATACTCCAGAATCTCTGTGCTACGATGGAACGAGTGTTCCAGATGATGGAGCGAATTGAGAGAGGTGGTATCCCTTCACCATGTCCAACCACACCACCACCTGCTACACTGGCTACCACTTCGCCACCTGGGTCCAGGGGAATTCGGCTCTCGCTCCCGAGGGCATATGACGGTACACCTGCCGGGTGCCAGGGATTTCTCCTCCAGGTAGAGCTCTACCTGGCCACCATTCACCCGGCGTTCTCGGGATACGAGAGCGTGTCCGCCCTCATCTCCTGTCTATCGGGGAAGGCGCTTGAGTGGGCAAATATGGGGAAATATAGACTCGAGAACTGTCCACTACGAGGATTTCACCCGCCGCTTCCGGGCGGTATTCGATCATCCACCTGAGGGGAGAGTGGCGGGAGAACGTCTGGTCCACCTACGACAGGAGATGAGGAGCGCGCAGGATTTTGAGCTGGAGTTTAAGACTTTAGCAGCCAGCGCGGGATGGAATGAGCGGGCCCTTATCGACCACTATCGTTGCAACTTAGGGGAGGACGTCCGTCGGGAACTGGCCTGCAGGGACACCAATTTCAACCTGGACCAACTGGTGGACATGTCCATCAGGTTGGAAAACCTGTTGGCAGCCCGCGGACGTTCTGATGGGGGTCTGTCCATTTCATCCCCCAGCACCTCTGAGCATACCCCCATGGAGCTCGGAGGTGCTGCAGGTAGGGAGACTGGGAGAGAGACTGTCCCCTGCACCAGGTGTGGCCGCAGAGGACACACTGCTGGTCGGTGCAGGGGAGGGTTCTCAGGAGGTCGAGGCAGCAGGCAGAGCACTGGTCGACCGTCTCAGGTGAGTAGGCACCCGACTAACCCAGAGTTCCCTGTTGCTAATATGTGTATCGACATTATGTTTCCAGAATTTTCTCCCCATTCCCAGCATAAGGCGCTAGTAGATTCAGGCACGGCTGGGAATTTTATTGATCGCCAGTATGCACGTAGCCTAGGAATTCCCACAGTGTCTGTTGATAAACCTTTCCCTGTTCACGCATAAGATAGTCGCCCGGTAGGGTCGGGCATAATCAGGGAGGTCACCGCTCCACTGCTAATGATGACGCAGGGGGGTCATGAGGAGAGGATTAGCCTCTATCTGATTGATTCTCCTGCGCATCCTGTGGTGTTGGGACTTCCCTGGTTAGCCATTCATGACCCCACGATTTCATGGCAACAGAGGGCTCTCAAGGGATGGTCCAGTCAGTGTTCAGGGAGGTGTTTAGGAGTTTCCTTGGGGGCAACTTCGGTGGAAAGTCCAAACCAGGTTTCCACCATGCACATTCCATCCGAGTATGCCGATTTGGCTATCGTCTTCAGTAAAAAGAGGGCGACTAAATTACCACCCCATCGTCCGGGGGATTGTGCGATAAATCTCCAGGTAGGAGCTGTACTTCCCCGGAGTCACGTATATCCTTTGTCTCAGGAGGAGAAGTTGGCTATGGAGACATATGTCACCGAATCTCTGAGGCAGGAATACATTCGGCCATCCACTTCACCCGTTTCCTCAAGTTTCTTTTTTGTGAAGAAGAAAGATGGTGGGTTACGCCCGTGCATTGATTACCGTGGCCTAAATCAGATTACCATCAAGTACAGCTATCCATTAACTCTGATAGCTAGTATGACGGAATCATTGCACGGGCACGCTTTTTCACAAAATTGGATCTCAGGAGCGCGTACAACCTAGTGCGTATCCGTGAGGGAGATGAGTGGAAGACGGCATTTAGTACCACCTCTGGACATTTTGAGTATCTGGTCATGCCATACGGGTTAATGAATTCTCCCTCAGTTTTCCAATCATTTGTGGATGAGATTTTCAGGGACCTGCACGGACAAGGGGTAGTGGTGTATATTGATGACATCCTTATATACTCCGCTACACGGGCCGAGCATGTGTCCCTGGTGCGTAAGGTGCTTGGAAGACTGTTGGAGCATGACCTGTATGCTAAGGCAGAGAAATGCCTGTTCTTCCAGGAGTCCATCTCTTTCTTGGGGTACCATATGTCCGCGTCAGGGGTGAGGATGGAGAGTGACCGCATTTCGGCCGTGCGTAATTGGGCGACTCCAACCACGGTAAAGGAGGTGCAGCGATTTTTGGGTTTTGCTAATTACTACCGGAGATTTATCCGGGGCTTTGGTCAGGTAGCAGCTCCCATTACCTCGTTACTAAAGGGGGGGCTGGTGCGTCTGCGGTGGTCAGCGGAGGCGGACAGGGCTTTTAGTCGTCTGAAAGACCTGTTTACCTCGGCTCCAGTGCTGGCTCATCCGGAGCCCTCGTCAGCCTTCACGGTTGAGGTGGATGCGTCCGAGGCTGGAATAGGCGCTGTACTGTCTCAGCGCTCGGGTATGCCACCTAAACTCCGCCCCTGTGCCTTCTTTTCGAAGAAACTCAGCCCGGCGGAGCGCAACTGTGATGTGGGGGACCGGGAGCTGTTGGCTGTGGTCGAAGCTCTGAAAGCGTGGAGACATTGGCTTGAGGGGGCTAAACACCCTTTTCTCATTTTGACTGACCACCGCAATCTGGAGTACATCCGGGCAGCGAGGAGGTTAAACCCTCGCCAGGCAAAGTGGTCCATGTTTCTCACCTGTTTTGTTTTCACCCTTTCTTACAGGCCAGGTTCCCAGAACGCTAAGGCAGATGCTCTGTCCCGACTGTATGACACGGAGGGGAGTTCCGTGGAGCCCACTCCCATACTTCCGGCGTCGTGTCTGGTGGCACTGGTGGTGTGGGAGGTGGACACGGAGATCGAGCGGGCGTTGTGCAACGAACCCACTCCTCCTCAGTGTCCAGAGGGTCGTGTGTACGTACCGCTTGATGTTCGCGATCGGTTGATCTATTGGGCTCACACGTCACCCTCCTCTGGTCATCCTGGTATCGGTCGGACAGTGCACTGTCTTAGTGAGAAGTACTGGTGGCCCACCTTAGCTAAGGACGTGAGGGTTTATGTTTCCTCCTGCTCGGTGTGCGCCCAGTGTAAGGCTCCTAGACACCTGCCCAGAGGGAAATTGCAACCTCTACCCGTTCCACAACGACCATGGTCCCACCTATCGGTGGACTTCGTGACGGATCTCCCCCCCTCACAAGGGAACACCACGATCCTGGTCGTTGTGGATCGGTTTTCTAAGTCCTGCCGCCTCATTCCGCTGCCCGGTCTCCCTACGGCCCTACAAACAGCTGAGGCCCTATTTACACACGTCTTCCAGCACTACGGGGTGCCTGAGGATATAGTGTCTGATCGGGGTTCCCAGTTCACCTCTAGGGTTTGGAGGGCGTTCATGGAACGTCTGGGAGTCTCGGTCAGTCTGACCTCAGGATTTCACCCCGAGAGTAACGGGCAGGTGGAGAGAGTCAACCAGGAGGTGGGTAGGTTTCTGAGGTCGTATTGCCAGGACCAGCGGGGGGGAGTGGTCGGTTTACCTCCCCTGGGCAGAGATTGCCCAGAACTCCATCCGCCACTCCTCTACTAACCTGTCTCCGTTCCAATGTGTATTAGGTTATCAGCCGGTCCTGGCACCTTGGCATCAGAGCCAGATCGAGGCACCTGCGGTGGACGAGTGGTTTCGGCGCTCGCAGGAGACCTGGAACGCTGCCCATGTACGTCTGCAGTGGGCCATCAAGCGGCAAAAGGCGAGCGCCGACCGCCACCGCAGTGAGGCCCCGGTGTGTGCACCGGGGGACCGGGTCTGGCTCTTGACCCGAAACCTGCCCCTTCGCCTGCCCTGCCGGAAACTGGGTCGGCGGTTTGTGGGGCCATTCAAAGTCCTGAGGAGATTGAACCAGGTATGTTATAGGTTACAACTTCCTACTAATTATCGTATTAACCCCTCGTTCCATGTGTCTCTCCTCAGGCCGGTGGTAGCTGGTCCACTCCAGGAGTCGGAGATACGGGAGGTTCCTCCGCCCCCGCTGGACATCGAGGGGGCACCGGCGTACTCGGTTCGGTCCATATTGGATTCGAGGCGTCGGGTGGGGGACCTGCAGTATCTCGTGGAGTGGGAGGGGTACGGTCCGGAGGAACGGTGCTGGGTTCCTAGGAGGGATATCCTCGATCCATCCATGTTGAGGGATTACCACCGCAATCATCCCACTCGCCCTGCGCCGCGTCCTCCTGGCCGTCCTCGAGGCCGGTGTCGACGCACGGCTGGAGCCGCGCGTCGGGGGGGGGGGTACTGTCACGGATTCTGCCGAGGCTGTCCCTCCTCCTTGCTCGGGCAGGTTTCGGCGTTCGTCATCACCGGAGTACTAGCTGCTGCCGATCTATGTTCTATGTTTCTATGTTCTACCTGTTGTGTCAGATTGTTTCACACCTGTTGCCCATCTTGTGAATACTCCGCCCCTATTTAACCCTGTGGCTCCCATTGTGTTCTGTGCGTGTTTGTTGTTAGTTCTCGGATGTCGTTGGTGAGCGGGTAACTTACATTGTAGTGCTGAAATTTAAAGCAGCAGCCGAGGCACAATCAATCGGAAATGGACAGCTTCGAGGTAGGCTTAATTCATTTCAATCGTCTTCATTTTAATTAGACTGGGACAAGAGGGCAGAGGGATCTTGTTTATTCCTATTTAATAAATAAGAGGTAGGCCTACCTGTTTGACAGATGAAATTAGGCTATAGGCTGCTATGTCCATAGATTTGTTGGTCAATTCCTTCACCCACCATTCACTCTTTAAATAGCCTACCTCCGTGTCAGTGAAGGGCTGTTCAATTAAAACCAAGTCTTTCAATTGAGGGGGTGTGAGTAGGGCTGTGGCGGTCATGACATTTTGTCAGCCAGTGAATGTCAAGCAAATAACTGCTGGTCTCACCGTAATTGACCGTTAATTAACATAAACACATTTAGCATCTCCTGGCCTTCATGCATAGGCTACAAGCCACTGATGCAGACCTTTGGAACATCTACATTTTAAAAAGTATAATAAATAAAATGTAATATAGCCTACACCATAACAATAAATCCATTATTTATTTCAGACGGTCTAAAGAAACATGATTTGAAGAAAATGTAGTCTATTTCAGACTAACAGAATAACATACTCTGAGTTGTCCTTACGTTAGGCCCTGATCTGGCAATGCCATATGGCTGTGGGCTACACTAGTTAATTTAGCAGATAAGATTTGCCAGAAAAAAAAAGCGGCGCTCTTTCTTGCCTTAAGCTGGGCATCATTCACAAGTGATAATATATAATTCACAAGTGATAGGCTAATATTGTCACCCATTACACTATTTTTGATTTAATCTTGTCTTTACAATGCACTAAATAATATGTGTTACATTTGTTTTGATTTAGAATGGACCATTTTCATGCACCTGTCTCGAAACAGGGGCAGTGGGAAAAATACATGCCATCTATGCACTTAAATAGCGAATGAAAGACGCTTTTCCCGTGGTTCATTTTCATGCCAGCCAGGTAGGCTATACTCCTGTTGTAAAGAGAAGCAATGTGCTTAATATTAGGAAAGTTGAGAAATAAATATAGAAGGCCCAGCCTATAGAAAGCTGATGGGATCCTCCTCTTTTTAAAAGAGGCCATCACTCTGTTTTCTCACGTAATTGCATAGCCTATCGAAATGTTGCGCAACATGAGTGTCACAGCTAGGCTAGAACTCCGGTCTCAGATGTGGGGAGCTGGGGGTTCTACCCCTTAGCCACGGAGGAGGTATAGTTGGACCCAAATGAAACACCCAAGGCAATACTCCAGGTAAGTAGATTTAATGTAACAAAAAGGTTCTTTGCACTTCAAAAATAGTCCAACAAAAGTTCTTCTCAGAAAGAGGTATATTAACAGAGGTAGAGTAACAAAACAGGAGGCAAAACAAAATAACTCCACGAGGGGAGAAAAACAAACTAAAGATAACTTAGAAAAGCTTACTTGGAAAGACACGGTGGGACAAAGCAGGAGACACATAGCCAGGACTCAAAAACCAAGTGAGGAACAGGGGAAAAAACACAGCTAAAATACTCTAGGTGAAACAAGGCACAGGTGACCTGGATCAAGCTAATAAGGACACACGAGGAAGAACTAAGGCAGAGGGGAACACAGATGACCTCTAGAGGCCCGGAGACAAACAGGAGGCAGGAAGCTGACAATGAGCTCATGGGCTCTCATGAAGTGCTTGATTAGATTTTCGATAGCATTTGCATTGATGTCAGAGTGATTAGAGGGACAATAGAGTGCTGAGTACCAGGCAGTTAGCAAGTTTGGTAGGCTACTAATGACCATCAGCAGCATCAGAGCTTGGAGAAGCCTAATTACCGTGACTAAACGGTAACATGGAACTTGACTGGTGTCATGACTTGTGACCGCTGATGTGGCAGTAATACGGTCACCGTAACAGCCCTAGATATGAGTGTTTTATGAAAGAAAATAATAATGAAGTAAATAAAACGGATCGGACTATATAAAGTAATCTACAGCAGCTCTTTGGTCTGCGACGCTTTATGCTAGAAACAAGCTGTAGGCAAAAATACCTGGGAAAGACATGCATCTGATTTAATATGGGGATATCATTGTTTCGTTTCATTGACATTCAGAGGCTGACTTTGCTTGGGAAGTAATCTAATTCTGTCACTATCAATTGATTAAGCTATTGACTTTCTGTACAATAGAACATGTTTAAGCCCAGGCAGTTTTTAGAGAAACACTTGTGACCTTCTCTTGTTGGGTTAAGCCACGGAAGAAGAGAAGCCAGCAGTTAAAGCTTGAAATGTTCTGCGTCGGTAGACCTACTCTGTCTGGGGTGGAAAGGTAGGCCTAACTTTTGAAAGTACACTGCCTTGCAAAATTATTCATCCCCCTTGGCGTTTTTCCTATTTTGTTGCATTACAACCTGTAATTTAAACGTTTTTTTATTTGGATGTAATGTAATGGACATACACAAAATAGTCAAAATTGGTGAAGTGAAATGAAAAAAATAACTTGTTTCAAAAAATTCTAAAAAATTAATAACGGAAAAGTGGTGCGTGCATATGTATTCACCCCCTTTGCTATGAAGCCCCTAAATAAGATCTGGTGCAACCAATTACCTTCAGAAGTCACATAATTAGTTAACTAAAGTCCACCTGTGTGTCATCTAAGTGTCACATGATCTGTCACATGATCTCAGTATATATACACCTGTTCTGAAAGGCCCCAGAGTCTGCAACACCACTAAGCAAGGGGCACCACCAAGCAAGCGGCACCATGAAGACCAAGGAGCTCTCCAAACAGGTCAGGGACAAAGTTGTGGAGAAGTACAGATCAGGATTGGGTTATAAATAAATATCAGAAAAGTTGATCATCCCACGGAGCACCATTAAATCCATTATTTAAAAAATGGAAAGAATATGGCACCACAGCAAACCTGCCAAGAGAGGGCCGCCCACCAAAACTCACGGACCAGGCAAGGAGGGCATTAATCAGAGAGGCAACAAAGAGACCAAAGATAACCCTGGAATTAAAATTGATTTTTTGGGGGTTTGTATCATTTGATTTACACAACATGCCTACCACTATGCACGCTCAAGTTCTGTTTTTTTGTTTTATTTGTTTCACAATAAAACATATTTTGCATCTTCAAAGTGGTAGGCATGTTGTGTAAATCAAATGATACAAACCCCCCAAAAATCAATTTTAATTCCAGGTTGTAAGGCAACAAAATAGGAAAAATGCCAAGGGGGGTGAATACTTTTGCAAGCCACTGTACGATGCTCAGATTCCTATCGATGTCTCAGATTTAATTATTTGCAAATAAGGACAGTTACGTAGCAAACAAGACACACTGATTTGGCATTGGAGAAATATGATAAGATGAACACAGAGGCCTATCTCTCTGTCCATTCTTTAATTTCGGCAATTTGTGTGGTATTAAAAAAGGATTACGCTAATATGTAAAATCACGTAGAATTGCATGACATTTAGGGGGGGAGGATCACTTTTGTAGGGGAGGTCACTTTTTTCTTTTAAGCATTCAGGGAGGGTTTAGGTCAAATGTATTTTGCTGAAAGGAGGACCATCCATTTTCATTTCAGAGAGGTCCGATTTTCTCCATGTAACCCTTATTATAAATATTGTTCACTCCATTATTTTTTTAAATAATATTCTGCCACCCAAAATAGCAATGTCCTGCTCCTTCCATGACTTTTCCTAACTATTTCTATTTAGGACTTCCATACATTTGTTTAACAGGTGCTGGGTTGGAACTGAGTGATGGCAGACTGAAGATGGCGGTGCAGAATGCCTCATGAGAAATCACAACATTCATTATCTCTAAAAAACAACTAAAGAGTAGCACTACACTGATCCATTTACTTTTGGGCAATAACATTCAAGCTGGATAATAACACCCCAAAAATGTATTAGGCCAGAGTAGTTGATTGATAAATATTACGAACGCAGTCGAGGTCAACACATGTCAGAGAGGAACCAGGGAAAAAATGAAAACTATGAAATTCCTTGACTGACAACGATGATTTATGCTTTTCACCACCTGCTATGGTAAGCGTGGAAACCGACCTGCTAAAATCAATAAATTTTCAATTGGGCGTACTTGAACTTGTCAGTAAAAACATAATGAGATAAAGGCGAGCCTCGAAATGAGTGATGAAAAAGCTACGACAATGGAGAAAGAAACAAACAAGCTAAAAGGTACAGTCAATACTATTGAAACGGACGTTAATTAACTTAAAAAGGAGAACATGTGTCAGAGAGAAGACTTACTTGGAATACAGACTAGATCTATGAGAGAAAAATCTGGTACTTACTCGTATAAAATAAAATGAGGGTGAAGTAACCTGAAAGCGTGGTGAAAATATTAATTCTTGAAAATAATGATTGCTTGACAAAAATGTAGATTTTGTAATGCCCATCCTGGTTATAGGTAACAACAATCCTTCGAACTGCCAACATTATTACACATATTATTAGTTAATTGTGGAGATAAATTAAGATATACAGTGGGGAGAACAAGTATTTGATACACTGCCGATTTTGCAGGTTTTCCTACTTACAAAGCATGTAGAGGTCTGTAATTTTTATCACAGGTACACTTCAACTGTGAGAGACGGAATCTAAAACAAAAATCCAGAAAATCACATTGTATGATTTTTAAGTAATTAATTTGCATTTTATTGCATGACATAAGTATTTGATACATCAGAAAAGCAGAACTTAATATTTGATACAGAAACCTTTGTTTGCAATTACAGAGATCATACGTTTCCTGTAGGTCTTGACCAGGTTTGCACACACTGCAGCAGGGATTTTGGCCCAATCCTCCATACAGACCTTCTCCAGATCCTTCAGGTTTCGGGGCTGTCGCTGGGCAATACGGAATTTCAGCTCCCTCCAAAGATGTTCTATTGGGTTCAGGTCTGGAGACTGGCTAGGCCACTCCAGGACCTTGAGATGCTTCTTACGGAGCCACTCCTTTGTTGCCCTGGCTGTGTGTTTCGGGTCGTTGTTATGCTGGAAGATCCAGCCACGACCCATCTTCAAAGCTCTTACTGAGGGAAGGCGGTTGTTGGCCAAGATCTCGCTATACATGGCCCCATCCATCCTCCCCTCAATACGGTGCAGTCGTCCTGTCCCCTTTGCAGAAAAGCATCCCCAAATAATGATGTTTCCACCTCCATGCTTCACGGTTGGGATGGTGTTCTTGGGGTTGTACTCATCCTTCTTTTTCCTCCAAAAACGGCGAGTGGAGTTTAGACCAAAAAGCTCTATTTTTGTCTCATCAGACCACATGACCTTCTCCCATTCCTCCTCTGGATCATCCAGATGGTCATTGGCAAACTTCAGATGGGCCTGGACATGCGCTGGCTTGAGCAGGGGGACCTTGTGCGCGCTGCAGGATTTTAATCCATGACGGCGTAATGTGTTACTAATGGTTTTCTTTGAGACTGTGGTCCCAGCTCTCTTCAGGTCATTGACCAGGTCCTGCTTTGTAGTTCTGGGCTGATCCCTCACCTTCCTCATGATCATTGATGCCCCACGAGGTGAGATCTTGCATGGAGCCCCAGACTGAAGGTGATTGACCGTCATCTTGAACTTCTTCCATTTTCTAATAATTGCGCCAACAGTTGTTACCTTCTCACCAAGCTGCTTGCCTATTGTCCTGTAGCCCATCCCAGCCTTGTGCAGGTCTACAATTTTATCCCTGATGTCCTTACACAGCTCTCTGGTCTTGGCCATTGTGGAGAGGTTGGAGTCTGTTTGATTGAGTGTGTGGACAGGTGTCTTTTATACAGGTAACGAGTTCAAACAGGTGCAGTTAATACAGGTAATGAGTGGAGAACAGGAGGGCTTCTTAAAGAAACAGGTCTGTGAGAGCCCGAATTCTTACTGGTTGGTAGGTGATCAAATACTTATGTCATGCAATACAATGCAAATGAATTACTTAAAAATCATACAATGTGATTTTCTGGATTTTTGTTTTAGATTCCGCCTCTCACAGTTGAAGTGTGCCTATGATAAAAAAAATTACAGACCTCTACATGCTTTGTAAGTAGGAAAACCTGCAAAATCGGCAGTGTATCAAATACTTGTTCTCCCCACTGTAAATGCCTGGAATATTTCAATTTTGTAGAATCTCTTATACAATGGGTTAAAGTTATGTATAGTAACCCTAGGTGTAAAATAGTAAATAATGGCTACTTATCAGAAAGTTTTAAACTGTCAAGAGGAGTAAAACAAGGTTGTCTACTATCGGCATATGTATTCATTATGGCCGTTACATTTTAGCTATTAAAATCAGATCCAACAATAATATCAAAGGCCTAGAAATCCAGGGCTTAAAAACAAACAAAAACACATGTGTTTTACAAGCAATGCCTTAAACATTTCATCATAGATCTGGCATGTGAGCTTTGTGAGAACCACATGAATCCCAAGAAAGCAGCTACAACAGCAGAGCAGGCCGCCAAGGTGGAAGCCAAGGCAGCAGCGCGTCCTGCTTTCCCTCTTCCCCACGTAGCACAGCTCCCATCCGGGAGCAAGAAGACAGTATCAAGTCGGCACATGAAACAAGGCCCATGAAAAATGTGTGCAGTGCAACCGATTTAGTTTGTGGAGCTTGCTCACACAAAGCCCTGAAGCTGTGTGCTGACTGTGGACAAAATGCATAAAGAGAAGACTAGACTGATTCATGTGTAAAGGCACGTGTATAAGGGCACATAAAAGTGTCCTATACAATTTAAAAAAAAAAAAAAAAATTCACCTTTATTTAACCAGGTAAGCCAGTTGAGAACAGGTTCTCATTTACAACTGCGACCTGGCCAAGATAAAGCAAAGTAGTACAATAAAAACAACAACAACACAGAGTTACATATGGGGTAAAAAAAAACATAAAGTCAGAAATACAACAGAAAATATATATACAGTGTGTGCAAATGTAGCAAGTTATGGAGGTAAGGCAATAAATAGGCTATAGTGCAGAATAATTACAATAGTATTAACACTGGAATGCTAGATGTGCAAGAGATTATGTGCAAATAGAGATACTGGGGTGCAAAAGAGCAAATTAGTCTTGGTTTTATATCTTGTCATGGATATACAGTACCAGTCAAAAGTTTGGACACACGTACTCATTCAAGGGTTTTTCTTAATTTTTTACATTGTAGAATAATAGTGAAGATATCAAAACTATGAAATAACACATATGGAATAATGTAGTAAGCAACAAGTGTTAAACAAAATTGTTCTTCAAATAGCCACCCTTTGCCTTGATGACAGCTTTGCACACTCTTGGCATTCTCTCCAACCAGCTTCATGAGGTAGTCACCTGGAATGCATTTCAATTAACAGGTGTGCCTTCCTAAAAGTTAATTTGTGGAATTGATTTCCTTCTTAATGCGTTTGAGCCAATCAGTTGTGTTGTGACAAGGTAGGGGCGGTATACAGAAGATAGCCCTATTTGGTAAAAGATTAAGTCCATATTATGGCAAGAACAGCTCAAATAAGCAAAGAGAAATGACAGTCCATCATTACTTTAAGACATGAAGGTCAGTCAATACGGAATACGTCCTCTCATGAGGACCACCACAGGAATGGAAGACCCAGAGTTACCTTTGCTGCAGAGGATAAGTTTATTAGAGTTACCAGCCTCAGAAATTGCAGCCCAAATAAATGCTTCACAGAGTTCAAGTCACAGACACATCTGAACATCAACTGTTCAGAGGGGACTCCGTGAATCAGGCCTTCATGGTCAAATTGCTGCAAAGAAATCATTACTAAAGGACACCAATAAGAAGAAGAGACCTGCTTGGGCCAAGAAACACGAACAATGGACATTAGACCCGTGGAAATGTGTCCTTTGGTCTGAAGTTCAAATTTGAGATTTCTAGTTCAAACCGCCGTGTCTTTGTGGTGTGAACGGATGATCTCCGCATGTGTAGTTCCCATCGTAAAGCGTGGAGGAGGAGGTGTTATAGCGTGGAGGAGGAGGTGTGACTCTGTCTGTGATTTGTTTAGAATTCAAGGCACACTTAACCAGCGTGGCTACCACAGCATTCTGCAGGGATGCGCCATCCCATCTGGTTTGGGCTTAGTGGGACTATCATTTGTTTTTCAACAGGACAATGACCCAACACACCTCCAGGCTGTGTAAGGGCTATTTTACCAAGAAGGAGAGTGATGGAGTGCTGCATCAGATGACCTGGCCTCCACAATCCCCCAAGCTCAACCAAATTGAGATGGTTTGGGATGAGTCGGACCGCAGAGTGAAGGTAAAGCAGCCAACAAGTGCTCAGCATATGTGGGAACTCCTTCAAGACTGTTGGAAAAGCATTCCAGGTGAAGCTGGTTGAGAGAATGCCAAGAGTGTGCATAGCTGTCATCAAGGCAAAGGGTGGCTATTTGAAGAATCTCAAATATAAAATATATTCTGATTTGTTTAACACTTTTTGGTTACTACATGATTCCATATGTGTTATTTTATAGTTTTATTGTCTTCACTATTATTCTACAGTGTAGAAAATAGTAAAAATAAAGAAAAACCCTTGAATGAGTAGGCGTGTCCAAACTTTTGACTGGTACTGTATTTCCACAAATATTTCTTTAAGCAATTCATCCTTTACAATTGTTCATGCACTGGTTCTTTTGTTTAGGAATATGGCAAATCATTTTACCTGCTCACCTGGCTGGTTTATGTTATTATCATTTACTTTCTACTTCATCAGAATAAGCTGTAACTGGACTTTATTACTTAATAGAACTCTATTACTAATATACAAATACAATTGATGAAATGTATTACACTGTAATGTTTCTATTGTAAGAGAAACACAAATAGGCCATATGATTTTCACTTGAACGTTGTGGAATTATACGAAACATATCCTTGACTCTATCCAAACTAATAACTAGCCTATTGTTTTAATATATTTTCATGGATATATTTCCACTAATATTTATTTATGCAATTCATCATTTTCAATTGTTTTTGCACTATTTATCAAGCCTTGGTGTTTATGTTTATAGCAAATAATTTGACCTGTGCACCTTGCGGGTTGATTAGCATCTGATGCCTATGCTAAAGGAGATGCCCTGCAACGTTCTTGGGTACTTATAGGCTGAAAGCACAGGGGATTCTAGTCTTAAAGCTAGAATCCTTAGTTGCTACATCAATTTTTGGACTATTACATTAATTATATATACCCATTGATTCTTGAAGAATATAACTTATGCCTGATGAGCTTAGTTCAACTGTTGTACCCCATCAGAACCCAAAATATAAGCTTGTTTTACTCCAATGTTTGTAAACCATGTAAATATAATCAAACACTGTACAGCCTCAAAACATGGTTAAAACTATTATTTTAATATCATAGATCATCAGTCCTTGCATCCATAGCTCTGTCTACATTTCTCCAGTCCCATCCATCCGCTTACTACCAAAACAGAGGCGGGGTCCCCACTTTGTTATTGTTTCAATTAAGGATTCTAGCTTTAATGCTCAATTCAAATGTTCTTGTCACAGAATCTGCCGAGGCTGCTCCTCCTCCTTGCTCGGGGCAGGTTTCGGCGGTCGTCGTCCCCGGAATACTAGCTACCACCGTTGTATGTTTCTATGTTCATTTGCTTTTGTCTGATTGTTGTACACCTGTGGTTAGTTAGCGTTGATTATGTGTCCTATAAGTTCTCGTTTTGTTAGTCTTGTGTTGTGTGTTATTGAGCTTCCTGTCTTCGTGTCTGTATTGGTTTTCCCTCCTTGGGTTTTAGGAGAGGTTTTCGCACTTGTTGTGCGCGTTAGTAATTTTCCTGTTCATTTTACGCCTGTGTGCGTATCGCTCGTCTCCGGGCACTTTTGCTCGTATTGATTCACTAAAGACTGTTGAACGAAGCTTCTGTGTCCTGCGCCTGATTCCCGCACCTTCCACATACAGCACTCCTGACAGAATAACACACCAAGATGGAATCAGCAGGAGCAGCACTAGCATCCGAGTCCCTGGAGGAGCGCGTCCGCGAGCAGAACGACCAGATCAACCGCATCGGGACTGCCCTTCAGGACGTAATAAACACTCTGCACCGATGGGAGAACAGAGGGGCACCCACATCTCCCCCTACCTTGCCATCACCATCGGCCAGTCCGCCCATCCAAGCTCCGGAACCCAGTGGGATTCGGCTCTCGCTCCCGAGGGCGTATGATGGTACCGCTGCCGGGTGTCAGGGGTTCCTCCTGCAGGTGGAACTATACCTGGCCACCGTACACCCGGCGCCCTCGGGACACGAGAGCGTTTCCGCCCTCATCTCCTGTCTCACCGGCAAGGCGTTGGAGTGGGCCAACGCCGAATGGAGGAGGATAGACACCGCCACGATCACATACGCAGAGTTCTCCCGCCGCTTCAGGGCTGTGTTCGACCATCCACCTGAGGGGAAAGCGGCGGGGGAGCGTCTATTCTACCTCCGGCAGGGGAGGAGGAGCGCCCAGGAATTTGCACTGGAGTTCCGGACTCTAGCGGCTGACGCAGGGTGGAATGAGCGGGCCCTCATCGATCATTATCGTTGTAGTCTTCGGGAGGACGTCCGTCGAGAGCTGGCCTGCAGGGATACCAGTCTCACGTTCGACCAGTTGGTGGACATGTCCATCCGGCTGGACACCCTGCTGGCTACCCGCGGACGTTCCGAGTGGGGTTCATCCATTCCACCCTCCAGCACCTCCGAGCCGAGCCCTATGGAGCTCGGGGGTGCTGGCGCTAGAGAGAAGAGGGGAAGGAGCACGAGGGGGGCCATCCCCTGCACCAACTGTGGCCGTGGAGGACACACCGCGGCCAGGTGTTGGGGAGGGTCTCCTAGGGGAGAGGACGGCAGGCCCTGCACTGGGGAGTCCTTCCAGGTGAGTAGGCGTCCCACTTACCCAGAGCTCTCTGTTGTGCACTTCTGTATACCTGTGCGATTTCCACAGGTTGCACCTCATTCCCAGCATAAGGCGCTAGTAGATTCAGGCGCAGCTGGGAATTTTGTTGATAGTAAATTTTGTTTAGAATTAGGGATTCCCCTACTTCCTGTTGACATCCCATTTCCTGTTCATGCCCTAGATAGCCGTCCGTTGGGATCGGGGTTGATCAGGGAAGTCACAGCGCCACTTAGGATGTGTACGCAGGGGGGTCATGAGGAGACCATCCAGCTATATCTTATCGACTCTCCTGCGTGTCCGGTGGTGCTGGGAATTCCCTGGTTGAGTACCCATGATCCTTCTATTTCGTGGCAAGAGAGGGCTCTTAAGGAGTGGTCTGCCCAGTGTGAGAGGAGATGTTTGGGTGTTTCCGTGGGGGCAACCTCGGTGGAGAGTCCAAACCAGGTGTCCTCACTGCGCATTCCCGCTGAGTATGAGGATTTGACACTTGTGTTTAGTAAATCGAGGGCGACGCGTTTGCCTCCTCATAGACAGGGGGATTGTGCGATAGACCTCCAGGCAGGAGCAGCGCTTCCGCGGAGCCATGTGTATCCTCTGTCCCAAGAGGAGAAGAGGGCTATGGAAACTTACATAGCCGAATCTCTAAGACAAGGATACATACGGCCCTCCACTTCTCCTGCGTCCTCAAGATTCTTTTTTGTGAAGAAGGATGGAGGGTTGCGCCCGTGCATAGATTACTGTAGTCTGAATCAGATCACTGTGAAGTACAGTTATCCACTCCCTCTGATTGCGACTATGACTGAGTCTTTGCACGGAGCCCGTTTCTTCACGAAACTGGATCTCAGGAGCGCATATAACTTGGTGCGCATTAGGGAGGGCGATGAATGGAAAACGGCATTTAGTACCACCTCGGGTCATTACGAGTATCTCGTCATGCCATACGGGTTGATGAATGCTCCTTCAGTCTTCCAATCCTTCGTGGATGAGATTTTCAGGGACATGCAGGGGCAGGGTGTGGTCGTGTACATAGATGACATCCTGGTTTACTCGCCTACCCGAGACGAGCATGTAGCCCTGGTGCGTCTTGTGTTGGGTAGGCTGTTGGAGCACGACCTGTATGTCAAGGCAGAGAAATGTCTGTTTTTCCAGGAGTCGGTCTCCTTTCTGGGTTATCAGTTATCCGCGTCAGGGGTGAAGATGGAGGTTGACCGGGTGTCAGCCGTGCGTAATTGGCAAACCCCAACCACCGTGAAAGAGGTGCAGCAGTTCTTGGGTTTTGCGAATTACTACCGGAGGTTTATCCGGGGTTTTGGACAGGTGGCAACTCCCATAACGTCTCTTCTGAAGGGTGGTCCGGTGCGATTGCAGTGGTCAGCGGAGGCGGACAGGGCATTTGGGAGACTGAAGGCCCTGTTTACCTCGGCTCCAGTGCTTGCGCATCCGGATCCCGCCTTACCATTTCAGGTAGAGGTGGACGCGTCTGAGGCCGGTATAGGGGCAGTGCTATCACAACGGTCCGGCACGCCACCTAAACTCCGCCCCTGTGCTTTCTACTCTAAAAAGCTCAGCCCGGCGTAGCGTAATTATGACGTAGGAGACAGGGAGCTGTTAGCCGTGGTTCAAGCCCTAAAGGTGTGGAGACATTGGCTTGAGGGGGCTCAACACCCTTTTCTCATTTTGACTAACCACCGTAACCTGGAGTACATTCGGGCAGCTAGGAGACTGAACCCTCGCCAGGCTCGGTGGAACATGTTTCTAACCCGGTTTGTATTTAAAATCACGTACATCCCTGGGTCCCAGAACGGTAAGGCAGACGCCCTGTCCTGGCGGGATGACACAGAGAGCCCACTTCCATACTGCCGGAGTCTTGTCTAGTGGCACCGGTAGTGTGGGAGGTCGATGCTGAAATTGAGCGGGCGTTGCGTACCGACCCTAGCCCTCCACAGTGTCCGGTGGGTCGGACGTACGTTCCGCTCGAGGTTCGGGATCGACTTATTTATTGGGCACACACGTCACCCTCCTCTGGACATCCAGGTATTGGCCGGACTGTGCACTGCCTTAGCGCTAAGTACTGGTGGCCAACGTTAGCCAGGGATGTGAGGGTTTATGTCTCCTCCTGTTCGGTGTGCGCCCAGTGTAAGGCGCCCAGACATCTACCCAGGGGTAAGTTACAACCCCTGCCCGTTCCACAACGACCCTGGTCTCACCTCTCGGTGGACTTTGTTACAGACCTTCCCCCCTCTCAGGGGAATACCACCATACTGGTCGTTGTGGATCGGTTCTCTAAAGCCTGTCGTCTTCTCCCAATGCCAGGTCTTCCCACCGCCTTGCAGACCGCTGAGGCACTATTCACCCACGTCTTCCGGCATTACGGGGTACCCGAGGATATAGTGTCTGATCGAGGTCCCCAGTTCACCTCCCGAGTCTGGAGAGCGTTCATGGAGCGCCTGGGGGTCTCGGTGAGCCTTACCTCGGGGTACCACCCGGAGAGTAATGGGCAGGTAGAACGTGTGAACCAGGATGTGGGTAGGTTTCTGAGGTCGTATTGCCAGGGCCGGCCGGAGGAGTGGGCGAGGTATATTCCCTGGGCAGAGATGGCCCAGAATTCTCTTCGCCACTCCTCCACCAACCTAACCCCTTTCCAATGTGTGTTAGGTTAACAGCCGGTTCTGGCACCGTGGCATCAGAGCCAGATCGAGACCCCTGCGGTGGTTGAGTGGGTAGGGCGCTCGGAGGAGACGTGGAACGCTGCACACGTCCATCTGCAGCGGGCCATCCGTCGACAGAAAGCGAGCGCCGATCTCCACCGCAGTGAGGGGCCGGTGTACGCACCTGGAGATCGAGTTTGGCTCTCGACCAGAAACCTACCCCTCCGCCTGCCCTGCCGGAAGCTGGGTCGGCGGTTTGTAGGGCCCTTTAAAGTCCTGAGGAGATTGAACGAGGTGTGTTACAGGTTACTACTACCTATTGAGTATAAGAATATTAACCCCTCGTTCCATGTGTCTCTTCTCAGGCCGGTGGTAGCTGGTCCACTCCAGGAAGGTGAGATAGAAGAGACTCCTCCGCCCCCATTGGACATCGAGGGGGCTCCGGCGTACACAGTTCGGTCCATCTTGGATTCGAGACGTCGGATGGGGGGTCTCCAATATCTTGTGGAGTGGGAGGGGTACGGCCCGAAGGAGCGGTGCTGGGTGCCGAGGAGGGACATCCTAGACCCGTCTCTCCTGACTGAGTTCCACCGTAGTCACCCTACGCGTCCTGCACCGCGTCCTCCTGGTCGTCCCCGAGGCCGGGGTCGGCGCACGGCTGGAGCAGCGCGTCAAGGGGGGGGTACTGTCACGGAATCTGCCGAGGCTGCTCCTCCTCCTTGCTCGGGCAGGTTTCGGCGGTCGTCGTCCCCGGAAAACTAGCTACCACCGTTGTATGTTTCTATGTTCATTTGCTTTTGTCTGATTGTTGTACACCTGTGGTTAGTTAGCGTTGATTATGTGTCCTATAAGTTCTCGTTTTGTTAGTCTTGTGTTGTGTGTTATTTAGCTTCCTGTCTTCGTGTCTGTATTGGTTTTCCCTCCTTGGGTTTTAGGAGAGGTTTTCGCACTTGTTGTGCGCGTTAGTAATTTTCCTGTTCATTTTACGCCTGTGTGCGTATCGCTCATCTCCGGGCACTTTTGCTCGTATTGATTCACTAAAGACTGTTGAACGAAGCTTCTGTGTCCTGCGCCTGATTCCCGGACCTTCCACATACAGCACTCCTGACAGTTCTTTAATCCATTTAGAAAGAAAGGAAAAACCCTCACTCACTGAAATATTCTTTACTTTTTAATGGATTATTTTTTAGCAGCAGAGGTCAAAACAAACACGCGTTTCTGCGACAGCCTTCATCAGCCTTTGGAGAACAATAGACATCCACCCATATTTATAGATGACTTCACATTGTAGTACTGCTTTCATTTTTCACAATCATTATTTTCATTCATTATTTACATTCTACTGTGTTCCACAAGAGCTTCAAAATAGGAAGCAACCTAACAGGAGTTCATCATTGAGGCATCTAGGGCTCTCTGTCTGTAAGACATGGATATAATATGATTCTCTCTGTAACAGCAATTCTTCTCAATCACCTCCTCTCTTAAGTGGCTGTACAACTTCTAAGCCCTGAAACCTCAGTTGGCACAGATCATGTCTGAAAGTTACAAATGCACAAATATCAAACCCCCAAGAAATGCTAACCTCTCACCATTACAATAAGAGGGAAGGTTAGGATTTTTGGGGGGTATGACATTTATGCCTCTGTAACTCACTTATAATTATTCACTGTCACGTCTCCTGCTGTTGCTCCCCTCCGGCGCTCTGATTCGCCGGTCTACTGAGCCACCGGTCTGAGCGCACTACCTCGGCAACACCGGAATGGAAACCCAACGCACCCTAATCACCTCCAGTGCACCTGCACCTCATCATCTCATCACCACCCCTATATAGCCCTGGACTGTTCAGTGTTGTGTTGTGTGTGACTGTTAGTGTCTTGTCATGTACTCACTCTTTGTTGTTCTCTTGCTCAGTTTTAAGTAAACCTTTACATTGTTTATTCCTGCATCTGCGTCCTGCCTCTTCGTATCCTCAGTACTCGTCACAGAATCACACACCAATCACAAAGATGGATGCAGCAGGTAATCCTCCTGGAGTTTCCCAGAGCCTCGACCAGCACCAGCAGCAGATTACCCAGCTGAACGCCGCCATGCAGGAAGTGCTCTAAACGCTGCTTAAACTGATCATCGCTCCGGTTCCACCTCAGGGAGCGGTGAGTGCATCCAGTCCACCTCCTCCCGTGCTATCACCAACGTCTGAGGGACCCATCGACCTGCCTGGAGCGCTATGACGGGAAAACGACGAAATGTAGAGGCTTCCTGCTACAGGTTTCAATGTATCTGGTGCGTCAGCATGGGGCATCTCCATTGGACCAAGCCAGGATAGCGCTGATGATTTCGCTACTGAAGGGAAAGGCGCTGGATTGGGCCACGGCAGTCTGGGAAGGAGGTGAGGCCGCGGCGCTTCCCTACTCCACCTTCCTCGCTCGTTTCAGGGCAGTGTTCGATCATCCCACTGAGGGAAAGGACGGGGGTGAACGTCTCCTCCGGCTACAACAGGGAGAGGGGGCCGCGTACGAGTACGCCCTGAGCTTTCGCAAGGTGGTGGCATCTTCCGGCTGGAATGAGATGCTCTGCGCACGGCCTTCAGGAGAAGCTTACGGGAGGACATCACGACGGAACTCGCATGTCGGGACGATGAGATGGACCTTAACACCCTCATCGCCACGTCCATTCGTCTTGACGACATGTTGAGAGACCGACGGCTTTCCCAACACCTCCCGGAGCCTCGACGCTCACCCCATCTGAGCTATGGAAGCCGCCCTCCTCCGAGTCCTCACCCATGGAGGTGGGCAGCACCCCCTACACCACCACGGACCACAGATATCCTGGCGGCTCCCTATCTAGGCGGTATGACTCCCGTCGCCGCTCCGTGAGTGTTCCGTCATCACGTGTCACCAAACAATTGTTTTTAGTTCCCCTAATGGTGAATGGTTCTTCCTTCTTTTCCCTTTCCACGGCAATGATAGATTCCAGATAAGCGGGGAACCTTATAGATAGGGAGCTGGTCACTGAATGGGGGTTGCCCACCGTGCCACTGCCTTCTCCGCTACACGTCACCTCGCTGGACAATAAACCACTTGGATCAGGCACCATTACGCAAGTCACTCTCCCCAACACCATCACCATTCCCACAATACCGGAGCACCACGAGGAGCTGTCCTTCCACATCGTCACGTCACCCCTTCACCGGATCGTCTTGGGACTGCCCTGGCTCAGACTACACAAACGCACCATCAATTGGATCACCAAGAGTATCACAGCCTGGTCCCCCTCATGCCGGAGGACCTGCCTGCCGGTGGTTTGTTGTTCCACGTCAGTGGAGAGCCCGGAGTCCGCCCTCCAGCCCAACATTCCACGTGAGTACGCAGATCTCTCCGATGTCTTCTCTGCCTCCAAGGTAAGGCTGTAGCAGCCTACGAACTGCTCCCAGACTTACTTATTGCTGTTCACTGGACCTTATGATCACTCAGCTACACAGCTGATGCCTGCTGGACTGTTCCTTTACACGGTACCCCATCCTGTTTATCTGTTTAGCCTCAGCCCAAACTTTCGTCGCCATTACCAGTTGTTGTCTTAGCCCTCTCGAATAACACCTGTGATTGTGTTATGCCTCTCTTCCATGTCAATATGCCTAGCCTATTGCTGTTTCTGTTAGTTCTTATTATACTATTTCACTGTAGAGCCCCCAGTCCGGCTCAACCTGCCTCAGATAGCTCCTTTGTCCCACCCCCCCATACACGCGGAGACCGGCTCAATCGGTACCTCCAGTGATGCTATCTCTTTCATCGTTACCCAATGCTTAGGTGTACCTCCACTGTACTCATATCCTTCCATATCCTTGTCTGTACATAATGACCTGAATCTATTCTACAACGCCCGGAAATCTGCCCCTTTTATTCTCTGTACCCAACGCACTAGAAGACCAGTTCTTAAAGCCTTTAGCCGTATCCTTATTCTATTCCTCATCTGTTCCTCTGGTGATGTAGAGGTTAACCCAGGCCCTGTAGCCCCCAGTATCACTCCAACTCCGCAGGCACTATCATTTGTTGACTTCTGTAACCGTAAAAGCCTTGGTTTCTTGCATGTTAACATCAGAAGCCTCCTCCCCAAGTTTGAGTTATTCACTGCATTAGCACACTCTGCCAACCCTGTTGTTCTAGTAGTGTCTGAATCCTGCCTTAGGAAGGCCACCAAAAATTCAGACATTTCCATCCCGAACTACAACATTTTCCGTCTAGATAGAACTGCCAAAGGGGGCGGAGTTGCAATCTACTGTAGAGCTCTATCATACTATCCAGGTCTGTGCCCAAACAGTTTGAGCTTCTACTTCTAAAAATCCACCTTTCCAGAAAAAAGTCTCTCACTGTTGCTACAGACCCCCTCAGCCCCTAGTTGTGCCCTGGACACTGTATGTGAATTGCTTGCCCCCCATCTATCCTCAGAGTTCGTACTGCTTGGTGACCTAAACTGGGATATGCTTAACACCCCGGCCGTCCTACAATATAAACTAGATGCCCTCAATCTCACACAAATTATCAAGGAACCTACTAGGTACAACCCTAAATCTGTAAACATGGGCACCCTCATAGATATCATCCTGACTAATTTACCCTCTAAATACACCTCCGCTGTCTTCAACCAGGATCTCAGCGACCACTGCCTCATTGCCTGCATCCGTATTGGGTCCGCGGTCAAATGACCACCCCTCATCACTGTCAAACGCTCCCTAAAACACTTCAGCGAGCAAGCCTTTCTAATTGACCTGGCCCGGGTATCCTGGATGGATATTGACCTCATTCCGTCAGTAGAGGATGCCTGGATGTTCTTCAAAAGTGCTTTCCTCTCCATCTTAAATAAGCATGTCCATTCGATAAAATTCAGAACTAAGAACAGATATAGCCCCTGGTTCACCCCAAGACTTGACTGCCCTTGACCAGCACAAAAACATCCTGTGGCGTACTGCATTAGAATCGCACAGCCCCCGCCATATACAACTTTTCAGGGAAGTCAGGAACCAATATACACAATCAGTTAGCACTAACTCCAAAAGGTTTTGGGACACTGTAAAGTCCATGGAGAATAACAGCACCTCCTCCCAGCTACCCACTGCACTGAGGCTAGGAAACACTGTCACCACCGATAAATCTACGATAATCGAGAATTTCAATAAGCATTTTGCTACGGCTGTCCATGCTTTCCACCTGGCTACCCCTACCCCGGCCACAAGCTTTGCACCCTCCGCTGCAACTTGCCCATGCCCCCCTGCTTCTCCTTCACCCAAATTCAGATAGCTGATGTCCTGAAAGAGCTGCAAAATCTGGACCCCTACAAATCAGCTGGGCTAGACAATCTGGACCCTTTCTTTCAAAAATTAGCCGCCGAAATTTTCGCAACCCCTATTACTAGCCTGTTCAACCTTTCTTTCGTATCGTCTGAGATCCCCAGAGATTGGAAAGCTGCCGCGGTCATCCCCCTCTTCAAAGGGGGTGACACTCTAGATCCAAACTGTTACAGACCTATATCCATCCTGCCCTGCCTTTCGAAAGTATTTGATAGACATGTTAACAAACAGATCACTGACCATTTCGAATCCCACCGTACCTTCTCTGCTATGCAATCTGGTATACGAGCTGGTCATGGGTGCACCTCAACCATGCTCAAGGTCCTAAACGATATAATAACCGCGATCGATAAAAGACAGTACTGTGCAGCAGTCTTCATCGACCTGGCCAAGGATTTTGACTCTGTCAACCATCGCATTCTTATTGGCAGATTAAATAGCCTTGGTTTCTCTAATGACTGCCTCGCCTGGTTCACCAACTACTTCTCAGATAGAGTTCAATGTGTCAAATCGGAGGGCCTGTTGTCTGGACCTCTGGCCGTCTCTATGGGGGTGCCACAGGGTTCAATTCTCGGGCTGACTCTATTCTCTGTGTATATCAATGATGGATCCAGAGGTCCAGGGGTAGCCAGGTGGAAAGCATGGCCAGCCGTAGAAAAATGCTTATTGAAATTCTCGATTATCGTAGATTTATCGGTGGTGATAGTGTTTCCTAGGATCCACCTCTACGCAGACGACATCATTTTGTATACATCTGGCCCTTCATTGGACACTGTGTTAACAAACCTCCAAACGAGCTTCAACGCCATACAACACTCCTTCCGTGGCCTCCAACTGCTCTTAAACGCTAGTAAAACTAAATGCATGCTCTTCAATCGAATGCTGCTTGCATCCGCCCTCCCGACTAGAATCACTACTCTCGGCGGGTCTGACTTAGAATATGTGGACAACTACAAATACCTAGGTGTCTGGTTAGACCGTAACCTCTCCTTCCAGACTCACATTAAGCATCTCCAATCCAAAGTTAAATCTAGAATCGGCTTCCTATTTCGCAACAAAGCCTCCTTCACTCATGCTGCTAAACATGCCCTCGTAAAACTGACTATCCTACCGATCCTTGACTTCGGCGATGTCATTTACAAAATAGCTTCCAACACTCTACTCAGCAAATTGGATGTAGTCTATCACAGTGCCATCCGTTTTGTCACCAAAGCCCCATATACTACTCACCATTGTGACCTGTACGCTCTCGTTGGCTGGCCCTCACTACATATTCGTTGCCAAACCCACTGGCTCAAGGTCATCTATAAACCACTTCTAGGCAAATCCCTGCCTTATCTAAGCTGAATGGTCACCATAGCAACACCCACCCGTAGTATGCGTTCCAGCAGGTATATCTCACTGGTCATCCCCAAAGCCAACACCTCCTTTGGCCACCATTCCTTCCAGTTCTCTGTTGCAAATTACTGGAATGAACTGCAAAATCTCTGAAGCTGGAGACACTTATCTCCCTCACTAACTTTAAGCATCAGTTGTCAGAGCAGCTTACCGATCACTGCATCTGTACACAGCCCATCTGTAATTAGCCCAACCAACTACCTCATCCTCATATTGTTATTTACATTGTTATTTATTTTGCTCATTTGCACCCCAGTATCTCTATTTGCACATCATCTTCTGCACATATATCACTCCAGTGTTAATACTAAATTCTAATTATTTTGCACTATTGCCTATTTATTGCCTTACCTCCATAACTTACTACATTTGCACACACTGTATATAGATTTTCTATTGTGTTATTGACTGTACGTTTTGTTTATTCCATATGTAACTCTGTGTTGTTGTTTTTTATCGCACTGCTTTGTTTTATCTTGGCCAGGTCGCAGTTGTAAATGAGAACATGTTCTCAACTGGCTTACCTGGTTAAATAAAGGTGAAATAAATAAAAAGTGTCTCCCTCCTCACAGGCCCTGGGATTGCGCCATTGACCTGCTGGAGGGACAACACCCCCCAAAGAGTCGCATTTACTCCCTCTCCATATTGGAGACTGAGTCCATGGAGAAGTATGTGGCGGAGGCCCTGAAACAGGGGTTCATCAGACACTCTACCTCTCCTGCCTCCGCCAGCTTCTTCTTCGTGGCCAAAAAAGACGGAGGACTGAGGCCGTGCATTGACTACCGGGGGCTGAACGCAGTCACCACCAAGTACCGGTACCCCATCCCTCTGGTTCTGTCAGCCATCGAGTAGCTGCGAGGGGCCCGGTACTTTACCAAGTTGGACCTGAGGAGTGCCTACAACCTGATCCGAATCTGGGAAGGAGACGAGTGGAAGACTGCATTCAGCACTACCTCAGGCCACTATGAATACTGCGTCATGCCCTACGGCCTCGCCAACGCACCTTCCGTGTTCCAGTCCTTCATCAATGACGTGTTCCGAGACATGCTGAGTAGACAGGTGGTGGTGTACATCGACGATATCCTGATCTACTCGGCTACGTTCGAGGAGCAAGTCAGGGACGTCAGAGCGGTCCTACTCCGCCTCCGGGAACACAGCCTGTTGGTGAAGGGGGAGAAATGCGAATTCCACCAACAGGCCATCTCTTTCCTGGGATACAGGATCAGTCCTCAGGGGGTGTTCATGGAAAGAGCGAAGACGGACGCCGTTTCATCAGGTCCTTCAGCTCCATAGCCGCCCCGCTCACCTTTCTCCTTAAGGGGGGGCCTCAGAAGCTGGCCTGGAAACCTGAGGCTGACGCTGCCTTCAAGAGGCTGAAGGAGAGGTTCCTCACAGCGCCCCTTCTAAAAAACCCAGATCCAGCTCGTCCTTTCATCCTGGAGGTGGACACATCTGAGGAGGGCGTGGTTGGGGTCCTCTCCCAGCGGCAAGTTAAGCCAGAGAAAATGTATCCCTGTGCATTTTTCTTGAACAATCTTACCCTGCAGAGAAGAACTATGGAGTTGGAAACAGGGAGCTGTTGGCGGTGGTCCTCGCTCTGGAGGAATGGAAGGCGCAGTCAA
The DNA here is from genome assembly GCF_020615455.1 of Coregonus clupeaformis. NCBI lineage: Eukaryota > Metazoa > Chordata > Actinopteri > Salmoniformes > Salmonidae > Coregonus > Coregonus clupeaformis. The sequence goes on along the minus strand of NC_059209.1, from coordinate 40,448,038 downwards.
TCCATTCCAGATTCTCACTGACCACCGGAATTTGGAGAACATACGGGCAGTGAAACGGATGAACTCTCGTCAAGCCGGGTGGTCCCAATTTCTTACTCACTTTCAGTTTATTCTGTCCTACCGCCCAGGATACAAGAATGTGAAAGCCGACGCACTCTCCAGGATGCACCATACCGGAGAACGGAAGGATCTGGGGAGTCGTATCCTGCCTCCGTCTCTCATCGCGGCACCTGTCATTTGGGATGTGGACAAATATATCCGCCTGTCGGCTCAGGAGGACCCAGCGCCTGCCAACGCCCCTCCGGGGTGCGTGTATGTACCCACCAGGGTCCGTGACTGCCTGCTGATCTGGGCGCACACCAACCTTACGGCAGGGCACTCCTACCTTCTCTCTCACAAAAATACTGGTGGCCCACCTTGGCTACTGATGTCTCCCGCTATATCAACTCCTGTTCCGTATGTGCCCAAACTGTCAGGACCGGCAGGGTGAGTGGGCGAGGTTTCTTTTCTGGGGGCAGAATATGCCCAGAACTACCTTGTTCACTCCTCCACGGGGCTCACTCCCTTCCAGTGCATCCTGGGGTACTAGCCGGCCCTGGCCCCTTGGACACCCAGCCAGACCAATGCGCCCGCTGTCGACGAGTGGTTCCGCAGGGTCGGACGCGGGGGCGGGGGGGGGGGGTACTGTCACATCTTCTCCCGTTGGTCCCCTCCGGCGCTCTGATTTGTCGGTCTACTGAGCCACCAGTCTGAGCATACCACCTTGGTTACACCGGAATGGAAACCAAGCGCACCATAATCACCTCCAGCGCACCTGCACCTCATCATCTCATCACCACCCCTATATAGCCCTGGACTGTTCAGTGTTGTGTTGTGTGTGTGATTGTTAGTGTCTTGTCGTGTACTGGCTCTTTGTTGTTCTGTTGCTCAGTTTTAAGTAAACCTTTACATTGTTGATTCCTGCTGCAGCGGGAGAGCTGGGGGCCAGAGGGAGGTTCTGGGGGTCAGCGGGAGAGCTGGGGGCCAGAGGGAGGGTCTGGGGGTCAGAGGGAGGGTCTGGGGGCCAGAGGGAAGGTCTGGGGGCCAGAGGGAGGTTCTGGGGGTCAGAGGGAGGGTCTGGGGGTCAGAGGGAGAGCTGGGTGTTCAGAGGGGATCAGAAGGAGGGTCTGGGGATCAGAGGGGGTCAGAGGAAGGATCTGGGGATCAGAGGGAGGTTCTGCTCTTCAAGACCAGCAGCTGACCGCACATCACCACAGCCAGACTATCAGACCCACTAGGCTACCAGGCCGTTTAGCACTCGACTAATGCATCATAAACCACCGGAACATCAGAACATTGGCCCTCCGGGAACAGAGAGTCTTTGAGTATTTTATCAAAGCACAGATCCTGATGTGAACACAGGCAGGAAGACAGGCAGGCAGACAGACAGGAAGACAGGCAAGCAGGAAGACAGGTAGTCAGACAGGAAGACAGCCAGACAGGTAGTCAGACAGGAAGACAGCCAGTCAGGAAGACAGGCAGACAGGAAGACAGGTAGTCAGACAGGAAGACAGGTAGTCAGGAAGACAGGCAGACAGGCAGTCAGGAAGACAGTCAGGCAGTTAGGAAGACATGCAGGCAGGCAGACAGACAGACAGGCAGTCAGGAAGACATGCAGGCAGGCAGATCATATGAGCACTGACCACCACAGTATGATACAAAACAACTGGTCTGCTAACGCGTCGTAAGCTAGCTGCAGGAACACACAATGTCCCGACATGACTTCTGGTTCAAATGATATGGTCTGATTCAAATGTTATGGTTTGGTTCAAATGTTATGGTCTGGTTCAAATGCTATTTTGCTCACTGCATGTGCTTTTAAGAGAAAGATGGAGCGCCCATAGGTGCAATTTTACACAAACACAGATCTGGAATGTATTCAATGGTGAGGAGAAAAGGGCTGGTGCATTGTGCCCCCCTGTCTCTTTCCCTCTCCCTCCCTCCCTCCCTTACCCCTGCCCCCCCACCTTCCCTGTGGATCAGTCGCTCTGTCGCTCTGTTTCTCTCTCCCCGTCTCTCTCTTCCCAACTCCCTCTCTTCCCGTCTCTCTCTCCTCGTCTCTCTCTCTTCCCGTCTCTCTCTCTCCCCGTCTCTCTCTCCCCGTCTCTCTCTCTTCCCGTTTCTCTCTCTCCCCGTCTCTCTCTCCCCATCTCTCTCTCCCCGTCTCTCTCTCTTCCCGTCTCTCTCTCCTCGTCTATCTCTCTTCCCGTCTCTCTCTCTCGCCCGTCTCTCTCTCGCCCGTCTCTCTCTCTCCCATTCTCTCTCTCCCCGTCTCTCTCTGTCCCCGTCTCTCTCTCTCTCTTCCCTCTCTTTTTTCTTCTTCTTATGTCTATCTACTTCTGCCAGGTAAGGAAGGAAGGGTGACAATAAACAGTGTGATTCCAACTGCTGTCTTCCATCATTTTCTGGCACTGCCTTACCCACACGGAATAACAAACACCAGCAAACAATTCAGCTCTATGCTACCCTATTTGTTATACAGTGCCCTAAAGTGCCCTATGGGGCCTGGTAAAAAATAATGCACTATAAAGGCAACAGGGTGCCATTTGGGACGCATCCTAACTATCTGAGAGCAGATCTCTGTGTTGTCAGATATAGTGAGAGAGCAGAAGTGGGTATGGAGAGAGATGGGGGGGAGATATGACAGACACACACATTTCACTGTACTTGTGCTTGTGATATTACCACATGAAACACAATTTAAAAAATATATATTTTGATTTTGTTTTTGTGAAATGACACACAGCTACTAACAGGAGAAATACCATTCAAGGACAATGCAGGAGATTATCCATGTTCAAACATTTCTGTCAACACACAATCTAGACTCCCACTGTGCTTCACTTTTCAAAAGGCTCCAAATGTCTACCATCTTTACTTTCTCCCAGACTCTCACTGATTCACTACTACTCCAAACGAGCTGAAAAAGAAACGGAACAAAAAAACAATCCAAATTTGAAAAGTGTATCTGAGTACATTTATATAACCAACCTCATTTTATTCTTTGAAGAGACTTGGGGGGATAAAATACACTAAACCTACAACAAAAAAGTTGAATGATGTAGCAGGTGAATGGTTCAGCCTAACTGTCACGCCCTGGCTCTGGGGACTCTTAAATGTTGAGCCAGGGTGTGGAGTTTCTATGTCATATTTTCTATGTTGTGTTTTCTAGATCGTGTAGATCTATGTTGGCCAGGGTGGTTCCCAATCAGAGGCAGTTGTAGCTCGTTGTCTCTGATTGGGGACAATACTTAGGCAGCCTGTTTGGCACTAGTCGGTGTGGGATCTTGTTCCGTTAAGGTTTGTTTTGTGTAACCTAGGACTTCATGTTTCGTTTGTTTGTTGTTTTGTCGTTAGTTAAGTACTTAATAAAATGTACGCTTATCACGCTGTGCCTTGGTCCGTCTCATCAGTAAACGATCGCGACAGAAGATCCCACCAAAAGAGGACCAAGCATCGTGTCCAGGAACAGACAGCCTGGACCTGGGAGGAGATCCTGGACGGGAAGGGATCCTGGACTTGGGAGGAGATTCAGGCCGGAATGGATCGCCGTCCTTGGGAGGAGACTGTGGAGGCGCGCTATAGAGAGGAGCAGCGGCAACGCAGAGGGTACCGGCCGAGGAGGAAGCCCGAGAGACAGCCTCAATAAAAAAATTTGGGGGGGCTAAAAGGGTGGTTGGCGGAGCCTAGGGTTAGAGCAGAGCCAACTCCCCGTACTCAGGCTAGGAAGCGTGTGACCGTGTTATGCGGAGCCACGTACTGTGCCGCGAGTGTTCCTGCACAGTCCTGTACGTCCTGTGCTAGCACCACGCACGTGTCGTGCAAAGATGGGCATTCAGCCAGGACGGGGTGTGCCGGCTCAACGCTCGTGGTCTCCAGTACGCTCCTCGCGCCAAGCCAGTGGTGCGCGTCGCCAGCCCGGTCCAGCCCGTTCCTGCTCCCCGCACCAAGCCAGTGGTGCGCGTCGTCAGCCCGGTCCGGCCCGTTCCTGCTCCCCGCACCAAGCCAGTGGTGCGTGTCGTCAGCCCGGTCCGGCCCGTTCCTGCTCCCCGCACCAAGCCAGTGGTGCGCGTCGTCAGCCCGGTCCGGCCCGTTCCTGCTCCCCGCACCAAGCCTGTGGTGCGTGTGTCCAGTCCGGCACGGCCCGTGCCTGTTCCACCGGTGCCTGGTCCGGCACCGGTCAGCTGCTCCACTCCGGAGCCAGAGCAATCCGCTCCACCGGGGTCCGGTCCAACTCCTGTCAGCGGATCCACTCCGGAGCCAGAGCAATCCGCTCCACCGGTGCCCAGTCCAGCTCCGGCCAGCGGCTCCAGTCCGGAGCCTGTACAGATCGATCCACCGTCGTCGGGTCCAGCTCCAGTCAGCGGTGCCAGACCAGACCAGGGGCGCAACGGGGAGGTGGAGAGAAAGTGGTGGTCGCGCCCGGAGCCGGATCCACCTCCGAGGCGGAATGCCCACCCGGCCCCTACCCTGTTGTGTTTGTGTGGCGCGGTCGCAGTCCGCGCCTTTGGGGGGGGGGGGTACTGTCACGCCCTGGCTCTGGGGACTCTTAAATGTTGAGCCAGGGTGTGGAGTTTCTATGTCATATTTTCTATGTTGTGTTTTCTAGATCGTGTAGATCTATGTTGGCCAGGGTGGTTCCCAATCAGAGGCAGCTGTAGCTTGTTGTCTCTGATTGGGGACCATACTTAGGCAGCCTGTTTGGCACTAGTCGGTGTGGGATCTTGTTCCGTTAAGGTTTGTTTTGTGTAACCTAGGACTTCACGTTTCGTTTGTTTGTTGTTTTGTCGTTAGTTAAGTACTTAATAAAATGTTCGCTTATCACGCTGCGCCTTGATCCGTCTCATCAGTAAACGATCGTGACACCAACACTCTCTTTGAAGAGCAGCAGCCCACCCACTTTGGAGGGGTGATAAGGACAGATTGTGATACTTTAACTAAAGTAAGTATATGACTATCGCTATGTGCTTTGATGTGTCAGAGAGGCTGAGAACCATTTTCATTCTGTGGATAGAACACCCCCATAAAAGTCCCATTGTGACATCACCACACCTACACTGTGACATCATCACACCTGTGTTGGCATATCACTTCCTTTGTGGGTTTGACTCAAGTTTCGGGAGGGCATTTAAGGGTTCCTGTGTACTGCATGAGATCACACGTCCCCACATTTACCCTCTCCTCTTCCTCTCCTCCAAACACTGTCTCCCTCTCTCCTCTTTCAATTGAGTCTTCACAGCCTGAGTCTGGATGTTTGTGGTGTATATTAGAGATCTGCCGAGTAGTCGGACAAAACAAGTATCGTAATGGATATGGGCAATTTTCTAGATCTGATTATGATCAGAGTATTTTTTGTAATTATCCGTGATCTGAAAGAAATGTACTTTTCGGATGCCAGCACGCATCTTTCTCAGTCAGTCAAGTGAGGTGCTAAGTGGTCTAAATAAATAAACTGGCTAGTTTGCCTGTCTGTAAAGAAAAGGGCGTGCTGTACATTGATCCTGCTGCTCTGATTGGAAAAAGTGAACCTGTATATCTCTGTCCACTCACTTCATAATTTCACCCGATCACTTTCACTTCTCTGTTTCGGTCTGATCATTCAGAATGCTGCTACCTCTTGTTAGCCAGCTACTATGATAAATGGCAAGGACGCTTGCTATCAAGCTATCAACGTGCATAATATCTAACAAGCGGGGTGAGGGTAGGGAAAAAGATAAAACGCAGACGCGCATTCTGACTGATAGCAAACTTGTCTGCCTGCTGCAAGTTGAGGACGCACAGACACAGGTCAGACACAGGTCAGACACAGGTCAGACACAGGTCAGACACAGGTCAGACACAGGTCAGACACAGGTCAGACACAGGTCAGACACAGATAAGACACAGGTCAGACACAGATAAGACACAGATCAGACACAGATCAGACACACACCCCTCCACGGCTCCTAACCTGCAGCTTGTTTGGCCTAGAAACGTGCAGGGAGATAGGTAGCCTATTTTGCCAACATCTACGTACAGTGAGGGAAAAAAGTATTTGATCCCCTGCTGATTTTGTACGTTTGCCCACTGACAAATAAATTTTCAGTCTATAATTTTAATGGTAGGTTTATTTGAACAGTGAGAGACAGAATAACAACAACAAAATCCAGAAAAACGCATGTCAGAAATGTTATAAATTGATTTGCATTTTAATGAGGGAAATAAGTATTTGACCCCCTCTCAATCAGAAAGATTTCTGGCTCCCAGGTGTCTTTTATACAGGTAATAAGATGAGATTAGGAGCACACTCTTAAAGGGAGTGTTCCTAATCTCAGTTTGTAACCTGTATAAAAGACACCTGTCCACAGAAGCAATCAATCAATCAGATTCCAAACCCTCCACCATGGCCAAGACCAAAGAGCTCTCCAAGGATGTCAGGGACAAGATTGTAGACCTACACAAGGCTGGAATGGGCTACAAGACCATCGCCAAGCAGCTTGGTGAGAAGGTGACAACAGTTAGTACGATTATTCGCAAATGGAAGAAACACAAAATAACTGTCAATCTCCCTCGGCCTGGACTCCATGCAAGATCTCACCTTGTGGAGTTGCAATGATCATGAGAACGGTGAGGAATCAGCCCAGAACTACACGGGAGGATCTTGTCAATGATCTCAAGGCATCTGGGACCATAGTCACCAAGAAAACAATTGGTAACACACTACGCCGTGAAGGACTGAAATCCTGCAGCACCCGCAAGGTCCCCCTGCTCAAGAAAGCACATATACAGGCCCGTCTGAAGTTTGCCAATGAACATCTGAATGATTCAGAGGAGAACTGGGTGAAAGTGTTGTGGTCAGATGAGACCAAAATTGAACTCTTTGGCATCAACTCAACTCGCCGTGTTTGGAGGAGGAGGAATGCTGCCTATGACCCAAAGAACACCATCCCCACCGTCAAACATGGAGGTGGAAACATTATGCTTTGGGGGTGTTTTTCTGCAAAGGGGACAGGACAACTTCACCGCATCAAAGGGACGATGGACGGGGCCATGTACCGTCAAATCTTGGGTGAGAACCTCCTTCCCTCAGGCAGGGCATTGAAAATGGGTCGTGGATGGGTATTCCAGCATGACAATGACCCAAAACACACGGCCAAGGCAACAAAGGAGTGGCTCAAGAAGAAGCACATTAAGGTCCTGGAGTGGCCTAGCCAGTCTCCAAACCTTAATCCCATAGAAAATCTGTGGAGGGAGCTGAAAGTTCGAGTTGCCAAACGTCAGCCTCGAAACCTTAATGACTTGGAGAAGATCTGCAAAGAGGAGTGGGACAAAATCTCTCCTGAGATGTGTGCAAACCTGGTGGCCAACTACAAGAAACGTCTGACCTCTGTGATTACCAACAAGGGTTTTGCCACCAAGTACTAAGTCAAGTTTTGCAGAGGGGTCAAATACTTGTTTCCCTCATTAAAATGCAAATCAATTGATAAAATTTTTGACATGCGTATTTCTGGATTTTTTTGTTGTTATTCTGTCTCTCACTGTTCAAATAAACCTACCATTAAAATTATGGACTGATCATGTCTTTGTCAGTGGGCAAACGTACAAAATCAGCAGGGGATCAAATACTTTTTTCCCTCACGGTAGGTATATTAAAACATTCAATATTTTTCTATCACGAGTATAATCTGATCCGATCCGACTATCAACTGTCAATTTACGGATACGATTACGAGTATGGCCATGTCGGCACACCCCTAGTGTACGTATATGATAACAACTACTAACCAAGTGACTATCATTTCTTGGCTAAAGGAATGATCTGCATTGATTGATGGGGAAACAGTGGAGGAAGGTTACATAAATTAAACTCAATTGAGTAAACAGTAACTCCAACTGGTGGCATTAGACGAAACAGGTTCACGGATAGGGTGACAGGAGAATTGTCAGGCCCTATTAAAAGCACTACTACGATATAGCCCAGTATAGATACAACAGCAAACATAAGACGAGTCAAGAACAGAAAACCGGCCCGTTTTAGACAAACAGCTGACTGAATACCTGGCGTTTAGATAACAAAGAAAAGGACAGCGCAGTTGAGACTGTCTCCATGGCAACAGTGCCTCTTTACAATGACATGATGAAACTTTGAAATATTTGACACTTGTTGTAGCAAGGTGTTGTTGCAAACGAGTATCATGAAATACATTAACCAAAAACAGGCACACTTTGTAACAGATCCGTCTCGTCGCAAGTCCTTAGCTAAGATTTGACATGTTGAAATTTGGAAACTCCAGCAGCCGACATTGTCAGGGTTGAGTGTAGAGGGAACGTGGAATCACACGCAGGACACAGAGATTCAAAAAACAGATGTCTTTAGTGAAGTCCGACAGTACAAGCCAACACGGCAACAGGCCACAGGCGAAACATACGCACACTGGAAATGTCCAAAGTAAATGCGCACAACGTGCAGGACTCTCTTAAACAAAACGAAATACAGAGAGCACAGAACAGCGGACCAACAACAACACGTGACATCGAACAATTACACACAACACCTGACCAAACACAAGAGAACTAAATAGGGTGCCTAATGAACACTTAACAATGAACAGGTGTAACAAACAGACAAAACCAATCTAACATGAAACATCGAACGGTGGCAGCTAGTACTCCGGAGACGACGACCGCCGAAGCCTGCCCGAACAAGGAGAAGGAGCCGCCTCGGCCGAAACCGTGACAGACATGAGATGTTCTAAAACTAGACTGTTCAGATTAAGCAAACTTCTTTATAAAACTGCATTATTCTGTCTCGTCTCGGATGTTGTATCTGAACTGGGCTTATGAATGCAATCCATCTGTATTAATGCATCATTATGACAGTTATGAGAAAATACTGTATGGATGACATACTTGTGGTGGCTGGCTTGTAGCTCGCCCAGAAGATGATTATTGAACCACTGGTCAAAATCACTGTTGTCACATAGCTCTTATGTAGCAGGCCCTACTGCATTGTACACTGTGGTCAGATAGGGGTGGAAATGAGAGCCTTTCAACAATGGCATACTGTTACGACTGAAAGATGCCATCTTTTTCTATTTGCTTGCCATCAGATATCCAATAGGCTGGGCCGGCCATCTTTGATTTTGTCATTTATATTGAATAGCTCCCTACAGAGCCAGTATTATTATTCACTGAATAGAATTTAACTGAATAGAATGTGCTGTGGTTTTGACCCTTCTCATAAACAGCCTGAATGTTCCCTTCATTTTCCCACATAAAGCCAGATTGGTGTGATTACGACGCAGGGCATATGGAAGAAAACAGAAACCCAATTAGTTGTGATTCAGCCGTGTTGTACTACTGTTTTCATCCATAAAGTCCATTTGAGTAACACTGAAGGGCCCACTGAAACTATACGTGGAGTTTATAGTGTGAGAAACAGTCAACCATAAACAATGGGGCCAGCCGATGACAACACAGTGTTGGTGGGTGGTACAAACGATGTCATTAGCAGCGCTGGAAGGACCTGTGGTGTGCTAACAACCACAGAGGGATACAGTCTGACTATAAGGAGTGATCAAACTAGAGGTGGTGGAGCGAGAGGGGGGGTAAGGGGAGAAAGTGTGGGATGGTGAACTAAAAAGAGACTGATAAAGAGAGACAAAAGGAGAGAGTGATATGGTTTTATAGTCTCTCTAGGGAGTACTGTAATCACTGGAGGTAGGGAAAAGGAACATCAGTATCTCCTGCATATGACTCATCTAAAGACAGTAGTGTGGACATAGTGTGGAGCCATTAGTGCTTTTTGAGGTATGTACGGTTTGGGTTCGATTATTAAAAAATAATCACGGTTTTTCGATTTCGGTTTCAATTATTTGGGTTGAATGCTGTAACAACACAGGATAAAACAATCAATAAAAGTCCCATGCTAGTAGTGACTGCCCATTACTGCTTATTTATTCACATTACTTTACTTTAATAAAATATGTACGTTTTTGTGTATATTACATTTGTTTTATTTGATTACTTTATTATTTCATTCCAAGTCAATATCATCTCTATAGAGCTGCTGACAATGCTGTCTGACAAAATCACAATTTTCTAGTTCTTCAATGTAAATAAGGCATACTTTTATGACTGCTGAATACCAACTATCAATCACTTAGATCCTGTTTTTTCAGATAGAGATACCTTGCGAAGCAACAACTGCTCTCTATATCCCTTCATGATCCCGCATCTTCTGTCTCTTCAGTAACAGGCGTAAAAGAAACACAGACCAGACAAGTAGATGTGCAATGGATTACAGTCATGTGTGCATTGAGCTCACAGAAAATAAAAAATAAAAATGGAATTCAAATAATTGAACCGACATTGGTCAATTAGTTGTTCAAAAACCAAAAAATAACCGAGATTTCGGTTAATCGCTCAGCACTAAAAGACTGTGTTCCAAAACACTACAGTATGTAAAGTCCCAGTAAAGACCCAGTGGTGAAACATATCCCCCAAAATGTTCCAGTTTAAACTTGTTTTTTAACTCATACTGGGACCTACTAAGGATCCAGCCAGATGGATGGTATACACAGGTTCAGTATGTGGTTTAGCAACAAAACCGATGCGTTCACATCTTCGGGGCAAAACAGACAGGGTCGGCTTAGAATCATCGGATTATTAACAACATGTAAACTATATTTCATCTTCAAATATTTATTGAAAATAACTACATTTGCACAATAGCACTTGTTGTCTCTCAAATACATTGTTACAGTTGTTAGTTAGCTAGCTAGCTAATTTTAGCCATATTATCATAGATGTGACATCAGTCAAAACATATCAAAACAAGATATGGTATCAAGAAATGTAAGAACAACATACAACTAGCTGAAAAAAAGCCATCTACGATTCCCCACACGGCAGATTCTTGTTGCTAGCAGTTCATTTGAAAAATGTATTTAATTATTCCACTAAAACTGTCTGGCTAGTTAGCTAACAAACATATTGTGCAGATAATCTTCAAATTAATTGTTTTACACACTATCTTATCACAGCGCTGGCTGACCATGGCTGACCTCCTGTACTCCCCCGTTCACCCACAACTGTGTTGCCGCGCACGACTCTAACACCATCATCAAGTTTGCTGACGACATGACGGTGATAGGACTGATCACCGACGACGATGAGGCAGCCTATAGGGAGGAGTTCAGAGACCTGGCAGTGTCAACGTCAGCAAGACAAAGGAGCAGATGGTGGACTACAGGAAATGGAGGGTCGAGCACGCCCCCATCCACATTGATGGGACTGTAGTGGAGCTGGTTGAAAGCTTCAAGTTCCTCGTTGTCCACATCACTAAGGAAAAAACATGGTCCACACACACCCACACAGTTGCGAATAGGGCACGTCAGTGCCTCTTCCCCCTCAGGAGGCTGAAAAGATTTGGCATGGGTCCTCAGATCCTCCAAGTTATAAAGCTGCATCATTGAGAGCATCTTGACTGGCTACATCACCGCTTGGTATGGCAACTGCAAAGCACCCGACCACAAGGGGCTACAGAGGGTGGTGAGCACGGCCCAGTACATCTCTGGGGCCAAGCTCCCTGCCATCCAGAACCTCTACACCAGGCGGTGTCAGAGGAAGGCCCAAAAAGTTGTCAAAGACTCCAGCCACCCAAGCCATAGACTGTTCTCTCTGCTACTGCAATGCAATTGGTACCAGTGCACCAAATCTGGAAGCAACAGGACCCTGAACAGCTTCTACCCCCAAGCCTTAAGACTGCTAAACAAGTGTTGTAACGAGAGCCCACGAGTGAAGTCACGCACCCTCAGTTGGGGTGGTGGTAAACGGATATTCCCTGTGCAGCATCAACCCTCCCTATCACAGAGACAAACTCCTGTTCCTTCCTTTCTCCTTTTTACGACTCTGAGTGACCCTTATGAACTCCATTTGTTACTAGGAATGACCAGCCAGGCTTTTGAACAAGGAAAATGGCGCTAATAGCTCCAGGACATTTACACACGTTTTCTGAACAATGTATCAAATTAAAGAACTCATCACATGTTGATATACTGTAACTTGAAGAATAATGTGATAATTTTCTCCTGATTCTTCAATGTCATTAAAATAGGTATAATTGGTATTTGCTGTAACATGGAGGGGGGTAACATGGAGGGGTCTAACGTGGAGGGTGTGTATTTCACCAAATGCATGTTTTAAACCTACAGGCTAGGTATTTCATTCTAGGGACTGTTGAGCTGTTTTCTATACAGTAGAAACATCCTGTGTACATTTATGAGGAAATCTCAGGTTCGCCTCAACGGACATGGATGTGCTGAATTCTCAGAATCAACTGGCGGTCCCGTGCCACCCTGTCCGGCCTATCAGACCCTGCCCTCTGTGAGTATCCCTATAAATTACAGGACTTGCTGACAGACGTCAGATCAAGTTTAATCACGGTACGGCCACACAATGAGGAATGAATGACCAAACTCTCCTCGGAAACCAAACACCAATCGATAAAGACCTATCCCAAAGCAATCATCCCAGAGGTGTTCCTGCAGGAACGCACTGTTTGCATTCGAGACTAATAGAATGAGCAATCCATCACGGCTGGGATCAGAGGAAGAATACACTGCATGGAAGAGCTCTCACAGACTTTACTTTCTTGGACTGAGAACTGAGATGGAGAGAGAGAGACTTGGACAACATGCCTATCCTAACAGAATCCAACTGGGCAGGCAACATACCCTGGTTGTCCTGTAGCTCAGTTGGTAGAGCATGGCGCTTGCAACGCCAGGGTTGTGGGTTCGTTTCCCACGGGGGGCCAGTATGAAAAATTTATGCACCCACTAACTGTAAGCCACTCTGGATAAGAGCGTCTGCTAAATGACCAAAATGTAAATCAGAGAGACCGTAACAAGAGATCAGAGAATCTGTAACAAGAAACTATTATTACCCACCTGCATCCTTCATCAGCAGCTTAACAGGGTCCTCCACATTGGTTGGTCCTGCAATCACACACATACATCAAATAAAATTTACACACAAATGACAATAAACTGTACCACTGAAAATGATGGAATATCCCATGTCTGATATGCTGACTGAGACAGACACATCGTTATCCAGTCTGCCCCTCTCACTTACACCGCTGTTGTTGGCGCCTGAGTGGCTTCTCACAATCGATATTTGGCTTTCAGCTAAAATTGAATTTTCCAATTTCTCCTCAATCCGACAGTCCCTATAGTACAACTCTGTGAGAGGAGAACACTGGCCTAAAGACACCCTAGACAACTATCTCTGGGAACAACTGATCACTTACACAGGCCTGTGTCACAGGGGGAATCTCATATTGTAATCTAAAGAATGTGGTCTAAAGACTGTTGAATGGATGAATGGTTCAGCACATTCTGAGCCGTTTAAGTGGAGATCTCTACAACCAAGGCTGTGGCTGGACAAGGCCAGGTTAGGAAATAATCAGAAAACAGTTTTGTGAAAACATGTTTTACTTCACCTTTATTTAAACAGGATGTCCTATTGAGATCATAATACCCTTTTCCCCAAAGGATTGTCTTAGAGGACAATACAATGACGGACTTACCTTGTAGATTCTGCACCATCTCCAGTAGTACTCCAGGAGTCTGGGGGAGGTCAATGGACTATTGGCAGGGGAGGTCAGACAGACACACTCCACACTGGGTGTCACTCACAGGGTTAAAGGTTAATCAAAACCTATACAGAACCTGCCAAGCTTTATTAGATCAAGACACAAACACAACCCACCCATTCAGTATGTTCTACTCCCACAGGGGGCAACAACATTGACATGATCAATACCTGTGGTAATCAATAACCAGGTGTTAGTATTGCTGCCCATGACAGGCCATTGATACTAAATAGTGACACAGCTCCTTACTGGAACACTGTGGAGAGATCAGTGGGGAGGAGACAGCTCATTACAGGAACACTGTGGAGAGGTCAGAGGGGAGGAGACAGCTCATTACAGGAACACTGTGGAGAGGTCAGAGGGGAGGAGACACCAAGGACACACACTGTACTGGGAAGGTATATCTATTTTCCTCCCAGCAGACACACAGCACGCTTTGGTGTGGACACCACATTCTCAAGCTGTGGGCATGCATGTCCAGTTTTCTCTGACCACGTGGCCTGATCAGGACAAATTCCTGGCCCTAGTTTTCAGTGTCTGTGTAGTTGAAAACCAAGCAAGATTGACGAAGGAGTGGCGGTAGCAGATTAGGGTGTTGTGGATTAGTTGTGATTGGGTGCACCAAACCGGAGAGTGTGGGTATCCTCACCCAGACAAATTAATGTATTTCATATTGGGACCATCTTGGGAATTGGGAGTCACTTAAAATGAGTCTGCACTAATGACATCATCCACTGTGACCTCAGAGGTTGGCTTCACTACACTGGTATACTTCAAAGAAGTGTGGATCCTTAACCAGAGAGCCATGGAAGTAAGCAGAGTGGGACTTAACGGAGACAGATGGAAGATTAGAGCAAGACAGATGGAGAGAGGAAGAGAAGGAGGGAGGGAGGGAGGGTGACAGATAGGGAGGGAGGGAGGGAGGGAGGGAGGGAGGGAGGGAGGGAGGGAGGGAGGGAGGGAGGGAGGGAGGGAGGGAGGGAGGGAGGGAGGGAGGGAGGGTGACAGATAGGGAGGGAGAGGAGCATGATGGCGGTAGGGAGATTATACAGGCAGCAGCCAAAACCTCACAAAGCTTACCCCGCCACTAAAACATCCTCCCTGTGCCATATCACCCACTGGTCATAACTAACGTACATGTACATAATAGTACAACACATGTCCTTGTATCTACTGAATACTATGAGTGCAGACCTCTCCTTTTTCTAATCATTGCCTGTTTTTGGTTGAGAGTAATGAACTGTGGAGGCTGCTGAAGGGAGGACGGCTCATAATAATGGCTGAAACGGAGCCAATGGAATGGCATCAAACCATGTGTTTGATGTATTTGATACCATTCCACCAACTCCGCTCCAGTCATTACCACGAGCTCATCCTCCCCAATTAAGGTGCCGCCAACCTCCTGTGGTACTGAACAGGTGTAATGCTAATCAATAGCACTGCACTGACAGGATACCTTGTTACTGGGTTTTTGGGCGACAGAGAACAGTTCAGGCTCGCACACATCGCACCAAATGTGGATCTAGCTTCCGTCTGCTGATCGTCGGGACCACCCGCCCGCTAGTTTTGTTTAAGACGACTGAAATATTTGTCTTCCTTTTCCTGCATGACAGATCAACTAAAGACTACTCTCGCTCTTCCCTCTGGACTGGGAGAGCGTTGTTGCTCTTCTGTGTGAAGAATGCCGAGGGTAACGGAGCGTGTGGTTCTCCTTCTGCTAACATCATTCATCACTGGCTACCGCTAGAGAAACTCTCTCACCTGTACATCCTTATCCTATTACACTTACGGACTCACAAATCTCTAGGACTTCTCTGGTTCCTGGTTGTATGTGGCTGTGCTGTGGTATCGCTGTACCTCAGTCAAGGACTCCCAAACAATACAGGGGAAGAGGGATATGATGAAATGGAGGGAAAATAATTAGCTTCAGTGTGACTGTAAATATAATGTTGAAATCAATCAGCATGGCTGTTAGTGAGAGCAGTGGCAGGTAGATCAGGGCTGCTTCTAAGGCTTACCTGCGGTGAGCAAGTCAGTCTGTCTGTCTTGTCTTTGTGCACTGACGTCTACAGATGTGGTAGAATATATTGGCTCTCTTGCACTTTACAATGGAGTGCAATGGAGCAGAATGTTCTGTTTTTTCTTTTCTAAACTGATTGAATTGCACCTGCAACTTATCACAGGTTAAATAAATTACAGTAAACGAGAATCATTGCCTCCAACCTCCAACTGTGTGTGTGTATGTTTGACATTCACTCACCCATAGAGTGTATTTCCAGGAGTCACCCCCTGTTTCTTCAACAGCTGTCAATACAAAACAGAGCAACTATGAGATGAGGAGAAGAAGAGACGAAACAAGCTTGAGAAGCTTGAGAAGAGAAGGTGTGTGTCCACACCAGCATGGTGTGGACCTTCAGATGGACACATTACCAGACTTAACATGAGGAGAGAAGAGCTGGCAAGGTGACAGGGAAACACGTTAGTAGCAGCATATATTTGTGAGCGTACCGATGCTCTCGGTGTCCTCCTCCCACATGGCCAGCGCTTCCTCTGTCAACAGGAAGTAGTGGGAGACGAGACGCCGTCCAATCTCCGTGAGGGTGAGGTGTGTGAAGAACGCCATCTTGTTCTTGTGGGCATCCAGACTCTCCGGCTTGCTGTCTGAGAGGTGAACGAGACAGCAGGTTAGAACATGCACTCACACAGGTGCACACACACTATTCAAAACTAACCACAACCTTCAACAACAAGACCAAATCTCGACAGCTCAGAGAGAAATGTAACTATGCTAACAATGCTTTGCACATCCAACCTTGCACTCTACCCACCTGTCTGTCTGTCTGTCTGTCTGTCTGTCTGTCTGTCTGTCTGTCTGTCTGTCTGACAGGTGGCTATTCATCAATAAGTTAACGAGCTGCTGAGTAGCACATTAGAGTCGCTATTTGTAAGTCGCTCTGGAGAAGAGCGTCTGCTAAATGACGTAAATGTAAATGTAAATTAGAGGCAAGTTGGGGGGGTAGAGAAGAAACGAGAGAGGGGGAAAGAAGGGGAAGACATGAAAGAGAGAAACGGAGAAGGCAGAAAAAATAGGAAAAAAGAGAGTGAGGAAGAAAAGGAGAAGGGTAAGGAAAAGGTGGCAGAAAAGGAGAAGGGTAAGGAGAGGTGGCAGAAAAGGAGAAAGGTAAGGAGAGGTGGCAGAAAAGGAGAAGGGTAGGGAGAATGTGGCAGAAAAGGAGAAGGGTAAGGAGAGGTGGTAGAAAAGGAGAAGGGTAAGGAGAAGGTGGTAGAAAAGGAGAAGGGTAAGGAGAAGGTGGCAGAAAAGGAGAAGGGTAGGGTGAATGTGGCAGAAAAGGAGAAGGGTAAGGAGAATGTGACAGAAAAGGAGAAGGGTAAGGAGAAGGTGGTAGAAAAGGAGAAGGGTAAGGAGAAGGTGGTAGAAAAGGAGAAGGGTAAGGAGAAGGTGGCAGAAAAGGAGAAGGGTAAGGAGAAGGTTGCAGAAAAGGAGAAGGGTAGGGTGAATGTGGCAGAAAAGGAGAAGGGTAAGGAGAAGGTGGAAGAAAAGGAGAAGGGTAAGGAGAATGTGGCAGAAAAGGAGAAGGCTAAGGAGAAGCTGACAGAAAAGGAGAAGGGTAAGGAGCAGGTGGCAGAAAAGGGAAATGGTAAGGAGAAGTTGGCAGAAAATGAGAAGGGTAAAGAGAAAGTGGCAGAAAAGGAGAATGGTAAGGAGAAGGTGGCAGAAAAGGAGAAGTGTAAGGAGAAGGTGGCAAAAAAGGAGAAGGGTAAGGAGAAGGTGGCAGAAAAGGAGCAGGGTAGGGAGATGGTGGCAGAAGAGGAGAAGGGTAAGGAGGAGGTGGCAGGAAAGGAGAAGGGTAAGAAGCAGGTGGCAGAAAAGGAGAAGGGTAGGAAAAAGGTGGCAGAAGAGGAGAAGGTGGCAGAAAATGAGAAGGGTAGGGAGAAGGTGGCAGAAGAGGAGAAGGGTAAGGAGAAGGTGGCAGAATAGGAGAAGGGTAAGGAGCAGGTGGCAGAAAAGGAGAAGGGTAAGGAGAAGGTAGCAGAAAAGAAAAAGGGAAGGCAGAGAACTGATTTTTTTAAAAGAAAGCGAGATAACAAAAAAGACAGGATGGGCGGAGAATAGACGAAGGCAGAAAGAGAAAGGATGGTAAAACAGGAGAGAGAAAAAGGAGAAGGTAAGGCAGATGTTGAATCATTGGAGCTAGGATATCAGTCTGTCAGCAGTGCCTGGTTTCCTGGCCGCGAAGTGATCGGCCACACAAGCTCTGAGAACGGGACCGCCGAGTGCTGAAGCTCGTAAAAATTGTCCTCGGTTGCAACACTCACTGCCGAAACCCAAACTGCTTCTGAAAGCAACATCAGCACAAGAACTGTTCGTCGGGAGCTTCATGAAATGGGTTTCCATGGCCGAGCAGTAGCACACAAGCTTAAGATCACCATGCGCAATGCCAAGCGTCGGCTGGAGTGGTGTAAAGCTCGCCGCCATTGGACTCTGGAGCAGTGGAAACATGTTCTCTGGAGTGACTAATCACGCTTCCCCATCTGGCAGTCCGACGGACGAATCTGGCTTTGTTTGGAGGTTGTTTGTATTCTGGTTACTTTGTTAGTATAGTATCGTTTCCAGTAGCTTGGTGTCCTGCGTTTGATTTCGCCTACCGCATTCACGTCGCACTTTGACAGAATCACACACCACTCATGGAGTCAGCAGGAGAGGCGGTGCCAGCTGGATCTATGGAGGCACGCGTCGAACACCAAGTGGCCATGATCCAGGCTCTCGGCACCGCCATGGAACGGGTGGTGAACACCATTGAGCGATGAGAAAGAGGGGGTCTACCTATACCCCCTCCAACGATACCACCATCATCGGCGATGCCCATCGTTTCACCTCCGGGGTCCAGTGGGATTCGGCTCTCGCTCCCGAGGGCTTATGATGGCACAGCGGCCGGGTGCCAGGGTTTCCTACTCCAGTTGAACTCTACCTCTACAAACTGCTGAGGCCCTGTTTACACACGTCTTCCGGCACTATGGGGTGCCTGAGGATATAGTGTCTGATCGGGGTCCCCAGTTCACCTCTAGAGTCTGGAGGGCGTTTATGGAACGTCTGGGGGTCTCGATTAGCCTTACCTCAGGTTTTCACCCCGAGAGTAATGGGCAGGTGGAGAGAGTGAACCAGGATGTGGGTAGGTTTCTGAGGTCGTATTGCCAGGACCGGCAAGAGGAGTGGTCGGGATATATTCCCTGGGCAGAGATTCCCTGGGCCCAAAACTCACTCCGCCATTCGTCCACTAACCTTACGCCTTTCCAGTGTGTGGTAGGTTATCAGCCGGTTCTGGCACCTTGGCATCAGAGCCAGACCGAAGCCCTTGCGGTGGACGAGTGGTTTCGGCGCTCGGAAGAAATTGGAACGCTGCGCATGTCCATTTGCAGCGGGCTATCAGGCGGCAAAAGGCGAGCGCCGATCCCCACCGCAGTGAGGCTCCGGTGTATGCACCTGGAGATTGGGTCTGGCTCTCGACCCGAAACCTGCCCCTTCGCCTGCCCTGCCGGAAGCTGGGTCGGCAGTTTGTGGGGCCATTTAAAGTCCTGAGGAGACTGAACGAGATATGCTATAGGTTACAACTGCCCATTAATTACCGCATTAACCCCTCGTTCCATGTGTCTCTCCTCAGGCCGGAGGTGGCTGGTCCACTTCAGGAGAGTGAGGTACGAGAGGCTCCTCCGCCCCCGTTGGACATCAAGGGGGCTCCGGCGTACTCAGTTCGTTCCATCTTGGATTAGCCTGCAGTATCTCGTGGAGTGGGAGGGGTACGGTCCGGAGGAACGGTGCTGGGTCCCCAGGAGGGACATCCTAGATCCCTCTATATTGAGGGACTTCCACCGGAGTCATCCGACTCGCCCTGCTCCGTGTCCTCCTGGCCGTCCCCGAGGCCGGGGTCGGTGCACGGCTGGAGCCGCGCGTCAAGGTGGGGTACTGTCACAGAATCAGCCGAGGCTGCTCCTCCTCCTTGCTCGGGGAGGCTTCAGCGTTCGTCGTCCCCGGAGTACTAGCTGCCACCGATCTATGTTTCTGTGTTTGACTTGTTTTGTCTTGATTGTGTACACCTGTTTCCTATAATGTTGTATTGTATTCCCTATTTAATCCTCTGTCGTTCATTGTGTGTTGTGTGTGAATGTTCTCGTCATTTTCGGTAGTTGCTAGTGTGCGGGTATTCCCCTCCCTGTTTGGAGGTTGTTTGTATTCTGGTTACTTTGTTAGTATAGTATCGTTTCCAGTAGCTCGGTGTCCTGCGTTTGACTTCGCCTACCGCATTCACGTCGCACTTTGACAGTAATACAATCACAACAGAGCTCCAGTAGACAGGAGAGAGACAGAGGCTTTGAAATCATAATGCACTTCACTATGGATGGACATTCTAAATCAGCCTTGTTTATAACTACAACACACAATCTAGAAGAGTGAATGAATCAACCACCTGGGAGAAGAGGGCCTTTGTTTGTCTAATGAAGTGGACTAATAAAGGCAGTGCTGTGTCACCAATGACTCCCTCTGCCAATCAAAATGCATTTCTATAAAAACACTCAATATGCTGTGCTGTGGCCTGTAAAATAAAACACCCTCTGAACCAGGAGGCATCTGCTTCCCTGATGACATTAACAACAGCAGGCGACGGCCCTGATCCCATACCTAAAAAAACATATTTCCACAGACAGGCAGTGACAGCTGTAATAACCAGACAGCTGACCGCAGTGGAAGGATCATCCACAGCAACAGGAGAGAGAAAATAGAGAATTGGCTACCCAATGGACAGGCTTCTTTATCCGCCCTGATCTTGCGGGGAGAATGATATTTGTCATGGCTTAGAGCTCCTACGACCTTCCGCTATTGGTCGGGCCAAAATACCAGCGGACCCAATACACCCTGACCTCTGCTACAAGGACATATTGTCTATGATAACAGGGACAGATACCAGAAATGACAATTATAATACATATGTAGCATTGAGACTTATCCCTGTGGTGTTGTGTGTGATGAATGTGTTTGTGTGTGTGTGTTGTGTGTGTGTTAGACATGGCAAAATAGAGGGAAGAGGAGGAGGGAAGAGAGAGACGGAGAATAGAGGAGGAGAGGAGGGAAGCGAGAGACGGAGAATAGAGGAGGAGAGGAGGGAAGAGAGAGACAGAGAATAGAGGAGGAGAGGAGGGAAGCGAGAGACGGAGAATAGAGGAGGAGAGGAGGGAAGAGAGAGACAGAGAATAGAGGAGGAGAGGAGGGAAGCGAGAGACGGAGAATAGAGGAGGAGAGGAGGGAAGAGAGAGACAGAGAATAGAGGAGGAGAGGAGGGAAGCGAGAGACGGAGAATAGAGGAGGAGAGGAGGGAAGAGAGAGACAGAGAATAGAGGAGGAGAGGAGGGAAGCGAGAGACGGAGAAGAGAGGAGGAGAGGAGGGAAGCGACAGACGGAGAATAGAGGAGGAGAGGAGTGAAGAGAGAGACAGAGAATAGAGGAGGAAAGGAGGGAAGCGAGAGACGGAGAATAGAGGAGGAGAGGAGTGAAGAGAGAGACAGAGAATAGAGGAGGAAAGGAGGGAAGCGAGAGATGGAGAATAGAGGAGGAGAGGAGGGAAGCGAGAGACGGAGAAAAGAGGAGGAGAGGAGGAAAGAGAGACTAAGAGGAGAGGAAGAAGAGCAGAGACGGAGAATAGAGGAGGAGAGGAGGGAGAAGAAGGAAGCGAGAGACGGAGAAGAGAGGAGGAGAGGAGGGAAGCGAGACGGAGAATAGAGGAGGAGAGGAGTAAAGAGAGAGACAGAGAATAGAGGAGGAAAGGAGGGAAGCGAGAGACGGAGAATAGAGGAGGAGAGGAGGGAAGAGAGAGACGGAGAATAGAGGAGGAGAGGAGGAGAGGAGGGAAGCGAGAGACGGAGAAGAGAGGAGGAGAGGAGGGTAGCGAGAGACGGAGAATAGATGAGGAGAGGAGGGAAGCAAAGAGAGAAATGGAGAAAAGAGGGGGAGAAGAGAGAGACGGAAAATAGAGATCAAACAAATTTGCAAATATTATATTCTGCAGCGTGGGGAAGACGCTAGCTACTGTAACTTTGAGGCAGAAAGAAAGTTTTCCTTCACTTTGCCTAGGAGTGGCAGATTACTTCCTACAAAACCAGTCAGATGAATACCAGGCCTTAGGCTGTGTGAGCTGGTAACAAGAATACAAACTATGGAGGAAGCGAAGGAGAGGGGGAGACAAAGAGATAAGTAGAGTGTTTTGTTAGTGTTCTGGGCTGTGGATGAGAGAGCTAGAAGACTATTCAGACTCTTTGGAGAGGCTAACTTTAGGAAGTTCTCTTTTTGGTTTGAAACTGAACTCTGGGAAATTAAAAAGTTAAAACTTTATGAAATGATGTTGGGGATGAGAATAGAAGTGGCTCGCTCTTAAATCCCGAACATCTTCCAAGGAGACAGCGCACTGACGTTTGTTCATCTGAAGCACCTACAGATGGGCCTTTCAACGGTCTTGAGTATTGACTGGTTAAACAAAACCAAAGAAAGACATTTAGAATCACCTTTGATTAGAAAGCACAGCATATCTGTAATAGTTTGAATGATCTTAGCAGCTACATATCGACCATTTACGTGAGCCTTATAATTGGTTTAATTTGAAATCCTGATATATACCCAGGCTATAGAAGACCACCTTATTAAAACACAAGACTAAGGGTCTTTTCTAAAATCACAGTTCTCATTCAGAAGTGCAAGGTTTCCTCAGTCATCCTTAATTACTTCGACTCATTAAATCCATCTATCTGAGCCGCCCCATCTGACCTGTATAACGATGATTCACTTCCTTATTAACGTCACCAAGTTAATTACTTCCAGCTCACGTCAAGGTGACAGCCACCACCTCCAATAAATAATTAACATATTCAACTTGATTAATTGTGGCTCGGTTAATTGCGCCTATGGCATGTTCGTCCACGGTTTCCCTATCCCTGGCCTCAAACGAACCTTCGTCAGTCAATCTGTGGATGGCCACAGGTTGATGGTGAATGAAAACATTAGATTGGCCGAACTCCTGAGAAAATGGCATATCTCTATGTATGAGCATAAACTGAACAGAATGCTGAAGAGAACAGGATTAAAGAAGTTGCATTTCAAAGGAGATATTTATGAGCATGAGCTGAATATTAAAATAAAGCAGAACAGCAGTTACAGTACTTGCCCTCGGTAGCTAACACAGAATCAGTCCTTGGAAGAGAATATATGTGCATCTATCTATTAAATATTAAAACTGACCTATTTCCTCTTTTCCACTTTTAAATGACTGGCCCATTTGTCTTGATGTCTTTTTAATGTGTGAATAGAACCCCCACCCTAACCTTGAAACTAGCAGCCATAGAACAACTTGTTAATAGCGCCATAATGACACACCATAAACAGGCCTTTATGTATCATTTATATACAGTACCAAACACCTGTCCCTTCCTTTACCAGGGCTGGGTCAGAGAGAGAGGACTAGGAATGAGTGCCAATGACTTAGCAGGCATAGAGGACTGGCCAGCATTAGAGCATGTCCTCAGTGACGACTCTAAACATCAATGCTTTTGTTGCAAAGGGCAGAGCCTCCAATTACATTGAACTTACATGAACTTCCTAATCATATTCCACTGGTCTGTTTCAGAGGGGTATGAAAGGGAGCCAATGACCTTTGACCTAAAGTTGGATCAGATTGGACGAAGACCCCTCAACACATGCATGTCCTCCAAGATGGCCCCAAATGGAAGCACTTTGGAAACAAGTCAATCCGGACAGTGTGTGTGTGTGTATGTGTGTGTGTGTGTGTGTTTGTGTGTGTGCGTGCATGCGTGTGTATGATTCTCTGCCTACATCAGTGCATTCCATCAATAATTTATGAAGGAGTTGAGGCAGGGCAGAGCCTGAAAGATAACTAATTAAATTCCATTTAAATGAGCTTGCTTTTTGAGTTCATGGAACAATGAGGCAACCTGCAACAACAGCTTCATCTAACGTCTCATATCTCCAATACTACTGTTGTGGGTCTATTTAGCAGCTGTAGACATCTGAGACGGCAGGGTGGGAGAATATGGAGAAAAAGACTACTGGCTGAGCTTTGGGAAATATAAGCAAATGAAAAGAGATGAGGAGGAGGAGAGGACTCACAGTCGACTCACACATCCCTAATCAGCACGCCTCATCCCTCCCTCATTCCTTCCTTATCTCCTTTAACGTTTTCCTTTGACATTCTCCTCACCAGAGAACAAGAGGTGGGCTAAATCTGCCCCTGCTGTTCCTTCACACAGCACTCAGATATAAAGGAGAGTTGGAGTTCAAACGACCAGGGGAACAGCCCTCCGCACACACACACTTACATCTTTTTACTGGAAGATTTAGACCAAATTGAAATAACTGTTCCAGGACGTTCACAGAAATTGGACATTTTTCACAGAGGGGTGTAGGCTGAATGAAGACTACACTAGGAGCGCTGTACAATCAAACCCTCTGACATTCTTCTTGTGGGTTTGAGTAGCTCTCTCTCTCTCTCTCTCTCTCTCTCTCTCTCTCTCTCTCTCTCTCTCTCTCTCTCTCTCTCTCTCTCTCTCTCTCTCTCTCTCTCTCTCTCTCTCTCTCTCTCTCTCTCTCTCTCTCTCTCTCTCTCTCTCTCTCTCTCTCTCTCTCTCTCTCTCTCTCTCTCTCTCTCTCTCTCTCTCTCTCTCTCTCTCTCTCTCTCTCTCTCTCTCTCTCTCTCTCTCTCTCTCTCTCTCTCCCTCTCTCTCTCAGTGCTGTGAAATGATGGAGCAGAAAACAGAGCACAGGTTGTGGAGCAGACTAATGGCTGAATGGGGTAATGAGCCAATGAGATGAAGAAGAGACACTGTAATGTAGTCATTGATCCTCAAACACAGGCGCAGACCCTGACAGTAACATTGCGGCACACAGAAACCATCCATAAATAATCTCTATTTTAACAACAAATCCTCTGTTTGGCTCCCAGGGGGAGGGGAACCCCAAACAGGGTGGGACAACACCAGTGACAGTTTGCAGAAATGTGAAGTTGAAGTGTCTTTAAATTATATGATTATGATCCCAATCATCCAGCCATTCAAGGCACTACGTCTCCAAATGAGATGTTTGTTTTGTTTGATTCATGTTATCCAGTGTTTGTTTGATGCCGATTTCTCTTATTGATGACATGTCTAAGGTTCAAGTGATGAGTCGGAGGAGTATTCCATCTTTAAAATGACAAAGTTACGGTTCAAACCACACAGCTCAGTCAAAGTAATGTTGATGGGCTTTCTTTATTCATTATTTAATGCAAACCCTGACGCATATGAAAGTGATAATGCATTCAGAGGAGACAAATATGGGGATGTGTGACTCAATATACACTGAGTGTACAACACATTAAGAACACCTGCTCTTTCCATGACATAGACTGACCAGGTGAATCCAGGTGAAAGCTATGATCACTTCTCAATGCCACTTGTTAAATCCACTTCAATCAGTGTACATGAAGGGGAGGAGACAGGTTAAAGAAGGACTTTTAAGCCTTGAGACAATTGAGATATGGATTGTGTAAGTGTGCCATTCAGAGGGTGAATGGGCAAGACACAATATTTAAGTGCCTTTGAACAGGGTATGGTAGTAGGTGCCAGGCGCAACAGTTTGTGTCAAGAACTGCAACGCTGCTGGGGTTTTCGCGCTCAACAGTTTCCTGTGTGTATGAAGAATGGTCCACCACCCAAAGGACATCCAGCCAACTTGATAAAACTGTGGGAAGCATTGGAGTCAACATGGGCCAACATGCCTGTGGAACGCTTTCGACACCTTGTGGAGTCCATGCCCCGACGAAGAGGCTGTTCTAAAGCAAAAGGGGGGACTCAATATTAGGAAGGTGTCCTTAATGTTTTGTACAATCAGTGTATATAATAATCACATCCAATATGGTTTGATATAATCTTGTCCTATACAACGAATGTTTGTGTCTCCATCTTGCTCTTAAAATTAGTGTTGCAGCTAGAAAACAATACAGCATTGTCAAATGGAGAACGTCTGGCACACCGTGCACCGCTCCCGTCTCCAAACGCTCAAATAGAGAACTGAACACACTTCAGGGTGAACACCATATAACTAGGAATGTTATAGGATCTCTATGGTGAACACTTAACACATCAACATCACATTAAATACACATAGAAGGTTTCAATGATGAAACCCAAGAGGCTTTTGAAGAATTCATAGAGAATGCCATTTGTCATTCCCCATGGGTAGCACGTGAACTAGGATCATAAGGAGTTGAATCAAAAGACATCAACTGAAAGATCTTCCTCACAGATCAATCTAAACTTGTAGAAAAAGGCTTTGATGGTTGGTTACATAAACACACAATTGTGGTGATAGCAAGAGTTTGTGATTCCTCAGATCATAAAGTAGGTCTAATCCAAAGCACAGATTAAAACACAAAACAGTATCATATTAATAAGACGCCTGAATGTTCTTTATTCCTCCCATTACTCCATTCCGTTTCCAAGCAACAAGGAATGGAATATCGAAGCCCCAAATAAGGTCCCATCCATCCAGACACTGGTACATCATGGGGAGTTTGTGTGTTCTGTCTATCCAGACACTCATTTATCACTCATCCCTCCTTCCTGTCAGATAGTCACCACACGCACAAAATGGCCTTCAAAGGATCAGAGAGAAAGAGAGGGAGAGAGGGGCATAGACTGATGAGAAAAACTTGGGGAGAGGTTTAAGAAAGAGGAGAAAAAATGGCTACAGAAAAAAAGGAGGAAGAGGTGTTTAAGGAGAGAAAGAGAATGGGTCTCCATCATCTGTGAATTTGAATGAAGGTAAAAAAAAATTATCATGAATTTGATATGAAAGAGGCCTGCTCCTCCTCTCCTCTAAAGGTAAGAAGCCTCATTATTTAAACACTGGCACAGATTTTTATACTTTATAAGGCATCTTTAACTCCCTCCCTCCCTCCCTCCCTCTCTTTCTTTCTGTGTTGTCAGAAAAGAGACAAATGCATGTCTTCAACCAACCTGCCCCTGTTATCAATCACGCCCACTAAAATATGGGCACCGGTACACATATGCTAACTAACAATCAAGCAGTAAGTTAGTGTGTGTGTGCATGCAAAAAAGAAAGAGAACCGAGCTGGACTGGGCTAATCGTTACTGAGAACTTATATGTTTCCGGTGCGATGCATCAATTCCCTGTCACACCGTCAAAGGATTATCGACAAAAGGCTTACAATATGACAACGTAATTTGAGATTGTTGAATGCCAAAATAATTTAGTTTTGAAATGAAGGTGCCACAAAAACACCCATCACACACAGTCAGAACTGTAATTATAGGCTAGATGGAAATGGTGCAAGGCTTTTAAAGGGACAATCTGCAGTTGCTACATACATGATATGTACCCTTTGATTCTAAATGCCTCATGAGCTTAGTTCAACTGTCGTATCACATCAGAACCCAAAATATAAGCTTGTTTTACTCCAATGTTTGTAAACAAGTTAAATGTATACAAACACTATATTCTGTATAATATAATATAATAATATAATAATATGCCCTTTAGCAGACGCTTTTATCCAAAGCGACTTACAGTCATGTGTGCATACATTTTTACGTATGGCTGGTCCCGGGGATCGAACCCACTACCCTGGCGTTACAAGCGCCATGCTCTACCAATTGAGCTACAGAGGACCACCCTGTACAGTGGGGCCCGAAATTATTGACGCCGTTGATAAAGATGGGCAAAAATGACTGTGGAATAAATAATTAAAACACTGAGCCATAGTTGAAGTCGGAAGTTTACATAAACTTAGGTTGGAGTCATTAAAACTCATTTTTCAACCACTCCACAAATTTCTTGTTAACAACCTATAGTTTTGGCAAGTCGGTTAGGACATCTACTTTGTGCATGACACAAGTAATTTTTCTAACAATTGTTTACAGACAGATTATTTCACTTATTATTCACTGTATCACAATTCCAGTGGGTCAGAAGTTGACTGTGCCTTTAAACAGCTTGGAAAATTCCAGAAAATGATGTCATGGCTTTAGAAGCTTCTGATAGGCTAATTTACATAATTTGAGTCAATTGGAGGTGTACCTGTGGAAAATTATGTGGATATATTGAAGCAACATCTCAAGACATCAGTCAGGAAGTTAAAGCTTGGTCGCAAATGGGTCTTCCAAATGGACAATGACCCCAAGCATACTTCCAAAGTTGTGGCAAAATGGCTTAAGGACAACAAAGTCAAGGTATTTGAGTGGCCATCACAAAGCCCTGACCTCAATCCTATAGAAAATGTGTGGGCAGAACTGAAAAAGCGTGTGCGAGCAAGGAGGCCTACAACCTGACTCAGTTACACCAGCTCTGTCAGGAGGAATGGGCCAAAATTCACCCAATTTACTGTGGGAAGCTTGTGGAAGGCTACCCGAAACGTTTGACCCAAGTTAAACAATTTAAAGGCAATGCTACCAAATACTAATTGAGTGTATGTAAACTTCTGACCCACTGGGAATGTGATAAAATAAATAAAAGCTGAAATAAATCATTCTCTTTACAATTATTCTGACATTTCACATTCTTAAAATAAAGTGGTGATCCTAACTGACCTAAGACAGGGAATGTTTTACAAGGATTAAATGTCAGGAATAGTGAATAACTGAGTTTAAATGTATTTGGCTAAGGTGTATGTAAACTTCCGACTTCAACTGTATATTGTCTCACCTAGCTATCTTAAGATGAATGCAATAATGTAAGTCGCTCTGGATAAGAGTGTATCCTAAATGACTAAAATGTGAAATGTAAATTCAAAACGGGTGTCAATAATTTTGACCCGTATCTTTTTTTCTTTCTGTTTTCTTTTGAGAAAAAGACTTGTTAAACAAAATATTTTTCTCTGAGCAGTTGTATTAGTATAAAATAATATGATTTACAGTAATTTTTGCTGATCTTTATCAAGGGTATCAATCATTTCGGACCCCACTGTAGCCTCAAAACATGGTTAAAACTATAATTTTGATATCATGGATGGTCAGTCCTTGCATCCGTAGGTCTGTTTATGAGAGTGGTTTCATTTCCCCAGCCTCATCCATCAGCTTTTTACAGAAACAGGGGTGGGGCTTTTTTAATCTTTCACCTGCTGATTGCCGCTTTAAAGTAAAAAACAAAATAATAATCAATTTCACTCTTTCTAAGTAAACGACAAACTACATTTCCTGTCTGCCTTCCCTTTTATACATTTCCGTTGTATTTTTTTCTCATTCTTTCATTCCGTTCATCCACCCTGACATACAGGCATTTCCCGCTGCAATTCTCTCTCCTTCATCTACACTGATTGAAGTGGATTTAAAAAGGTGACATCAATAAGGGAGCATAGCTTTCACCTGGATTCACCTGGTCAGTCTGTGTCATGGAAAGAGCAGGTGTTCCTAATGTTTTGTGCACTCAATAGCATTTGAACATAGGCCTAAACAAAACAAAAGAAGAGATAAGTACAATTGTTCCAGCCTTTGCTGCTATGCTTTCAGATGTGCATAATATGCTGCAACCCTAATCATAAAGTATTGAAAAACTGCAAATAACAACAACTTAGGAAGGTTGTTTTCAGGGCCGTTGAGCCATTTTCTTTTGTCAAATTTACAGTGGTGTAAAGTACTTAACTAAAAATACTTTTAAGTACTACTTAAGTAGTTTTTTGGGGTGTCTGTACTTTACTTTACTATTTATATTTGACAACTTTTACTTTTACTTCACTACATTCCTAAAGAAAATATTGTACTTTTTACTCCATACATTTTTCCTGACAACCAAAAGTTCTCATTACATTTTGAATGCTTAGCAGGACAGGAAAATAGTCCAATTCACACACTTATCAAGAGAACACATAGTCATCCCTACTGCCTCTGGCCTGGCGGACTCACTAAACACAAATGCATCTTTTGTAAATAATGTCTGAGAGTTGGCGTGTGCCCCTGGCTATCCGAAAATTTAAAAAACAAGACAATTGTGTTGTCTGCTTTGCTAAATAATAGGAATTCTAAATGATTTATACTTTTACTTTTGATACTTAAGTATATTTAAAACCAAATACTTTTAGACTTTTACTCAAGTAGTATTTAACTGGCTGACTTTCACTTTTACTTGAGTAACTTTCTATTAAGGTATCTATACTTTTACTCAAGTATGACAATTGGGTACTTTTTCCACCGTAGCGCAATATAATAGAATGACCTGTAGGCCTACTATAAGCATGAAAAGGGAAAACTAAAGAGGGCGAGATGCAAAACTTTATTTAATGCAACAATATAATACATAACATGTTGGTATTTTCCCTTTAAACAATTACTTGACTTACTTTTGATATTACCCTAATAAAGTTAAGAATCTTTCTCTCGGTCTCTCTAGGGCTAGGCCTAAGCTTATCTTCCTTTAGATTGACTTTTTCTAATATTGATATCATACAGCCTATATCCATTACATGCCCTGATGCATTTAGTGCGCAAAGTTCTGAGAGCTGAACTGCGAGGTGGGCAGTTATTGTTTTAGAAAAGTAGAAACCAATAAAACAAGAGGATATAAAGTTTTGAATATGCTACACATCATAACACAATGAATCATTTCTTTGTAATTTATTATAGGCCGTTTTTAAGGAAATGTAACTGTGGATCATTTGGCCAATATCATGCATTTATTGATGGCGCAGTCTGAGGTTTCTTTCACTCTTTCTACTCTGTGATCTTAACGGGTCTCTCGGATCCGAACAAGCACAGGTCTGTTTTTCCACGTGCCTTTTCGGAATAAGTCTGACTTTCTGTATCTTATTTAGAGAGTGGTTACATTTCCCCAGCCTCATCCATCAGCCTTTTACAGAAACAGGGGCAGGGAGTATGCTTTCATATTATTTTACCTGCTGATTGGATGTTTAAAGTTTTTTTTTTAAATAAATCCATTTCACTCTTTTAAAGTAAACGACAAACTACATTTCCTGTCTACCTTCCGTTATATATATATATTCTCATTCCTTCATTCCATTCATCCACCCGCACCGCGGGTCTTGTATGAGATTTAGACAGTTGTTTAGGAGTGTAGTGTGTACCATCAGTGACAGTCATTATAACACTAATGTAATTGGACTACCCTAGAGGAGCTGGATGTCAGGGTGTAATGAATAGGGTTGAAAAATCCCCGTAACTTGTGGAAGATTCTCGGAATCAGGAGGTACTAAACAGAAAATACGGAATACTCCATCCAGTATTTTCTGAAAAACCTGGGAATTTTGGGAAAATAACTGGAATTTTGCAACCTTCTTTCTGAAGGGGATAGCCAGTCAGGAAACCTAGTGCAGGCATGGACTACTAAACCTGACATGGCAGATTAGGAGCACTTGGAAAAGTGGCATAATACATTTGTATAAACTTATAACCCACTCATGAAGCCCCCTGAGGAGGAGTTAAATAAATAAATCCAATCCATCATTCATATTATTATGTAAAAGGGGTCTTCACTTAACTCTTACGTAAGACTGTGTGATTTAAACCAATAAAGCAGCCTTTCCTCAGTTGGTTTACATAGTAAATCACCTGTATTTTAGACCCAATTAAATATATGGCATATTTGGAAGTATTTGACATATGAATTTGACTGATGTCCCCTACCTATAAAGTACAAGCCCCCCACCCCCTTCTAAGATCAAACCAAAGGCATTGGGATCAAGCAGTCAACTGTGAAAGCATGTTCAGAAACCATTCTGATAATACAATAGTGTGCTATTTGAAAATACAGGGTTGTGTCATTAGGATTTTGCCCAGCTCTAATACAACTTCAGAATGTGCGTAGTTCATGTATTTTCAGAGTGTTGCTGGCTTATGAAACCATCAGAGAGGGGGACTATCTATCAACTGGGGAAAGAATACTGTTGGCCCTTTTTGGAACAATAAAAAGTAACCAGAAAATATCTGAGGAGAGAAATTACTATTCAAACTGGTTCAGAGAATGTGAACTGAGATACAGAGGGAGGGAAAGTGAGGTGTGAGAGAGAGAGTGCTAGGAGAAAAAGAGAGAGATTGAGTGCGTGCGTGTATTTCAATGAGCCAGGATATGACTGCAAAAAAAAATCTATAACTGCAAACAATTTGCCCTATTTGCATACAACATTAAAAAAGGCTTTCACACTACCCTATTATTCCCTTCAAAACCAACCGACGCCGTCGAAGCAAAGTGGAGCTCATTTCCTCCGCAGGCTTCCTGTTTGTGGAACGACCCCCTACAGCAGGGTTCTTCAATTCCGGTCCTGGAGGGCCGAAACACTTCTGTTTTTTATTTCTACCTGGTAGTTAATTGCACTCACCTGGTGTCCCAGGTCTGAATTAGCCCCTGATTAGAAGGAGAGGACGAAAAACAGAGGTGTTTCGGCCCTCCAGGACCGGAATTGAAGAACCCTGCCCTACAGGATATGGGTATTATATTGCTAGTCATAAACACAAGGCATCGCTCAATGGGGACCTCCTTTCTTTTTGGCCCAGAAATTATGGCGACCTCACCTCACCACACATCTAATGACACAACCTTACAAATCGGTCAAATGTGATTTTTCGCTTCAACAAATAACCTTCAGTTCATCTTATTTTCATCTCTTATCAAAATTAAGAAAACCAATACATACATTTATTTACTCAATAACATTTTATTTTTCTAATTATCCTTCTCAAAAACGGTTGTATATTGTCGCACTGCAATTCCCACTAGGGGTCGCGACCCTGCCTTTGAATATCATTGCTCTAGCTTTATTAGGCTGCTGCTGAACACGTCCTTTATACAAGAAATAGGGCTAAGCAAATTCAATTTTCTCATAAAATATTCAATACGGTTGTTTCCAGACCAATATCACCTCATCCTAAAGAACAATTGAAATCCCACGAGCTTTATTATTCTGCCCAAGTGTCCATACCGATTGAGAACCATTGGCCCAAATGCAATAACTGCTAACAAGGTTTCCAAAATATGTCTAATAAACAGTATTTGCTCACGCTGTGAGAGGCAAAATATCATAAATATGGAGATCAATTAAATGTTTCTTTCAGAGAAAGAATTGTATCCTTCATTCAACTAGGGGACTACTCCAAATATGCATTAATTTCTCACAGTGCAAGAATAACGTTTTTTTCCCGTATCCACAAAACATACACTGAGCATACCAAACACTAGGAACGCCTTCCTCATAGTTGCATCTCCCCCTTTTGTCCTCAGAACAGCCTCAATTCGTCAGGCATGGATTCGACAAGGTGTCGAAAGCGTTCCACAGGGATGCTGGCCCTTGTTGACTCCAATGTTTCCCACAGTTGTGTCAAGTTGCCGGATGTCCTTAGGGTGGTGGACCATTCTTGATGCACACGGGAAACTGTTGAACGTGAAAAACCCAGCAGCGTTGCAGTTCTTGACACAAACCGGTGAGCCTGGCAGCTACTGCAATACCCAGTTCAAAGACACACATACACAATCCATGTCTCAATTGCTTCAAGGCTTAGAAATCTTTCTTTAACAGGTCTAGTCACCCTTCATCTACACTGATTGAAGAGGATTTAACAAGTGACATCAATAAGGGATCATAGCTTTCACCTTGATTCACCTGGTCAGTCTGTCATGGAAAGTGCAGGTGTTCTTAATGTTTTGTACACTCAGAGTACATTTCCCATTTTAATTGAACAGTAAGGTGTCCATTAATAAGCCTATAAAGGACATACAGAGCCAGTTATGGTCTACACAGACTGGTGCGCCATAGCCAATCAGAGCTACAGTAGGGCTATATGCAAATAAGCCACCCCCCTCCGAGAGCACAACATTTTCATGTGAAACTTTTGAATGTGGGTCAAAAGGGAAATAAAAGTGTACTGAACCAAAAAAATAATGCAACACGTAAAATGTTGGTCCTATGTTTCATGAGCTGAAATGTATTTCTCTCTCAAATTTTGTGAACAAATTTGTGTACATCCCTGTTAGTGAGCATTTCTCCTTTGCCAAGATAATCTATCCACCTGACAGGTGTGGCATATCAAAAAGCTGATTAAACAGCATTGATCATTACACGGGTGCACCTTGTGCTGGGGACAATAAAAGGTTACTCTAAAATGTGCAGTTTTGTCACAAAACACAAGTTGAGGGAGCGTGCCATTTGCATGCTGACTGCAGGAATGTCCAACAGAGCTGTTGCCAGAGCATTGAATGCTAATTTCACTACCATATGCCGCCTCCAACCACAGACCACGTGTAACCACGCCTGCCCTGAACCTCCACATCCGGCATCTTCACCTGTGGAATCATCTGAAACTGTCAGAAACAATCTCAAGGAAGCTCATCTGCGTGCTCGTTGTCCTCACCAGGGTCTTGACCTGACTGCAGTTCGGCATCGTAACGAACTTCAGTGGGCAAATGCTCACCTTTGATGGTCACTGACACGCTGGAGAAGTGTTCTCTTCACGGATGAATCCTGATTTCAACTGTAGCGGGCAGATGGCAGATAGCGTATATGGTGGTCTGTGGGCGAGGGGTTTGCTGAAGTCAACATTGTGAACAGAGTGCCCCATGGTTGGCGGTGGGGTTATGGTATGGGCAGGCATAAGCCACAGACAAAGAACACAATTGCATTTTATCGATGGCAATTTGAGAGATACCGTGACAAGACCCTGAGGCCCATTTTCGTGCCATTCATCAACTGCCATCACCTCATGTTTCAGCATGATAATGCACAGCCCCATGTCGCAAGGATCTGTACACAATTCCTGGAAGCTGAAAATGTCCCAGTTTTTTCATGGCATGCATTCTCACCAGAGATGTCATCCATTGAGCTTGTTTGGGATGCTCTGGATTGACGGGTACGACAGCATGTTCCAGTTCCCGCCAATATCCAGCAACTTTGCACATCCATTGAAGAGGAGTGGGCAACATTCCACAGGCCACAATCAACAGCCTGATCAACTCTATGCAAAGGAGATGTTTCGCGCTGCATGAGGTAAACGGTGGTCACACCAGATACTGACTGGTTTTCTGATCCACGCCTCTACCAGAGGACAGGTTAAGTAGGGAGGACTAGCAACTCAAACACACTCCTTAACATGTTTGAATCATTCATCGTTAGAAGGCCTGCCTCGAAGCACAGAGGTGAGATACGTGACCAGGGAAATTGCACTCGGATATGATTAGGGCTGTGGCGGTCACGAAATTTCATCAGCCAGTGATTGTCAAGCAAATAACTGTCGGTCTCACGGTAATTGGGCTACACTAGTTCATTTAGCAGACAAGATTTGCTTAGAATTCCGTGACATAATTTTATAGAATGAAGAATACAATTGAACAAAGCTGAATAAAATAGAAAGGATATTTTCTCCAAACGATTTGAGGGAGTGTGCACATGCGGCTATTCTGTGTTGAGCGGTTAACAAAGAAATAGGTATTCCTATATGCCTAATTTAGAGTTATAAATGTAACTTTAGTTGTGATACAAATGTTGGGCTATACATTTTGATTTTAAATACATTGTAAGGCTGCATGATGCGACATTTAGTAGAGGCCATCACTCGCGCAATTGCATAGCCTATAGAAATGTTGCGAGTCATGAGCTCATGGTCTCTCATGAAGTGTTTGATTAGATTTTCGATTACATTTGCATTGACGTCACAGCCCAACGTTTGTAGAACAACTAAAGACTCGCACCTAGACTATTGTCCAGTCATATGGTCAAGTGCCACAAAGAGGGACATAGGCAAATTACAATGGGCCCAGAACAGAGCAGCACAGTTGGCCCTTAAATGGCCACGGAGAGCCAACATTAATAATATGCATGTCAATTTCTCCTGGCTCAAAGTAGTGGAGAGATTGATTGCATCACTGCTTGTCTTTATGAGAATTATTGACATTTTGAAATCACTGACCTGTGTGTTTAAGTGACTAGCGCACAGCTCAGACACCCACACATACACCACAAGACATGCCACCAGGGGTCTCTTTACAGTCCCCAAGTCAAGAACAGACTCTGGGAAACACACAGTACTACATAGAGCCATGACTACATGGAACTCTATTCCACATCATGTAACTCAGTCAAGCTGTCACGGTTTACTAAGCCAGAACCCAGAAGCAGACCAGGACAAGGTGAGTTGAAACGAAGGTGAGTATTTATTTAACAGATTCCAAAAACGATGTAGAATAATCCAGGGGACAGAGCGGACGGCGGAGATGAGTTGGTGGAGGTGCAGTGGTAGATCCAAGAATGGCTCGGCAGCCGCCGACAACCAGGCAGGGGTTGGGTGAAGGTTCCGGGAGATTGATGTTCATGGCTAACGATCCGGCAGGGAATGGATGTTAGGCCAGAGCCTAAGAAGGGTGATGATCAGGACCAGGTGTGCAGATTGCTGATGGGATGCAGGTGCGGAAATCAAGAGAGCTCCCCGGAGCGTTCCAGAACCCACGGGAAACTGGAGATCCCGAGCAGAAAAACTAGTCCACAGACAGGACCCGACTCAGACTGCCGGGATCGTTACAGTACCCCCCCTCCGACGAACGCCACCGGGCGGACTCCCCGGAGCGCCAGGATGGAGGCGGTAGAAGTCACGGATGAGGTCAGCATCTAGGATCTGTCGCCGCGGAATCCAACTCCTCTCTTCAGGACCATACCCCTCCCAGTCCACGAGATACTGGAAACCCCGGCCCCGCCGTCTGGAATCCATGATGCGTCGCACCGTGTAGGCAGGACCACCTCCGATCATCCGAGGAGGAGGAGGAGGAGGCGGAGGAGGCAACAGAGGACTGAGGAAAACAGGCTTGAGGCAGGAGACATGAAAGGTGGGATGGACTCTGAGCGTCCTCGGGAGTTTGAGTCGAACTGCCACCGGATTGATCACCTTCTCCACCACAAACGGACCAATGAACTTCGGTAACAACTTCCTAGACTCAGTCCGTAAAGGAAGATCCCGTGTGGCCAACCAGACCCTATCTCCGATGGTGTAGGTGGGAGCGGGGATCCGGCGACGATTCGCCTGGAGCTGATACCGGTCCGAAACTCTAAGGAGTGCCTTTCTGGCCCGATGCCAGGTCCGGTGGCAACGACGAATATGGGCCTGAACAGAAGGCACTGAGAGCTCCTTCTCCTGAGAAGGGAACAAGGGAGGTTGGTAGCCATACAGGCACTGGAAGGGAGACATCCCAGTGGCAGATGTAGGGAGAGTATTGTGGGCATACTCAACCCAAGGCAACTGAGAGACCCAGGAGGTGGGGTTGGAAGAGGCCAGGCAGCGTAGCGTGGATTCCATCTTCTGGTTGGCTCTCTCCGCCTGACCATTAGATTGGGGGTGAAAACCAGATGTGAGACTGACTGTAGCTCCAATGGCCAAACAGAAGGACTTCCAGACAGCAGAGGTAAACTGAGGGCCACGGTCGGAAACGATATCACTGGGCAACCCGTGGACCCTGAAAACCTCCTAACCAGGATCTCGGACGTCTCCGAGGCAGAGGGAAGCTTGGCAATTGGCACAAAGTGGGCGAACTTGCTGAATCTGTCCACGATAGTCAGAACGACCGTGTTCCCCTCAGAAGCGGGCAACCCAGTGACAAAGTCCAGGGCCAGATGCGACCATGGTCGCCGGGGAATAGGAAGGGGGGTGAAGTAGTCCAGAGCTGGGCCGATTGGTACTCTTATTCTGCGCACACACTGGACAGGCAGCAACATAACCCCGAGTATCCTCGGCCATGGCAGGCCACCAAAAACGTCTGCGAAGAAACGCCATCGTCCGAGCCACGCCAGGGTGACAAGCCATCTTGCTGGCGTGGGACCATTTGAGGACCGCAGGACGAACCGACTCAGGCACAAACAACCGACCGGGTGGACCGTTACCGGGACCGGGCTGCGTCCGAAGAGCCGCCATCACCTCCTCCTCAATCTTCCACCTAACAGCTCCCACGACGCAGTTCCGGGGGAGAATTGTCTCGGTCTTGGACCCACTCTCCTCCGTCTTGGAGAACATCCGAGACAAGGCGTCCGCCTTGCCGTTCTTAGATCCAGGTCGGAACGTCAGGGAAAAATTGAATCGTCCGAAAAACAACGACCACCTGGCCTGACGGGAGTTGAGACGTCTAGCCGATTGCACGTAAGCAAGATTCTTGTGGTCAGTCCAGACAATAAACGGCTGCTCCGCCCCCTCATATTTATCCGGCGTCGGAACCTTGGGCTCACGGAAGGACACAGCTCCAGACGCGGCAGGCGAGATGGGTGAAACCGGTAGTGGATCCTCCACCGGAAACTTGTGCTGGTTCTGGACCTCCGTCAGGCCGGTAGAAAGGTTCCGAACTGCCAACGCGATCTCCTGTAGCTCCGTGCTATGATGGCCCAACATCTTCTCCTGATGGGTAATGGCATGGCGAACAGAGTCCAGGTCCGCTGGGTTCATTACTGGCCGGATCGTTCTGTCACGGTTTACTAAGCCAGAACCCAGAAGCAGACCAGGACAAGGTGAGTTGAAACGAAGGTGAGTATTTATTTAACAGATTCCAAAAACGATGTAGAATAATCCAGGGGACAGAGCGGACGGCGGAGATGAGTTGGTGGAGGTGCAGTGGTAGATCCAAGAATGGCTCGGCAGCCGCCGACAACCAGGCAGGGGTTGGGTGAAGGTTCCGGGAGATTGATGTTCATGGCTAACGATCCGGCAGGGAATGGATGTTAGGCCAGAGCCTAAGAAGGGTGATGATCAGGACCAGGTGTGCAGATTGCTGATGGGATGCAGGTGCGGAAATCAAGAGAGCTCCCCGGAGCGTTCCAGAACCCACGGGAAACTGGAGATCCCGAGCAGAAAAACTAGTCCACAGACAGGACCCGACTCAGACTGCCGGGATCGTTACACAAGCAGTAAAATCAGATTTAAAAAACAGATGAAACTACACCTTATGGAACAGCAGGGACTGGCACACACACACATGCTAACACACACACTCTACACACACACATTTTAACATTGTTATTTACTCTATTATTTATTTTGTATTGTAGATATGTTATGGAATATTAATGTGTAATAATGTGTTGTGTTATGTACTGTTTTATTGTATGTAATTGCGTAATCGTGATTGGACCCCAGGAAGAGTAGCTGCTGTCTTGGCAGCAGCTAATGGGGATCTGGAATAAAATAATTGTAAAATACATTTTTTTTAAAAAGGAAAAGTGGGGTGAGAGAAGTCCATGTAAAAACAGAAGGAGATCTAACGGCAGGCAGGCATCCTTTAATCCTGAAACCCAGGCGTTTGGAGGCCAGGGTCTTGGTGACGTGGTAGAAGGTGAGCAGAGCCCTGTGCTGCTGCAGCCTGTCCTGACCCTTCACTAACTGCAGCAGGATGGGGATCAGTCCAGACGGTCTAGCTTGGCTATTAGCACCACTATCTGGGTGGCTGTCTGTTAACACAGCAAACATATACAACAGGTTAGCATTAGCAACAGCACGAGGGCGGCAGATAGCCTAGCGGTTAAGAGCGTTGGGCCAGTAACCGAAAGGTCTCTGGTTCGAATCCCAGAGCCAACTAGGTGAAAAATCTGTTGATGTGCCCTTGAGCAAGGCACTTAACCCTAATTGCTCAAGTAAGAGTATCTGCTAAATGACTAAAATGTAAATGCAAATGTTAGAATTAGCAACATGGCTGCTAACCGTATATAGGAATATTACACAGTATATAGGAATATTTACTAAAAGGCTAATTAAAAAACAAAGCGTGAAAGGGGGCTCCAGTAGGGGATATGGCAGCCTGAGACCACATTGATCCTCTGCACAGTTGTGATGAGAGTATGTGTGGCAGCCTAACTTCAGCCGTGTTGACTTTCACAGTCTCCATTGGGAAAACGGAAGACTGACGATGGGCCAATCATGGAAATCATTTATATGGGGCCAATAAGCTTCTGTAAGGAAAGAACTGTCTGCACAGATGGCAATAAGGTTTAATCACATTGTGTAGACGTGTGTGTACGGAGAGGAATGGTGTTGGTTAGCAAACAAAATGATCAGGCATAACTCACTTATCGAAATTACAACCATAGCAATAGCAGGAAAATTGATCAAGGTGCAGTAAGGCAAGGAACATTGATCAAGATGCAGCAAGGCAAGGAACATTGATCAAGATGCAGAGTTTTCCCTTAATTTGAGATTTTTGCATGTGCAAAATGTGTAATCTCTCGATGTATCCCCTCTCTCTCTCTCGTGATGTGTCCTCTCTCTCTCTCCTGATGTGTCCCCTCTCTTTTGTGACGTGTCCCCTCTCTCTCATAATGTGTCCCCTCTCTCTCGTGTCCCCTCTCTCTCCTGATGTGTCCCCTCTCTCTCATGATGTGTCCCCTCTCTCTCATGATGTGTCCCCTCTCTCTCATGATGTGTCCCCTCTCTCTCGTGTCCCCTCTCTCTCATGATGTGTCCCCTCTCTCTCATGATGTTTCCCCTCTCTCTCCTGATGTGTCCCCTCTCTCTCATGATGTGTCCCCTCTCTCTCCTGATGTGTCCCCTCTCTCTCCTGATGTGTCCCCTCTCTCTCGTGTCCTCTCTCTCTCCTGATGTGTCCCCTCTCTTTTGTGATGTGTCCCCTCTCTCTCCTGATGTGTCCCCTCTCTTTTGTGACGTGTCCCCTCTCTCTCATAATGTGTCCCCTCTCTCTCGTGTCCCCTCTCTCTCCTGATGTGTCCCCTCTCTTTTGTGACGTGTCCCCTCTCTCTCATAATGTGTCCCCTCTCTCTCGTGTCCCCTCTCTCTCATGATGTGTCCCCTCTCTCTCATGATGTGTCCCCTCTCTCTCATGATGTGTCCCCTCTCTCTCATGATGTGTCCCCTCTCGCTCTCATTATGTGTCCTCTCTCTCTTTCTCATGTGTCCCCTCTCTCTCGTGATGT
This sequence comes from Coregonus clupeaformis, assembly GCF_020615455.1. NCBI lineage: Eukaryota > Metazoa > Chordata > Actinopteri > Salmoniformes > Salmonidae > Coregonus > Coregonus clupeaformis. Next base: position 40,407,403 of record NC_059209.1, on the reverse strand, counting down.
GTCCCCTCTCTCTCATGATGTGTCCCCTCTCTCTCGTGATGTGTCCCCTCTCTCTCTCATTTGGTGGTGATGTGTCATAGGGTAAGGTTACACTATTCAGCCTTAGGGGAGGTTAATACAGGACAACACACACACACACACACACCGTTGAACCCCAGCAGATTTCTGACAGAGTCAACCTCCTCTCCAGAGAGATGACAGAGAGAGGAAGAGACAGAGGCTGGAATGGCTATTGCTCTCCATATGGACACAGCCATATGCTACTAGTGGAGAGGTGTCCCTAGTGAGCTCTATAAGTATGGACCCTACTCAGAGGCAGAGTGTTCCACTTAGTGGTGGTCTATGGAATGATGCTCTGAAGGGACCAGTCATTGGCTGATAGCTCAAGCAAACAGAAGTTGAGGTGACGTGAATAACAAATGGCTGACCTGGTTGACAGGCTCGTTAAAGTTTGTGAAGAGGCCACTTGCTCTTCAGACAGCGTACTGCAGACAGACACACACACACACACACAGACAGAGAGAGAGAGAGATCTAGGTTACAACAGGGAATGTTACAATGCAATGCCAAACATCAACGCAAACATCTTTCTTTTCAATACTCAAGATTCATTTTGAATCAGTTGACTGTTGTACAGCGAGTGGTCCTCAAAATATCTTAATTTGTGTTAACAAAAACTCTCCCCACTTTGGTGGATATCTCGGAGGCCTCAATATGTTAGAGGAACAATTTTTGTGCAATTTCTGTCAATTATCACCATCTGCTTGTGGAGTGAGGCGGTCAACGAGAGTGACCCTATTGTTATTATTACTACTACATTTCCACTCCCTTCCATTTGGGAAGGAGAGGAAAGGCATAGCATTATCAACCAATTTCCCCAGCAAGCCAGCCAGAGAGCCACTGTGCAGGCTTTAATATAGAGGGCTGATATCAACATGGCAGATAGGGATAACTCTGTCCCTGTATGAACCTACTGTTTACACTGGCGAGAGAGAGAGAGAGAGAGAGAGAGAGAGAGAGAGAGAGAGAGAGAGAGAGAGAGAGAGAGAGAGAGAGACGCAGAGAGAGAGACACACAGCGAGACAGAGAGAGAGACATAGTGAGAGTGAGAAAGAGAGAGAGAGAGGTGATCTATCCTGTCTCCAACAGAGTGAAATGATGACAGGACAGAGAAAGAACTAAAGAGAGAGGGAGAGGTGAAATACTATGTCTCCTTCAACACTAGAGACAGAGGACAGGACAGAGAGAGCGAAAGACAGGACAGAGAGAGAGAAAGGCAGGACAGAGAGAGAGAAAGGCAGGACAGGGAGAGAGAAAGGCAGGACAGGGAGAGAGAAGGGCAGGACAGAGTGAAAGACAGGACAAAGAGAGAAAGACAGGACAGAGAGAGAACTATGGAGAGGGGGAGAAAGGCAAGAAAGTTAAGAAGAGGGAGGGAAGGGAAGGGAGGGGATTAATGGAGGGCAGAGGGAGGGGAAAGAGGGAATTAATGGAGGGCAGAGGGAGGGGAAAGGGAATTAATGGAGGGCAGAGGGAGGGGAAAGAGGGAATTAATGGAGGGCAGAGGGAGGGAAAAGAGGGAATTAATGGAGGGCAGAGGGAGGGGAAAGAGGGAATTAATGGAGGGACGAGAAAAAGGGACAGTAGCCAAGATCCTAACCCCTGGTAGAAAAGTGTGCGATAGGCTCCCAGCTAGTTTCTCCCGGTAAATCGGACAACTTCATTGGGCACTGGGTGCATTAAGCACAAGGTATTGGCTTGGAGTTTATTCCACATTCCACAGCAAGCACAGATGATAAAAGCTCTGCTTGACAAATAAGAATGAACTACTCACACCTACAAAAGAGGGGGAAGACTTTGGAAAAAGGGTAAGAGGTAAAAAAATAAAAGAATGTCTGGAGATTGCTGAGGCAGAACTGATTGCCTCAGAGGGAAGGTTGTTTAAAGGGATAGTGTGAGATTTTGGCAATTTTCTACTTACCCAGAGTCAGATGACTATTGGTCCTCTGTAGCTCAATTGGTAGAGCATGGCGCTTGTAACGCCAGGGTAGTGGGTTCGATCCCCAGGACCACCCATACGTAAAAATGTATGCACACATGACTGTAAGTCGCTTTGGATAAAAGCGTCTGCTAAATGGCATATTATTATAACTTACGGATACCATTTTAATGTCGCTGCGTGCAGTTTGAGGGAAGTTGAAGGTAGAAGATAGCATGCTAGCTGTAGCGGTAGAATTCCAGTCATTGCGCTAACACAAGTTAGCATTGGCTCACGAAACTGCCTTCAACTTCCGACAAACTGCTCACAGAGACATAAAACTCGGTGTCACGCCCTGACTCTGGGGACTCTTATTTGTTGAGTCAGGGTGTGATTTTCTATGTTGTGTAGTTCTATGTTTTCTATCTAGTATGTGTAGATCTATGTTTGGCTGGGTGTGTTTCCCAATCAGAGGCAGCTGTCGCTCGTTGTCTCTGATTGGGGAGCATACTTAGGCAGCCTATTGGCAATTAGGTGTTGTGGGATCTTGTTCCGTGTTAGGTATGTTGTTTGTGTATCTTGGACTTTTGTCGTTGTGTTTAATAGTCAAATAAACATGTATGCATATCACGCTGCGCCTTGGTCTGACCCGTCTGTAAACGAACGTGACAGAAGATCCCACCAAACGAGGACCAAGCAGCGTGCCCAGGCAGAGCGAAGGGCCATGTCACAGGTGGGCAAGTTGTGGTCATGGGAAGAGATATTTTCGGGAAAAGGACCCTGGGCGAAGAAGGACGCCCAGGCAGGAGAGGAGCAACGGCAACATGGAAGCCGGCCGAGGAGGAAGCCCAAGAAGCAGCCCCAAGAAAATGTTGGGGGGGGGGGCTAAAGGGGTGGTCGGGGAGCGAGAGAGAAGAGCCCCGACCACTGCACACGGTTGGTTTCAAGATTGGGTCCCCACGACCATGGGAAGAGGAGTGGGTACAGTATTATACTGAGGAGTCGGAGGATGACGACAAGTTTCTGTTCCCTAACTCGTGGGAGTTCCCGGAGGAGTCCTCACGGGAAGAGGAGTGCAGACGACGGAGACCCGAGAGGCAATCCCCCAAAACATTTTTGGGGGGGCACACGGTGTGGACGACGAGGCAGCAGGAGGCCGTTAAAGGGTGGGTCTGCAGGTTAGGAGAGGAGGCCACCATGTTACGGGGGCTATTGGTTCAGAGGGAGCAGGAGTTATTCGGTCAGAGGGAGGCGCTACAGGAGGCTAAAAGGGAGAAGGAAAGTGTAGAGGCACGGCGAGAGGAGCTGGTTAGGCGGGGGTTAATAAAGGAACCCAGTCCCGCTCCTCGCACCAAGCAAGTGGTGCGTGTCGCCAGTCCAGTCCGGCCCATTCCTGCGCCCCGCACTAAGCCAGTGGTGCGTGTTCCCAGTACGGCCCGGCCTGTTCCTGCTCCTCGCACCAAGCCAGTGGTGCGCGTCGCCAGCCCGGCCCGGCCTGTTCCTGCCCCTCGCACCAAGCCAGTGGTGCGTGTTCCCAGTACGGCCCGACCCGTTCCTGCTCCTCGCACCAAGCCAGTGGTGCGCGTCGCCAGCCCGGTCCGGCCTGTTCCTGTTCCTCGCACCAAGCCAGTGGTGCGCGTCGCCGGCCCACCGGGGTCCAGTCCAGATCCGGTCAGCGGCTCCACTCCGGAGCCAGAGCAGACCACTCTACAGGTGCCCAGTCCAGCTCCGCTCAGCGGCTCCACTCCGGAGCCAGAGCAGTCCACTCTACAGGTGCCCAGTCCAGCTCCGCTCAGCGGCTCCAGTCCGGAGCCTGAGCAGTCCGCTCCACCGGTGCCCGGTCCAGCTCCGGTCAGCGGCTCCAGTCCAGACCCAGACATCAGCCCCTCTCCAGGTTCGGGTTCTCCCACACCAGGGTCCAGACAGGGCTTGGAGTATAGTGGGAGGAAGGTGAGGGGAAGCAGCGTGCCGAGGTCCAGACCAGACCAGGGGCGCAACAGGGAGGCGGAGAATGGGTGGTGGTCACGCCCGGAGCCGGATCCGCCTCCGAGGCGGAATGCCCACCCGGCCCCTACCCTGTTAAGTAAAGGTTGTGCGGTCGGAGTCCGCACCTTTGGGGGGACTGTCACGCCCTGACTCTGGGGACTCTTATTTGTTGAGTCAGGGTGTGATTTTCTATGTTGTGTAGTTCTATGTTTTCTATCTAGTATGTCTAGATCTATGTTTGGCTGGGTGTGTTTCCCAATCAGAGGCAGCTGTCGCTCGTTGTCTCTGATTGGGGAGCATACTTAGGCAGCCTATTGGCAATTAGGTGTTGTGGGATCTTGTTCCGTGTTAGGTATGTTGTTTGTGTACCTTGGACTTCACGTTTCGTTTCTTGTTTTGTCGTTGTGTTTAATAGTCAAATAAACATGTATGCATATCACGCTGCGCCTTGGTCTGACCCGTCTGTAAACGAACGTGACACTTGGAGTAATTGGAAAATGGCTTGATTGCCAGAATCCTACCCCATCTCACCCTATCCCTGTTCTGTGGACCTCTGGGTAAACATGAAACATCGCGCTAGTCCTAGGACATTCCAATAGATGAATGGAGAATACCATCTCATAGGTTAAGTAATATGTACAACACTACAAATATGGCCTACACTATGTGGACCAAAGAAAATGGTGCAGATGATTAGCAATGTGAGCACCCAAAACTCATACAGCTGAGTCCAATCAATATGCAGAACTTGCTATTAAAACTGAAACATAATGATGGGAGAGGTGTAAAAGGTGTTGGAAGAGATTTGTTAAATCGTAGAATGAAGATAGAGAAAATGAGAGAAAAAGGGAATGTGAGAAGAACGGAAAGATACAAGAGAAGAAGGAGCGGGACATTAATCCGGACGCTTGTAAGAAATCCCGTTATGCCCTCAGATGAACCATCAAACAGGCAAAGCATCAATACAAGACTAAAATTGAATCCTAATACACCGACTCTGACGCTCGTCGGATGTGGCAGGGCCTGCAAACTATTACGGACTACAAAGGGAAACCCAGCCGCGAGCTGCCCAGTGACGCGAGCCTACCAGACGGGCTAAATGCCTTTTATGCTCGCTTCGAGGCAAGCAACACGGAAGCATGCATGAGAGCATCAGCTGTTCCGGACGACTGTGTGATCACGCTCTCCATAGCCGATGTGAGCAAGACCTTTAAACAGGTCAACATTCACAAGGCCGCGGGGCCAGATGGATTACCAGGACGTGTACTCAGTGCGTGGGGGGGGGGTACAACAGAGGGAGGGAGAGACAAAGATCGAGCGAGAGAAAAAAAGGGAGACAAAGATAGAGCGAGAGAAAAAGAGAGAGAGAGAAAGGAGAGAGACCCAACCTTGTGCTCATTAATAAACATGTACTAGCACCTGCCATCTGGAGTGGGCACCTGGCCAGACCGAGATAATCACAGCAGTGCTGCCATGCTCCACTGTACACAGATCCCCAACCCACACACTCACACACACCCACACACACCCAGTCCTCTCAGCAGGAGGAATGATGGGTGAAGCTGCTTCGAGTAGTTTGAACCACATGGGTGAGAAGGGGGCAGAATTCAACAATGTTCTCTGTTCTCAACTCAGTCCTGAATTGTCTCAATACAGCAGAGACTCAGTGGGGTGGCTGGAGTTCCAGGCTTGGAGCAGACTCAAACCGTGTGGTTGTGTGGGTAAAAGTGTTGGATAGCTGATGGATAGAGATTAACAAAGACTATCGACAGTAACAAAGTGTTGGATAGCTGATGGATTGAAATCAACAAAGACTATCTACAGTAACAAAGTGTTAGATTGCTGATGGATAGAGATCAACAAAGACTATGGTGGTCCTCTGTAGCTCAATTGGTAGAGCATGGCGCTTGTAACGCCAGGGTAGTGGGTTCGATCCCCTCGATTATTATATTATTATTACTATCTACAGTAACAAAGTGTTGGATAGCTGATGGATAGAGATTAACAAAGACTATCTACAGTACACAGACTGAATGATGACAGATTAGATCACAGCCCCGTGGAGTATTACATACACACACACACACACACACACACACACACACACACACACACACACACACACACACACACACACACACACACACACACACACACACACACACACGCCCCTTGGCTTCGACAGTGACACAACAAGCAGGGCTAGACTGGGGCATTGTGTGTCATCTAATGGTCTGTCATTTATGACAGGGTCTAATCCAATGTGATAACATGATAATTACAGTCTAGTAGTTTCCAGCTGAGCATCAGTGAGGATAGTTTCTCTCTCCAAAAATCATTACCTCACTCTCTCTCCCAAGCACGCACGCTCGCCCGCCCTCTCCCACATCCATTCTCGCTACCTCACTCTAGAGGTCTTTACCTGAACCCAATTACTCGGGACCCGACCCAGGACTCCAAATTCTGTAGTTCACCCTCGGATCCGGGTCGAATCTTATTGTCACGGGTCTCAGGTATGTCTAATTATAACAAATGTTCAGGTAAGGACCTGCACAGACCGGAACGAGACCGCTGCAGTAGAGAGTGAGAGCTCAGGCTTTTCACGCGAGTGTAGCTTGTTGTTGTTGTCGGTCAATCACAAGTCATCAAAGCCTCTGGCTATGTGTGTCATTGTGGTGAAGAATAACATCTGCTAAACACGTGTATGTGACGAATAACATTTGATTTGATTGACAAACAAGTTAGGAGATCAATGGAAGATTAAATTAAATGTTAAATGAAAAGGATGGGCTACAACAACCAAGAGCCAACAGGTAGGCTGCTAACTGTGTAGGAGAGGGAAGGCGCAGCCTATGTAGCCTCAATTAGCCTACCAGGCTAGCTGGCTTCTGGTCTCGGTTTGATGCAGTCAAAACAGGTACTGTGTAATCCGATTGGATGACAAATAACCTAGTTTTGGCAGCTGTAAGTTAGGAACTAGTGCGAGTCTGCTTGGTTGTTGCCTTTTATCTCACCCTGCAGCGACGCGACACACACACACACACACAGCTAGAGCTCCTCCGTCCCACACTCCCTTGGCTCGTGCATTACCAGCTTCAGTTAATGACGTAGCGTTTCTGCTGCTTCCCTCACTCGGATCAGTCCGGGTGTGGACCTGACCGGGTTTGGTTGTCCTCTGATCCGTTGGGGCAGCTGCATTTGGTTAAGGTCCAGGAGGAAAGCCCCGGGTCTACCTCCCTTTCTCCGTCCCCCTTTCTCCCCACCCACTCTCACTCCCTCTCCCTCCAAACCACCCTCCCTCCCAACCAACCAACCTCCCTCCCTCCCTCCCTCCCTCCCTCCCTCCCTCCCTCCCTCCCTCCCTCCCTCCCTCCCACCCACCCACCCACCCTCCCAACCAACCACCCACCCACCCTCCCTCCCTCCCTCCCTCCCTCCCTCCCTACCACCCTCCCTCCCTCCCTCCCTCCCTACTAACCACCGTCCCTCCCTCCCTTCCTCCCTACCACCCTCCCTCCCTCCCTCCCTACTAACCACCGTCCCTCCCTCCCTTCCTCCCTCCCACCCTCCCTCCCTCCCTCCCTCCCTCCCTCCCTCCCTCCCTCCCTCCCTCCCTCCCTCCCTCCCTCCCTCCCTCCCTCCCTCCCTCCCTCTTTAAAACTGCCTGCAGATATTTTGATGGAAACCACATCAGCAGATCCCCACTGCTGCGGCTGCTCCTGTTGTTATGGATATGCGGCCTTCTCTGACATTTGAGAAGCCATCTGCATGTGATATCACGTCGCCACAGCTTTGCATAAATTGAGATGATCCAAAACCATAAGAGAAGCATGTTGGGCCCACTACTTTTCAAATAAATGTCTGCATAACTTGACCCAAAACTTTCTTGAGCCAAACATTGTTATCCTAAAAATGTCTCTAGCCTGTTTCATCTCAATCATGTATTAATTTGGAGATCAATCTTAACTTGAGGAACTCTTCAAGGAAGCAGATAGGTGCGTGGGGCTGCTTTCATCGATGACCACGTCATCGGTGATCGGGGAGAAGTTTTTGTTGGGGGTTGCTCAAGGGCAGAAGGGCATATTTTCTGTGGTGTAAAGTACTTAAGTAAAAATACTTTAAAGTATTACTTAAGTAGTTTTGTTTTGTATCTGTACTTTACTATTTATATTTCTGACAACTTTTACTGCACTACATTGCTAAAGAGAATAATGTAATTTTTACTCCATACATTTTCCCTGACACTCAAAAGTATATTTTGAATGCTTAGCAGGCAGGAAAATGGTCCAATTCACATACTTATCAAGAGAACATTCCTGGTCATCCCTACTGCCTCTGATCTGGCGGACCTAGTAAACATAATTGCTTTGTTAGTAAATGATGTCCGAGTTTTGGAGTGCTATCCGTACATTTAAAAAAAAAAAATTGAAAGAAAATTGTGCTTTCTGGTTTGCTTAATATAAGGAATGTGGAATGATTTATACTTTTACTTTTGATACTTACGTATATTTTAGCAATTACATTGACTTTTTCCACCACTGCATATTTTTCCACCTTGCCGGCTCGAGGATTTGAACAATAGTGCTTACACCTCCCCCTTCCTCCCTCCTTTCTCACATCTCCCTCCTTCCCTTCATCATATCTGTCCTCCAGCCTGATCCCCCTCTCTCTCTCTCACTCTCTCGTTTCATAACAGATCACACAGTCAGTAAAATCACTGGCATGTCTGTCCCAATGATGCAGGCAGGCACAGCCTCACAGAGCAGAGCACAGAACAGCACACCTGGTCCCCAGGCAGGCATGCCCCTGACAACAAAGGCAGCTGCTTCTCTCTACAACTCTGAGAGGGGAAACCATTCTATCCTACAGTCACAACTCCCACCTCAGTTCTAAAGCTGCATGCCTTGTACATTCCAAAGGGAGACGGAGTCAGAAAATCTAAGCTGCGACCAATAATACTCAGAAGAACTAACAATGACGCTCAGTGTTATTTGGGTTGTTAACTGGATTCGTTCTGCCATTCTTGATTTCTTGTTTCTGATTATTTGTGTACTTGTACTTGTTTGACATTTTACTGCACTGTTAGGCGCTAGTAACAAAAGGCCCTAAAGCTACAAGAACAGAAAGACAGAGCAGAGCTTAGTGTGTAGGAGTAGGCCAGTTCAGTAAGGAATTGGCTGTGCTAGACTGCCATCTAGAGGCATGACGAAACTACAATCCAAAATACCAACGAGAGAATGCATGTAGCCTACGTTATGTGTATACCTAAATAACAGAGTAGTCTATGATTTTAGATGCAAAAGTGTTTCCTAAACTCACTCAATACAAAGTAATGTAAGATCAGCCCTTTTGGCAATTCATACAGCAGCATAGTGTAACACGTTTCAACCTAACCAGGGCTGAATCTCAATAGCCTTTCCTAGACTCCTTGTGTCCTCTTCTCCTATCCTTCACTCACTTCCTACTCAAAGTCAGAGGGAAGCGAGGAGAGGAGTCAAGGAGAGGGAACATGGAAACAAGGATCAGAGGAAATGTGCTTGTAACAAATTAGTAATATCTGAAAAATGTAAATTGAATGTATGTATGTTATTCACTGCAACAAGAACACATTAGCAGTCAGTGTGTGAATTATGTGATTACCAGGCAATGGAAGGCCAGGCATATAATTGATTGGTCAATGCATATCTGATCAGTGTCAGTGATATCAAGATAGTGTCATGCATGCTCTAACAATAGAATTCCTGCACTGACCTGAAGTGATCAATAAGATTGGGAATAAGACAGAGTACTGCAGCTTTTCACAGACTTGTCTATTCATCTGTTTATTTGTATTTCACAGTGAAATGTCACTACTGGGAGACTGGTCTTTGAGTCAGTGCATATTATAGGACATCGATCAGACTACGGCCAATTCTCAACCCCCCTTTGAAATGTCAAGCAAAATGCCACAACAATTTCTGTGTGCTGTTCCCATTCCTTAAGTTAGGTTTAGTTTTTACATACATATATTGGCACCATTGCACTTTTCTTAAATAATTCCCTATTTCCTCTGAAATGAATTGAAATTGAAAACAACGTTTGGTCTCCGCACCTTATTGGATTTTCAACATTGCAGGACCAATTCCATTTTTGTAAATTTAAGTTAACAATTTTAATTTAGAAAATAAAGACAAATGGCATGGACTAAATTATTGGCACCCCGGGGTTGGTACATGGTTGCACAGCCTTTGGCCAAGATAACTGCCAACAAATGGTTATTGTAACCATCAATGAGCACGCTGCACCTTTCTACGGGAAATTTGGCCCACTCTTCATCAGCAAACTGATCTTATTCTTGAATGTTTGAGGGGTGTCCTTCACCAACTGCTGTTTTCAGCTCTCGCCATAGGTTATGGATGGGATTCAGATCTGGACTCTTCACTGGCCACTCCAGAACAGTCCAGCGTTTCTTGAACCATGCATTTTCTGTGTGTTTGGGGTTGTTGTCCTACTGGAAGACCCACAACCTTCAACATAGACACAATTTTTGGACACAGGGTCGAACATTGCACTCCAAAACAATTTGATAATCTGCTGATTTCATGATGTCTTGCACACATTCAAGGCCCACAATACCAGAGTCAGCAAAGCAACCTCACAGTATTATCGAACCGCAACCATAATTGATTGTAGAGAGGGTGTTGTTTTCTATGAACGCTTCATTTAGTCTTTGATAAACATAGGAAGACCCCACTGCAGAAGGAGACAAGAAAGCCAGATTGAACTTCTCAAAAAAACTCACCTAAACAAGCCTTAATCCTGGGGGAAATGTTCAGTGGACCAATTAAACAAAATTAGATCACTTTGGCAATACAGATCAGCGCTGGGTTTACGGAGGACCAAATGAAGCATTCAATTAAAAGAACACCCTCACTACAATCAAAGATGGGTAAGGTTTGATAATACTGTGGGGTTGCTTTGCTGCCTTTGGTACTGGGGTCCTTAAACGTGTGCAAGGCATAATGAAATCAGCAGATGATCATGTGTTTTGTAGTCCAATGGTCAACCCAGTGTCCAAAAACTCCATTGAAGGTTGTGGGTCTTCCAGCAGGAAAACAACCCCAAACCACAGGAGGCTGCTGAGGGGCTTATAATAATGGCCGGAACGAAGCAAATTAACCATATTTATACCAAGACATTGTTAATTACTCGTTTCTGATTGGCTTGAATGGCATTCTAGAGTGTGCATTATTTCCCTAGAACACACTGTATATTTGCACGGTAGAATTCACTGAATATAGTTAATTCTTACATGTTCTATGATTGAGCTGCTTTTGAAAGCAAAAGTCGAATCGAAAACAATATTGGCATTGTTGAATTAGATTTTCATAATAGTAAGCTAGGACTGATGGTTTGGTTAGCTAAACTAGCATGTCTGTTTGTTTGGTTACCAAGGCAACTACTGTTGCTATCTAGTGAACTTACTAGCTACTTCAGTGGATGTTGAACACATTTCTACCTGCAAATGAACACATTTCTAGTGGTAAATGTGTTAAATTATAGCCATGGTATAAAAGGGATCTGAAAACAGCAGTTGGTGTAGGGCACCCCTCAAATATTGAAGAATTAGAGCATGCCATGTGTCTTTATTTTCTCAATAGAAAATTATAAACTCAAGTTTACAAAAATAAAATTTGTTCTGCTATGTTGAAAATCTAATAACAACGTGTGGTGACCAAAAGTTGTTTTAAATTTCAACTTATTTTAGAAAAAATAGTGAATTATTTAAGAAAAGCGTAAGGGTGCCAACATACTTGGCCGCAACTGTACTTCTGGTACATGCTTTCATCAGTGGGTGATATTTTTATGTTTCTATGGGAAGAGTGTGGTTACAAAGTGCTTTGGAGACAACATTGATTAGAAGATCAATAAAAAGTGGCCTGTGTGTAACGTCATAAAAGCAGAAATTCCTGATTAAAATCACATTGCTTGGAGTATCATCACGATTAGCAAGATTCCTGTCACAGTTAGCAGGCAGGCGAAACATAGCTAGCTACACTAATACATAAGATGGATATGCATGACTAATCGTCTTCGTAGTTGTTGTTTAAAATCAAAACAATGATTTGGCCGCCTCGAGTCTCGAGGTAAATTCTAATTGACGGCTAAATAGTTCCATAGCTGAGTTCTCACTAGAATCAAAATAATGCTAAAGTAAGCTACATAGAGGATATTTTTTGCTATTCTGCAAAACTGTCAAAGACATCTAGCTGCACTGAACAAAAATAGAAATGCAACATGCAACAATTTCAAAATGTTTACTGAGTTACAGTACCTAAGGAAATCAGTCAATTGAAATAAATGCATTAGGCCCTAATCTATGGATTTCACATGTCTGGGAATACAGATATGCATCTGTTGGTCACAGATACCTTAAAAAAAAGAAAAAAAAAAGAAAGGAGGTAGGGGTGTGGATCAGAAAACCAGTCAGTATCTGGTTTACCACCATTTGCCTCATGCAGTGCGACACATCTCCTTCGCGTAGAGTTGATCAGGCTGTTGATTGCGGCCTGTGGAATGTTGTCCCACTCCTCTTCAATGGCTGTGCGAAGTTGCTGGATATTGGTGGGAACTGGAACACGCTGTCGTACACGTCAATCCAGAGCATCCCAAACATGCTCACTGGGTGACATTTCTGGTGAGTATGCAGGCCATGGAAGAACTGGGACATTTTCAGCTTCCAGAAATTGGAAGCTGTGTATTATAATGCTGAATCATGAGGTGATGGTGGCGGATGAATGGCACGACAACGGGCCTTAGGATCTCGTCACGGTATCTCTGTGCATTCAAATTGCCATCAATAAAATGCAATTGTGTTCGCTGTCCATAGCTTACACCTGCCCATACCATAACCCCACCATGGGGCACTCTGTTCACAACGTTGACATCTGCAAACCGCTCGCCGACACGACACCATACACACTGCAGTCAGGTCAAGACCCTGCTGAGGACTACAAGCACGCAGATGAGCTTCCCTGTGACGGTTTCAGACAGCTGGTGCAGACATTTTCGGTTTTGCAAACCCAGTTTCATCAGCTGTCCTGTTGGCTGGTCTCAGACGATACAGAATAAGCCTTCAATACCAATGGGACATAAGTGTGCCTTAAATTGATCAGACACAAGCACACAAACCCTGGAGAGAAATACAGATTTGAACACACGCAGGAGGGAACGTTTTTTAAACTCTATACCCCAAGAACTTTACACAATAACTAGACCCACCAATCTGAAACTCTGTCTGATCATCAAGGACCATTGACTTGTTCTGTTTGTGTTGAGAGGTCAAGAGGTTGCTAACCCTGTGATACAGCTGAGCCGGGCCTGTATCCCAAAGCATCTCAGAGTAGGGATGCTGATCTAGGATCAGTTTTGCCTTTTAGATCATAATGAATAATATTGTACAGATCAGGGCTCTCCAACCCTGTTCCTGTAGAGTTACCCTCAAATCAAATCAAATCATATTTGCCACATGCGCCGAATACAACAGGTGTAGACCTCACAGTGAAATCCTTACTTACCCTCCTGTAGGTTTTCAAACCCAACCCCAGTTGTAGCGAACCCGATTCAGCTTATCAACCAGCTAATTATTTGAATCAGGTGCGCTAGATTAGGGTTGGAGCCAAACCTATAGGACGGTAGCTCTCCAGGAACATGGTTGGAGAGCCTTGGTACAGACAGATCCTACTGTAGATCATAATTTCTACTCTGAGAACCTTTGCAGATACAGGCCCTGATTACTGGAGCCTGGTCTCCTGTCAATGTGCTTTGCTGAAGGTACTAGTATGTGCTATTCTAATTCAAACTAATTCATATTAAGCTACATATTGTTTTACTACTTTTGTCTTCTTTACCAGAGATCAGTACACATGATAGCTACCAGTTATTAGGATGTAGCCTAGGTATAGACGGGTTAGCTGACAACATCACGAAAACTATGTGCACGCTTCAGAGGGGGCAGAAGGCTGTCTGTGGTGATTCTGGATGGCCAGATGGCTAGCAACAATGACAAGAAGCTGCCATGTGGAGAATCGTAGATGGCTCGTTTCAGCTAGTTTTATCTTGTTCTTGATACCATGTATTGTTTTGAGGTGCTTTGACTGATGCTACATCTATGCTAATATGGTTAAAATTCACTAGATAACCAACGACTGTAATTATGTATTTGAGAGACAACCAATGGGTATACTATGAAGTAGGTTCAAGGAGTTAGCCAGCTAACTTGCCTAAATATTTTTGATATATATATATATTTATTTTTTTAATTAAAACAACTTTTGGTCGTCTTGGTTGTCTCTAGAGGAAAAAGTGAAGTGAACACAATGACAAAACATTACTGCTCTTACAATTTGTACTATACTAAACATAAATACTAAACCGTTTTGTTAGAATGCCCATTTAAAAATGTATCAAACATGGTAGTTATAGTAATGGGGTGAGTTTAGTTTTCAAGTGAGCATCGTCATGTCCCTGACAGCCAGACTCACCCAGGGCTCCAGTGAATAATGTGAATTCTCTCTCTCCTGTAGCTATGACGAGCAACTTTAAGGCTTGACACCAATTTGTCTTTCACATTAGTGTAGTGTCCCAAACGGCAACATATTCCCTTGATAGTTCACTACTTTTGTAGTGCACTATACTAGGGTAGTCATCTAAATTAGTGCACTGTGAAGGGAATAGAGTGCAATTTGGGACGCACCCTTTGTATGTTGACAGACTGACTGATCATGCAGACGGGAGCTCGATGAACACAAGGGTTATATTACAATGGTGAAAATAAAAGGCATTACTCAAATAGTGAAATCAATCTTCATTTACCTGCCTGTGGCTAGAATGCGCTCCCGATGTGGGCTACTGTGTATACTGTATATACCCATCAAGTGCCTTCGAGACATGTTTTTGGTGCACCTACTTACTTTGCCATGGGTATTACTAATGCATCTTGACCGCTTATTGTGTCAACATTCATTGGCATCCCTCACCTCTTGTTGAATGTGGGGTTGTAGCTCAGTCGGATGTAGCTCAGTTGGTAGAGCATGGCGTTGTGGGTTCGATTCCCACGGGGGGCCAGTATGAACATTTTAAAAATAATGTATGCACTCACTAACTGTAAGTCGCTCTGGATAAGAGCGTCTGCTAAATTATGTAAATGTAAAATGTTGAAAGTGGGGGAAGAGGGACCCATCCTAAGATCCCAGCCCTTAAGTTCAGTCATCCCCGCCTGCCAGGTGCATTCCATCAGATGACAACAGACACACACACAGGAGAGGTTGGTCATTTTTTTTATTAATCTGCAAGCATGCAGACAACAGTAAACATGAGGACACCAACTGAACTCATTGCTATGGAAGATAAAACCATAGGATGCATGACCAGGGGGTGTCAGACGAAGGCCCTAAAAATGGTCAAACACTCCAGCCACCCAAGTCATAGACTGTTCTCTCTTCTACCGCACGGCAAACGGTACCGATGGAACCAACAGGACCCTGAACAGCTTCTACCCCAAGCCATAAGGTTAGTTAAATAGTTAACCAAATAGCTACCCGGACTATCTGACCCTTTTTGCACTAACTTTGACTCATCACATACGCTGCTGCTACTGTGTATTATCTATCCTGTTTCCTAGTCACTTTACCCCTACCTATATGTACAGTGCTATGAAAAAGTATTTGCCCCCTTTCTAATTTTCTCTACTTTTGCATATGTGATACTGAATGTTATCAGATCTTCAACCAAAACCTAATATTAGATAAAGGGAACATAAGTGAACAAATAACACAACAATTCAATATTTACATATTACTGGAACCGTGTCGTCCAAAAAGTTATACTTTTGAATCATCTGTCCGTAGAACGTTCTTCCAAGAGTCTTGATGATCATCCAGGTGCGTTTTGGCAAACTTGAGTCAACTTTTTGGACGAGATGGGTCCCATTATGCCTGGCGAAAACCAAACACTGCATTCCACAGTAATAACATCATACCAAAGGTCAAGAATGGTGGTGGTGGTGTGATGGTTTGGGGATGCTTTGCTGCCTCAGGACCTGGACGACTTGCCTTAATAGAAGGAACCATGAATTCTGCTCTGTATCAGAGAATTCTACAGGAGAATGTCAGACCATCAGTCTGTGAGCTGAAGCTGAAGTGCAGCTGGGTCATGCAGCAAGACAATGATCCAAAACACACAATCAAGTCTACATGAAAATTGCTAAAAAGCAACAAATTGGAAGTTTTGGAATGGCCTAGTCAAAGTCCAGACCTAATCCCAAATGAGATGTTGTGGCAGGACTTGAAACGAGCAGTTCATGCTTGAAAACCCACACGTCACTGAGTTAAAGCAGTTCTGCATGGAAGAGTGGGCCAAAATTCCTCTACAGCGACGTGAGAGACTGATCAACAACTACAGGAAGAATTTGGTTGAAGTCATTGCAGCTAAAGGTGGCACAACCAGTTATTGAATGTAAGGGGGCAATTACTTTTTCACACAGGTGAATTGGGTGTTGCCTAACTTTGTTTATGAAATAAATATGCAATTGTTGTGTTATTTGTTCACTTATGTTCCTTTTATCTAATATTAGGTTTTGGTTGAAGATCTGATTACATTCAGTATCACAAATATGCAAAAGTAGAGAAAATTAGAAAGGGGGCAAATACTTTTTCATAGCACTGTATATATCTACTTGAATTACCTCGTACCCCTGCACATCGACTCGGTACCGTGTATATAGTCAAGTTATCGTTACTCATTGTGTATTTATTATTACTTTTTTATTATTTATCTGTTTTCTTTCTCTCTGCATTGTTGGGAAGGGCCCGTAAGTAAGCATTTCACTGTTAGTCTACACCTGTTGTTTACGAAGCATCTGACAAATTAAAATAAAATGTGATTTAGTCACGAGACTAAAACACAAGGAACCCCTGTCTGATCAAAATGCATGATAACCCTGCCCATCTAGTGAAGTCAAAGTGTACACACCATCACACAGGGGGCAAACATTTAGGTGCAGAAACAAAGATAGACAGACAGGTAGTCAGACAGACAATAGGATTGGTAACCCTAACCCTGACAGGAGGGGAATGTAATAGCAGCCTGTATTAGATCCTAACCCTGACAGGAGGAGAATGTACAGGAGGGGAGTGTAATAGCAGCCTGTATTAGATCCTAACCCTGACAGGAGGAGAATGTAATAGCAGCCTGTATTAGATCCTAACCCTGACAGGAGGGGAGTGTAGTGTATTAGATCCTAACCTGACAGGAGGGGAGTGTAATAGCAGCCTGTATTAGATCCTAACCCTGACAGGAGGGAGTGTAATAGCAGCCTGTATTAGATCCTAACCCTGACAGGAGGGGAGTGTAATAGCAGCCTGTATTAGATCCTAACCCTGACAGGAGGGGAGTGTAATAGCAGCCTGTATTAGATCCTAACCCTGACAGGAGGGGAGTGTAATAGCAGCCTGTATTAGATCCTAACCCTGACAGGAGGGGAGTGTAATAGCAGCCTGTATTATATCCTAACCCTGACAGGAGGGGAATGTAATAGCAGCCTGTATTAGATCCTAACCCTGACAGGAGGGGAGTGTAATAGCAGCCTGTATTATATCCTAACCCTGACAGGAGGAGAATGTAATAGCAGCCTGTATTAGATCCTAACCCTGACAGGAGGGGAGTGTAATAGCAGCCTGTATTAGATCCTAACCCTGACAGGAGGAGAATGTAATAGCAGCCTGTATTAGATCCTAACCCTGACAGGAGGGGAGTGTAATAGCAGCCTGTATTAGATCCTAACCCTGACAGGAGGAGTGTAATAGCAGCCTGTATTAGATCCTAACCCTGACAGGAGGGGAATGTAATAGCAGCCTGTATTAGATCCTAACCCTGACAGGAGGGGAGTGTAATAGCAGCCTGTATTAGATCCTAACCCTGACAGGAGGGGAGTGTAATAGCAGCCTGTATTAGATCCTAACCCTGACAGGAGGGGGAGTGTAATAGCAGCCTGTATTAGATCCTAACCCTGACAGGAGGGAGTGTAATAGCAGCCTGTATTAGATCCTAACCCTGACAGGAGGGGAGTGTAATAGCAGCCTGTATTAGATCCTAACCCTGACAGGAGGGAGTGTAATAGCAGCCTGTATTAGATCCTAACCCTGACAGGAGGGGAATGTAATAGCAGCCTGTATTAGATCCTAACCCTGACAGGAGGGGAGTGTAATAGCAGCCTGTATTAGATCCTAACCCTGACAGGAGGGGAGTGTAATAGCAGCCTGTATTAGATCCTAACCCTGACAGGAGGGGAGTGTAATAGCAGCCTGTATTAGATCCTAACCCTGACAGGAGGGGAGTGTAATAGCAGCCTGTATTAGATCCTAACCCTGACAGGAGGGAGTGTAATAGCAGCCTGTATTAGATCCTAACCCTGACAGGAGGAGAATGTAATAGCAGCCTGTATTAGATCCTAACCCTGACAGGAGGGGAGTGTAATAGCAGCCTGTATTAGATCCTAACCCTGACAGGAGGGGAGTGTAATAGCAGCCTGTATTAGATTGATTCTGGGAGTGTTAGCGGAGTGTCCCAGTAAGAGAAGGCTGAGATCCAGGCTTCAAAGTCATGGGCTTTCCACTGTGACACAGCAGTCAGACTGTTCTCCCACAGCCTGCTGAGTCACTGGACACCACATGCACATCACTACTGCAGAAAGGAGAGGAGGAGAGGACACGACATGAAAACCATTGACCATCACATTAACAACAATCAAATCAAAGGTTCTGTATCATAAACAATGATATTGTGCTGTGCTTTCCCAGTAGTAATGAGACAGATTGATATAGGAGTAGAGTCGACAGAACCAAGACTAGTTATCCAAGCTGTGTGTCTTTAGCTAGAATGCAGCTTTCAGTAGCTATATTCCAAATAAAGCCATCCTCACCTGTCACCCCTTCCAGTGGACCAGTCTAATGACAGAGCCAACCTATCAGGTCCCAGTTCCAAACTGCTCACATTCTTCAGAACACAGCAGCCTTCCTACTGGAGACACATATCCATAAGAGCAGGGCCCAAAGCTAGGGTTGCCAAATTCCCTGGTTTTTCACAAATCCTGTTTGGAGGATTACAGATTTAATGCTTATTCCCTCCTAAATCCAGTAATGTTTCAATTGGGATATCTGGAAAACCAGGGAATTTTGTGAAAGTTTTGCAACCCTAGCCCAAACACACTAAAATAATGGACATGGAAGTGGATATTCGACAGTGAGCATCTGTATCTCACCTGACTGTCTGAGTCTATGCAGCTGTAGCTCCCCACTGGCTGTAGCCATGCACAACAGAGATCTCTCAGACGTATGTGCAGCTGTAGCTCCCCACTGGCTGTAGCCATGCACAACAGAGGCCTCTCAGACGTATTTGCAGCTGTAGCTCCCCACTGGCTGTAGCCATGCACAACAGAGGTCTCTCAGACGTATGTGCAGCTGTAGCTCCCCACTGGCTGTAGCCATGCACAACAGAGGTCTCTCAGACGTATGTGCAGCTGTAGCTCCCCACTGGCTGTAGCCATGCACAACAGAGGCCTCTCAGACGTATGTGCAGCTGTAGCTCCCCACTGGCTGTAGCCATGCACAACAGAGGTCTCTCAGACGTATGTGCAGCTGTAGCTCCCCACTGGCTGTAGCCATGCACAACAGAGGTCTCTCAGACGTATGTGCAGCTGTAGCTCCCCACTGGCTGTAGCCATGCACAACACAGGCCTCTCAGACGTATGTGCAGCTGTAGCTCCCCACTGGCT
Source organism: Coregonus clupeaformis (assembly GCF_020615455.1). NCBI lineage: Eukaryota > Metazoa > Chordata > Actinopteri > Salmoniformes > Salmonidae > Coregonus > Coregonus clupeaformis. The sequence goes on along the minus strand of NC_059209.1, from coordinate 40,387,628 downwards.
GTAGCCATGCACAACAGAGGCCTCTCAGACGTATGTGCAGCTGTAGCTCCCCACTGGCTGTAGCCATGCACAACAGAGGTCTCTCAGACGTATGTGCAGCTGTAGCTCCCCCACTGGCTGTAGCCATGCACAACAGAGGCCTCTCAGACGTATGTGCAGCTGTAGCTCCCCACTGGCTGTAGCCATGCACAACAGAGGCCTCTCAGACGTATGTGCAGCTGTAGCTCCCCACTGGCTGTAGCCATGCACAACAGAGGTCTCTCAGACGTATGTGCAGCTGTAGCTCCCCACTGGCTGTAGCCATGCACAACAGAGGCCTCTCAAACGTATGTGCAGCTGTAGCTCCCCACTGGCTGTAGCCATGCACAACAGAGGCCTCTCAGACGTATGTGCAGCTGTAGCTCCCCACTGGCTGTAGCCATGCACAACACAGGCCTCTCAGACGTATGTGCAGCTGTAGCTCCCCACTGGCTGTAGCCATGCACAACAGAGGTCTCTCAGACGTATGTGCAGCTGTAGCTCCCCACTGGCTGTAGCCATGCACAACAGAGGCCTCTCAGACGTATGTGCAGCTGTAGCTCCCCACTGGCTGTAGCCATGCACAACAGAGGTCTCTCAGACGTATGTGCAGCTGTAGCTCCCCACTGGCTGTAGCCATGCACAACACAGGCCTCTCAGAAACTGGCACATGACACCTGGGAATAGAAGTATAGCAACAAGTTAATCAAGAAGAAGAAGCCAAGCAAGCGGAGGAACAAACTGAAAAGTATTTATAGCTGTTTGCATCTTACAATTTTTTATCTTATATAGCTGGTGTCAATTCGCTGCAGCTCATTGGGGATAGGTCCCTGTTGACGAAACTGGAAGAGGTACAGTCGGCCAATCCGAGTAGCCGCCGCCTCTGATCCCTGATGATTGCACAAATAGAGAACTGTCAGTGTACAGGAGCCTAGCTCACGGCCACACCACCTTATACACAGACCAGCACAGTCTCAACGGGTATGAGAAGTAACAACTTTCTGATTTACAGTCAGTGACATACATTGTGGTGTATACAGTCATATCTTGGTTTTGATTGTCTGTCTAGCATTAGTGTCTACAGCAGGACTCTCCAACCCTGTTCCTGAGGGGTATTCCAGAAAGTCGGATTAGTGAGTTAGCGAGATCTGTCAAACCAAAATGTGAGTACACTCAGAATTTCTGGTTCCAGAAAGAGAGCTCAATGTATAGTCTGATTAAAAACCATAGCAACGAATGCTCTGAAGCAAACCTGTTACCTACTAGGTTCACTTGATCTTAGCCTGTCCTGGTGAATAAAGACAAGGCTTCTCAGCCAATCAGATTCTTGTCCGTCACTATGGCATGTCCCTTTGCGTAAAATCGAATTCACATCAGAGCCTGCATTGTTCGCTGTGCACTACAAATGGAAGGAATTATTGGACCTCGAATAGATCCTTTAGGTCATTCAGAAGATTTTCTTTTGGAATGTTATAGTTTTTCAGCACAATCATATATCTGGCCAACTTACTCAACCCCTACATAGACAATGTAACCCAATGCAGTTTTGCTTCTTCCGAAACTGTGGACATATTTAAAAGAGATCTTAAAACATATTTTTAGCTTTGCTTTTCCTCAGGGTGCTTTTTAGTTGTTCAGTTTGTGTCATTCTTTTGTTTTTGATCTCATGTTTGTTGTGTAGTAAATATCTCAGATTTTATTTTCATTGTTTTTTATTTCGTTTTTAAATATGTTTACATATTCGTTGTATGTTGTTACAATTGTTTCTTGTTGTAGACTGTATTTTGACTACATATCTGTACTTTTTTTCTGTCATTGACATGAGGACCTTTTTGAATGTTGCGTGCATGCTTCGGTTAGCCTAATTACTTAAACGAGAAGTATCCAATCTGGAACCAAGAAATCCCAGACTCTCTCATCTGGTTAAGGAAAGACTGATATGTTCAGGGAATCCTGAATTTGTTAAACTATCCTTCTGGAATACCCCCCTGGAGATCTAGCGCAATTGATTATAATAATTAGCTGGTTGGTAAGATAAATCAGGTTAGTTACAACTGTGGTTGGAGTGAAAACCTACAGCTCTCCAGTAACAGGGTTGGAGAGCCCTGGTCTACGGTCTTACCATGTCTGGCCCCTTATGTAGTTATGCCCCTTCTGTAGATATGTTCCACATGCCAGTATGTTTTGCCAATGTGGAATGGGGCACCACTCCACTGTGTAGGCACTCAGCTCTGTGTCGAACTCCTGTAGACTGCGGGTCCTTGACTTCCAAGCCATCCAAGATGTCTGTATATTACTGGACCACAGCACCTGTCAAATCTGGAAATATAGACAGTGTCAACAATTATTATGCCAAGGCGAGATACTAAAGCCACCATCAATAACATGAACATGGGTAACATAGGATTGGATTAAATATTAGTTAGCTTGCTAGCTAACTATTTAACTGCTGGTTGAGACATGCAACAAGATCGCTAGCTAGCGCACATATTTAGAAAAACAATCACAATATTATCATAATTTACCTTCCTAGGCTAGCGTATAGACGAACATGTAGCTAGCTACACAGTTCAAACTACAATAATATATATTTGTTTACAGATCAACATATATTCTGAAAAAGAAGAACAAGATAAGAAGTAACACGTGAAGCAACTTCTCAGACTGCTGTGCGAACACTTCCTGATTGATGCTGCCACGTCACTGACTGGCTACACATTCAGCATCGAAACGTTGCACAGTGTTACAGAGACATGGGCTAGCACTGGCGGCAACCACTCACACAATGGAGGTTCCCTGAACATCATCTCATGCTGCCTACACCAACACAAAACATGGATGGAAATCGACAGTTGACCCAAATGTCCTACTGCACCGTGGTAGATAAAAAGGACCAGTCTAAATTCATATGCTACACGCATAAAACATCGGAGATGTTCAATGTTGGGTGAGTGTTGATAGCTATCCATTTCCGTATATCTAACCATGCTTTTCTAACAACGATAACTAGCTAGCTAACAGAAAACTGTCCTAAATTGCTAGCTAGTTCTTGGCATATAGCTACCAAACTAACAATACGTTTACATATCTCATCGATTTGGGTGAATCAGAAGCTCGTGCTGAGGTCTTTTAGAGATTGGCTAACAACAAATATTAAAGCGGCCTCTAGTGGTGCCAACTGGAGAATGCGAGATAGAAAAGAGCCACCTGTAAGAGAAAGAAAGATGCATGATAGCTAGAGATGTTGTTGTTGTAGTGACATTACAGCTAACATAATTTACTTGTTTTCCTGTCCCAGTTTGACAAATGCCGCTGATGTTTGGAGCACAGATTTCACTGAGGAGACATTGAACCAGTTTGTAAGTATACTTATTGAACTAAACCTGCAAAGAGTAGCATTTTCCTTCTTTATTTGATAACATAATGACATGCACTATTATTTTCAGAGACAGAAGTTTGCCTTGAAGTCAACAGAGGATTATATCTTGAAAATCAGGCATGTTTTTCCCATTCCCCATTTCATGTGCTCCTTGAGATCCTTACAAGATCATTGACTCTTTCGGACACATTTATACATTCCATGTCTTTATACTACTTATTACTTGTATTCCTCCCGTATCTTCTCCCAGGTCTGCCTGTGGCAGTGGGATTGTGTCTGTATCAGTGCAGGGCACCGGTGCAGTGCTCTGTGTAGGCACCAGTCCAGGGGACCTGAGTGTGACTCTGTCCAGACTGAAACAGCCCGAGGCCAAAGAGAAACTGAGAGAGCTGCTGTTTAGAATGGCAGACAGTCTGACTCGTTTAGACCATACAGGTAAGGTTTGGGACGGAGCCCTCATTCAGCACACAGTTCTCTTCTTATCATACTGACTCTGATCTAGGGAAGTTCAAGAACTTGCTAATTGCTGTTACAGATTGCATGTGTACTCTTTGATCCAACACCAGCACTCCTTGTTTTGTTTCTGTCTAGCAGGCCCAGCCCCATTCAGTCCTGGAAAGAGTCCACACAAACGCAATACAGGTGACGTGTGCTGTTTTCTTTTGCCTTGTTACATTACAATAGACCATAGCTCGTCCTCATAGCTATAAAGGTGTAAAGTAAATGGTACTCTTGATTGTTCAGATTTTGAGCCAAGGAGACCGCCGCAGAGTGGCCAAATTCTGGCAGTCAAGAAGCGTCTTCCAGGAGATTCTCTTATCAACCCAGGAACAAGGAGGTACTGTACTTGTCTGAACCCCAAATGGCACCCATGCTCCTTCATATTTTACTTTTGAACAGAGCCCTATGGGCCCAGGTAAACAGTAATGCACTGTATAGGGAATAAGGTGCCATTTGAGACACAGCCGCTGAGACAGTCGTTACATACTCCCATGCATCTGGGGATCCATTTGCAAAGAGACAAATCAACTGTTGTTGTTTTTCTGTCCTTTTCCAGAAAGCGTCAAGCAACGGGGGTGGCATTTGATGATGAAGATGATCCATGATGATTTGCTAAAGAGAAATTACCACAGTTGCCTTCCATCATCACTATAACATTTCTGCTGCATATAACAATTTAGTGTGTGAATGTTATTTTTAATCCACCGACACTATACCATACAGCTGCAACATCATTAAAAAATATATACCTATTTAATGCTGTCCACATGATGACATAATCTGCTTTTTAAGGACACATAGGTTGTCTCCAAAATTACACTATTCCCTAAATAGTGCAATACTTCTGACCAGAGTCATATGGGCCCTGGTAAAAAGTAGTGCACTATATATGGAACAGGGTACCATTTGGAAAACATCCATGATGATCATTACCTCAATCACTGTGTGAAAACTTGAAACAGGTTTTTAAATGTATTTTAATCTTGACATCTTGTAATAAACATTCATAAAAAAATAAAGCCATTCTCCTTGTGCACTCATGCAGTTTTAGATATATGGATAAAGAGCCTCTATAACTATTCTTATTGTAATGGTGGGGAACTGTTGAATAATTTCAGTCAAACTCCTCATATGAAATGGATATATCACACTAGTATTCTCATGTCTTTATTGTAAGCAAAGTGCATATACAGTAAATGATTTGGTCCAAAAACCTAATGTTTTCAAGGTAGCTAGAATACCGTAATTACATTTATGACCCAAATGATAGAAAGTACCCAACTGATAATCCCTGATTCATTTGTCTTGTTTAGTTTGTTTAAAAATCCAGATCACCTAACATGAAGCACAGAGTACAGAAACAACAGTAGAATCAGGAACAAGCCCAAATGTTACTTTAAGTCCAAATGTAACACGAGAACAATATGAACAGATGCTTTACAGCAGAATAATGTCAGACATATTTTCACAACATATAAATATATATTTATATTCATATGCACACATACAATACACTGCCTGGATAAAATCCAAAGCATTTTGCTATAGAGCAAAGCTGAGTATTCACTAGATTGATTGAATAATTATGTTCATCTCATAGTATACAGTATTTGCGTCCATGTAGGAATGCACCTAACACTCATATTTGCTGGTGTCATAAAAAAACTCCCGTGTTAAATAGTTTTACCCCAGATACCTTTATGCAGTGAATTCTGCACTGAAGAGAAACTGCAAGTATCCTAGAATTTGCTCTTTTTTTTAAAGACAAGCTTTGCTCAGGGAAATCTTCAAATACTTTTATCTTACAAGTATTCAGAAATGCATTGGGTGGCAACAGAAGTCTAACAGATCAAATGATGATCCAAACCATCCAAAATGGGCCTAAATCACATTGAAGTTCCTTTGAGGTCAAGGGTCACAGAACTCTAGTTTAAGTAGAGCATCATGGTCATCATTCAGTCTGAGTTAAAGGACACAAGTTTGTTTCAAGTTCAATACGTCTTTCCTTACGGCTTTTCAGATACATAACATAAACATATACAGATAGCATTACTTAACACATCTCAAAAACCGGTGTTTCTCATTCTCATATTAGTTCACATTAAAAATAATAATATTGTCCTGGTCTTCAGTAAAACATTTAACCTACTTTACATTCTGATTTAAAACTAATTACAACAGTCTGTTTGCTCTACTTAATAGTAAAAGGATAACAACCCCACCACAGTCAAGGAAAATTAGCAATTAAGTCCAAGTAGGTCCCACATGAAGAAATCACCAAAACATATGTTAAATTACATTGAATTAGTCCATGAAACAAATTAAGATTAAGTGTCCTCTGAGAAGAATAAAGATATATAACAACTGGCTCTTCACAACACAAACACTCCATGAAAAATATACAGTTCAAATCACATGCCAACATACTATTCAATGACATAAACCTTTCCCTTTATTAATGACGTGGTGTGGGTGTTCTTTAAATGTGCTCCAACTTCCAAATGATACGGTAAGCCAACTGCCTTTAAAGCATCTTGTAAATCATACAATCCATTTATCTCAAGTTCAAACTAAACAATGATCTGAAAGTTCAACTTCTTTGTCTCACAGTGATGGTCGTGCAGTAGTATATGCTTATTATTGTACTTCCTGTATGTGACCTTAAGTATTACATGAGAGAGTTATTATTAAGTTCAGTTCTTTTCACGGTTTTCAATAACTTGAATGATCTTGTTGATTACCTTCACTGTTAAGTATATTATTACATAGTGTACAACATATGATCTTCTGGGAAAGAATACAAATCATTATGATTTGTAGAAGCACAAAATAAAGCATTCAGTAGAAAGTGCTCTATTTGTCATGACGAGACAAAAATAGTGTCCACTGTCCAAATGAAGAGGCTTGAGATTAAGGAGGCACCTTCAGCATCAACAAGTAGAACCATTACATTCTCTTAAAACAGGACATGTAGTGTAGCGTTCCTCTGTGACTCAATTAGTCTAATAAAGTGATTTCAAATAAAACGGCAATGATTCAGGACTCATGTCAAAACTTGGCACTTTTTCCTAAGTGCATTTACTTAGGTCTATAAACCATCATCAGTTATTGCCAAATCAATCACAGATCAGACATCTGTTCCATATACATTTCAATATCTAAAATAAACATTTATTCTTGCCATGGAAAAATATAGGTATTGTATAGACTGTATATGTATGACACAACACTGGTTTGACTGGTTTCATGACAGCATGCTCTCAAGGCAGGTAGACTTATCCAGTCATCTCTGGTTGAATAGGAACCCTGTGGATGTGTCCCAAATGGCACCCTACATACTATATAGTGCAATACTATGGACCAGGACCCATAGCACCCTATTCCCTTCAGTACATAATGCACTACTTTTGAACAGAGCCTTATGGGGCCCTGGTCAAAAGTAGTGCACTATATAGGGAATAGGGTGGCATTTCGAATTCAACCGTGTACTTTGGCAGGGACGGAACACATTTGAACAATGACGAACCACTAATTCACTGCGTCAAACAACTGATAAAAGATTAAACTCAGTAAGGTGGTCATATCAGAAGCAATGATATGTTATTTTCTGACATCATCATCAATGAATGAAGCCAACCTACTAGCGAAGACAAATTTAATACGAAATCAAGCCTTTTGATTTTAGTCCTTACTAGACAGACCACATTGGTTTTCAGTGTTCCCATCTATCAATACATTCTCAAAAATAAATACATATAGACATTCCTATAACAACATATCTCCATTAAAATGTTCTCACTGTAGCAGTATGTTTCCCATTATGACAGGGAATGTCTATGACGACTCTGTGACAGCTTTGAGAGGCTGACTTCACTTCTCTGCCCTTCCCTTCTCTGTCCCACTCCTTCTCTGAATCCCATGCCTCACTCTCTGTCACTGTTAGGTGTTTGAGGATAAAAATAACACTTCTCTTACTTTCCCTTGGGTAGATAGAGACGGTTGTCTTCCCATCCAAAAATGAACAGGTACATTCTCTTCCTCTGTCTGACTAGTTCATGTTATTTCCTCATCCCATATTTGTCTATAGACATGTCCCCTATGAATTTCCTCCTCCCAGTTTGTCTGTCCAATCACGCCCCCTCTCTGAGGTTCCTCCTCCCACTTTATCTGTCCAGGCACGACCGCTCTCTGAGTTTCCACAGTTCAACAGAGAGTATCTGTGTTAAAGGAGAGCTGCACCTGCCATGGAGAAACAACAGGAGGTTAGTAAGGGATTAAATACAGTTAAAGATGCAGTCCGGGATCTTAGGAACAACACATTCGTAACATACTGTACGAATTGGATTCATAACATACAAATCATACAAATAAAAATAAAAGTTGTTTTTGGCAGGACGTAACATATCATTCGAAATGGATGACATGGTACAGAATTGGTTGACGTAGTACACAACAAATGAGGACCCATTTTGGCTCGTGAGCACCACTTTTAAAACTACTGGCTGAAATTATACAAAAATCGCTTTAAGTTCCCTTAGAGTTAAGAACACGCTTCATACTTAAGTTGATAAGTGCGATATGCAAAGTGTGTCTATGTAGACAACATCCCATCCCACTTTCTCTGTCTTATGCTGCATTCATATCATCTCGTAAATTCTTAAATACGAGCATATGACTAGGAAAAAACGATTTGAACGGCCCTTGAACTGGTAATTACATGTACATTTTAGTCACTTAGCAGACACTCTTATCCAGAGCGACTTACAGTAGTGAGTGCATATAGAGCTGTCCAAGTATGCACCCTCTGCCAACATCCTCTCCTCCCTCCTGCCCTTACACCCTCTCCTTCCCTTACATCCTCTCCTCCCTCCTCCCTCCTGCCCTTACACCCTCTCCTCCCACATTTTCTCCCCCCTCTCCTCCTCTCCCTTCCTCTCTCCTCTCCCCTCCCTTCCTCTCCCCCTCCACCTCCTCTCACCCTCTCCTTCTCTCCCCTCTCACCCTCTCCCCTCCCTTCCTCCCTCCCTCCCTCCCTCCCTCCCTCTCCTTCCTCACTCCCTCCCTTCCTCCCTCTCCTTCCTCACTCCTCCCTCCCTCCCTCTCCTTCCTCACTCTCTCCCCTCTCACCCTCTCCCCCTCTCCCCTCCCTTCCTCCCCTCCTCCCTCTCCCTCCTCCCTCCCTCTCCTTCCTCACCCTCTCCTCCTCGAAGCTGATGAGGCCCTCATCGTCATCACTCTCTAGTTCCTCCGGTTCTTCGCTGACCAGGGCTTCGAGCTCCGTGTTGGCCAGCCGGGGCCTGAGCAGGGTTAGCAGGCGCTGCAGTGGCGACTGGCCTCCACCAGGGGGGGAACTCTCCTGCTGGTCCAGGTTGTCACTCTGCTTCTTGGCAAAGTTCACAAATACCTGGATAGAGAGGGAGAGAACACAGAGAAATGAAGGGACAAATAAGGGGATATAATTGAGACTTTTTAGCATCAATGTTTGAGCTGCAAGGCCTTCCTCAAGTCAAAAAAAAAATAATGAAAGAGAACAATGATCAGTGTGTGTCACGGTTTACTAAGCCAGAACCCAGAAGCAGACCAGGACAAGGTGAGTTGAAACGAAGGTGAGTATTTATTTAATAGATTCCAAAAACGATGTAGAATAATCCAGGGGACAGAGCGGACGGCGGAGATGAGTTGGTGGAGGTGCAGTGGTAGATCCAAGAATGGCTCGGCAGCCGCCGACAACCAGGCAGGGGTTGGGTGAAGGTTCCGGGAGATTGACTGCAGATAGAAACAAAACGGAGGTAAGTACACGGCAAGCCAACAAGGTGCAAAACAACAAAACTAACGCTAGAAACTCCAAGGCTGATACACTGACAAACATACTGTTCATGGCTAACGATCCGGCAGGGAATGGATGTTAGGCCAGAGCCTAAGAAGGGTGATGATCAGGACCAGGTGTGCAGATTGCTGATGGGATGCAGGTGCGGAAATCAAGAGAGCTCCCCGGAGCGTTCCAGAACCCTCGGGAAACTGGAGATCACGAGCGGAAAAACTAGTCCACAGACAGGACCCGACTCAGACTGCCGGGATCGTTACAGTACCCCCTCCGACGAACGCCACCGGGCGGACTCCCGGAGCGCCAGGATGGAGGCGGTAGAAGTCACGGATGAGGTCCGCATCTAGGATCTGTCGCCGCGGAATCCAACTCCTCTCTTCAGGACCATACCCCTCCCAGTCCACGAGATACTGGAAACCCCGGCCCCGCCGTCTGGAATCCATAATGCGTCGCACCGTGTAGGCAGGACCACCTCCGATCATCCGAGGAGGAGGAGGAGGAGGCGGAGGAGGCAACAGAGGACTGAGGAAAACAGGCTTGAGGCAGGAGACATGAAAGGTGGGATGGACTCTGAGCGTCCTCGGGAGTTTGAGTCGAACTGCCACCGGATTGATCACCTTCTCCACCACAAACAGACCAATGAACTTCGGTAACAACTTCCTAGACTCAGTCCGTAAAGGAAGATCCCGTGTGGCCAACCAGACCCTATCTCCGATGGTGTAGGTGGGAGCGGGGATCCGGCGACGATTCGCCTGGAGCTGATACCGGTCCGAAACTCTAAGGAGTGCCTTTCTGGCCCGATGCCAGGTCCGGTGGCAACAACGAATATGGGCCTGAACAGAAGGCACTGAGAGCTCCTTCTCCTGAGAAGGGAACAAGGGAGGTTGGTAGCCATACAGGCACTGGAAGGGAGACATCCCAGTGGCAGATGTAGGGGAGAGTATTGTGGGCATACTCAACCCAAGGCAACTGAGAGACCCAGGAGGTGGGGTTGGAAGAGGCCAGGCAGCGTAGCGTGGATTCCATCTTCTGGTTGGCTCTCTCCGCCTGACCATTAGATTGGGGGTGAAAACCAGATGTGAGACTGACTGTAGCTCCAATGGCCAAACAGAAGGACTTCCAGACAGCAGAGGTAAACTGAGGGCCACGGTCGGAAACGATATCACTGGGCAACCCGTGGACCCTGAAAACCTCCCTAACCAGGATCTCGGACGTCTCCGAGGCAGAGGGAAGCTTGGCAATTGGCACAAAGTGGGCGAACTTGCTGAATCTGTCCACGATAGTCAGAACGACCGTGTTCCCCTCAGAAGCGGGCAACCCAGTGACAAAGTCCAGGGCCAGATGCGACCATGGTCGCGGGGAATAGGAAGGGGGTGAAGTAGTCCAGAGCTGGGCCGATTGGTACCCTTATTCTGCGCACACACTGGACAGGCAGCAACATAACCCCGAGTATCCTCGGCCATGGCAGGCCACCAAAAAGCGTCTGCGAAGAAAACGCCATCGTCCGAGCCACGCCAGGGTGACAAGCCATCTTGCTGGCGTGGGACCATTTGAGGACCGCAGGACGAACCGACTCAGGCACAAACAACCGACCGGGTGGACCGTTACGGGACCGGGCTGCGTCCGAAGAGCCGCCATCACCTCCTCCTCAATCTTCCACCTAACAGCTCCCACGACGCAGTTCCGGGGAGAATTGTCTCGGTCTTGGACCCACTCTCCTCCGTCTTGGAGAACATCCGAGACAAGGCGTCCGCCTTGCCGTTCTTAGATCCAGGTCGGACGTCAGGGAAAAATTGAATCGTCCGAAAAACAACGACCACCTGGCCTGGCCGGGAGTTGAGACGTCTAGCCGATTGCACGTAAGCAAGATTCTTGTGGTCAGTCCAGACAATAAACGGTTGCTCCGCCCCCTCCAACCAGTGGCGCCACTCCTCCAAGGCAAGTTTCACCGCGAGAAGCTCCCGGTTACCCACATCGTAATTCCTCTCCGCAGGCGAAAGGCGACGAGAGTAGTAGGCGCAGGGATGGAGTTTACTGTCCGTGGAGCATCGCTGCGACAGGATGGCGCCAACTCCCACATCAGACCGCGTCCACTTCAACGACGAACTGACGGGCCGTGTCCGGTTGAGAGAGAATCGGTGCGTTGGTGAATCGCCTCTTCAAATCCAGAAACGCTCGATCCGCCTCCGGATTCCACTTGAAGCTCCTGATACTGGAAGTCAAGGCCGTTAACGGAGCGGCCACACGGCTGTAATCCCGGATGAATCTGCGGTAGAAATTCGCAAACCCCAAAAATCTCTGGAGCTGCAATCTCGTACGGGCTGGGCCCATTCCAGAACCGCTCTAACCTTCTCCTGGTCCATCCTAATCTCTCCCCTGGAGATGATGTACCCGAGAAAGGATGTCGTGTGGGCGTGAAACTCGCACTTCTCGGCCTTCACGAACAGGCGATTCTCCAACAATCGCTGCAGAACCTGCCGGACATGCTGGACGTGGTCGGAAGGTTCCTTCGAGAAGATCAGAATGTCATCCAGGTAAACAAACACAAAGAGACCGATCATATCTCTCAGGACGTCGTTCACCATACTCTGGAATACCGCTGGAGCATTGGTCAGTCCAAACGGCATCACCTGATACTCGAAGTGACCCATCGGTGTATTGAAACCCGTCAACCACTCGTCTCCCTCTCTGATCCGGACCATGTGATACGCATTGCGTAGGTCTAGCTTAGTGAACACCGTAGCACCCTGTAAGGAGTCGAAGGCAGAACTCATCAAGGGCAGGGGATACTTGTTCTTGACCGTGATGTCATTCAACCCCCGATAATCAATACACGGTCGAAGAGAGCCATCCTTCTTACCCACAAAGAAGAATCCTGCCCCCAGGGGGTGATGACGAGGGACGAAACGAGACCAGCAGCTAGGGACTCCTTGATGTAGGTCTCCAAAGCCTCACGTTCAGGGCGGGAGATACTGTATAACCTTCCCTTGGGGTAGACAGCTCCAGGGAACAGGTTGATGGCACAATCATATGGTCGGTGGGGAGGGAGTGACAGAGCCTTCTGCTTACTGAACACTTTCCCCAAATCGTGATATGTCTCGGGAACCAGGGACAAATCTGGGGGTTTAGCCTCAATCACCTGACTGGGAACCGAATGGGGACAGGCAGTCTTGAGACAGTTAGCATGACAATCAAGGCTCCAACTCGTTACCTTGCCCGTCACCCAATCGAACGTGGGATTGTGTTCCTTCAGCCAGGGGTATCCAAGGACCAGAGGAACATGGGAAGACGGCAGAATGAAGAATGAAATCATCTCCGAATGATTCCCCGACAACAGCATCTTAACCGGTTCAGTCCTCATCGTGATACGTGCCAGACTACTGCCGTTCAGAGTGGTCGCTTCAATGGCTTCCGGCAATTGCTCCTTGGAAAGCCCCAGCTGTTCCACCAACTCGGCATCAAGAAAGCTTCCGCCGGCACCTGAATCGATAAAGCGTTAATCGCTAAGCTCTGATTCCTGTTCACAAGGGTAGCCGGGAAACGGGGTCTGACAGAGGTACTGAGAGGTTGAAACTGGCTCGCTAAAAGTCCTCCCAACTTTAGCGAGCCGGGCAGTTTGACGACCACCGGGAACAAGTGGAGATGTAATGTCCCGAGCTACCACAGTAGAGGCAGCAGTTGGTCTTACGTCTATGTTGACGCTCCTCCTTGGTTAACTCGTGCCGCCCCACTTGCATGGGTTCAGAATCGGGAGAGAGGACCTCTCCACTAATCCTTTGTGGTGGAGAATGATCGACGTGTTCTGGTCCACCACCCGACCCGACTGGGAACTGAGAAGCTGATCGATTGGACGGACCCCATTGCTTCTCCCTCCTTCGCTCTCGGACTCGATTATCCACCCGAATAGACAAGGCTACCAAGCTGTCCAGGTCACTAGGCTCCGGATAGGAGATCAACTCATCCTTGAGCTGCTCCGACAGACCCTGGTAAAAGGCCGCTTGCAGAGACTCCTCATTCCACCCACTCTCCACAGCCAACGTCTTGAACTCGATCACAAAGTCGGCCACGCTGCGAGTTCCTTGGTGAAGCGAAAACAGGCGCCTAGCTGCGTCCCTCCCTCGGACGGAATGGTCGAAGAGCTTCCTCATCTCGGCCGTGAACCCCTGGTATGAAGCCATGCAGGGGTCTTGTCGTTCCCAAACGGCTGAAGCCCACTCCAGCGCTCGACCACGCAGCAACTCAATCACAAAGGCTATCCTAGCCTTGTCTGTGGCATAAGAGTAGGGCTGTAGATCGAACACTAACCCACACTGCATAAGGAAAGAACGGCATCTTCCCAGCTCCCCCTCATATTTATCCGGCGCTCGGAACCTTGGGCTCACGGAAGGACACAGCTCCAGACGCGGCAGGCGAGATGGGTGAAACCGGTAGTGGATCCTCCACCGGAAACTTGCGCTGGTTCTGGACCTCCGTCAGGCCGGTAGAAAGGTTCCGAACTGCCAACGCGATCTCCTGTAGCTCCGTGCTATGATGGCCCAACATCTTCTCCTGATGGGTAATGGCATGGCGAACAGAGTCCAGGTCCGCTGGGTTCATACTGGCCGGATCGTTCTGTCACGGTTTACTAAGCCAGAACCCAGAAGCAGACCAGGACAAGGTGAGTTGAAACGAAGGTGAGTATTTATTTAATAGATTCCAAAAACGATGTAGAATAATCCAGGGGACAGAGCGGACGGCGGAGATGAGTTGGTGGAGGTGCAGTGGTAGATCCAAGAATGGCTCGGCAGCCGCCGACAACCAGGCAGGGGTTGGGTGAAGGTTCCGGGAGATTGACTGCAGATAGAAACAAAACGGAGGTAAGTACACGGCAAGCCAACAAGGTGCAAAACAACAAAACTAACGCTAGAAACTCCAAGGCTGATACACTGACAAACATACTGTTCATGGCTAACGATCCGGCAGGGAATGGATGTTAGGCCAGAGCCTAAGAAGGGTGATGATCAGGACCAGGTGTGCAGATTGCTGATGGGATGCAGGTGCGGAAATCAAGAGAGCTCCCCGGAGCGTTCCAGAACCCTCGGGAAACTGGAGATCACGAGCGGAAAAACTAGTCCACAGACAGGACCCGACTCAGACTGCCGGGATCGTTACAGTGTGTGTGCGTGCACAGATTTAAAATCGAATTCTCTATTTTTCATTCACATTTTCTATCTAATCATCTGTACTGTGTCAGTATGGAAATTACTCAAGCACAGCGTGACAGTAACTCACGTTGTCCAGTGTGGTCTGGCTGACAGAGTAGTCTTCTATCCCCAGCACCTCCACCACCTGCTCCATCTTACTGAACACCTGGGCCAGGGAGATCCTCTCTGACTTCAGCTGGAACTGGACCTTAGTGTGGTGACTCTCCTGGGGACAGATTCAATTAAATTCAAACAAACTGTCTTTCTTGCACTCACACCCACACTTGTGTTTTCTTCCTACCATTGATTCTGCTGATAGCGGCTATTTTAAAGAAGAGTGTACCTGTAATAACTGTGATAACTGTGATATGTGGTCGTTTTTTCCAACTAAACTTAGTTGAATGCGCTGACTGTAAGTTTGGAAAAGAGCGTCCGCTAAATGACTAAAATATAAATGTTATGTGCACCTTTAGTACAGCCTCAGGGAAATTCCTGTTGAAGAATCTCACCACCTCCTTCACACTGGAACTGGTCTTGGTCCGAACTGTGATCATGTAACCATCGCCAAACCTGTGGAAGGAAGGGACACAACCAGGGTGAGAGTTGACAAGACACCCTGGCTCAATGACTCTTTCCTTGATTCCTTGTATCCTATCTCCTTGCCTCTTTTATCCAATAGGTTATGAGAAGTAGACGAGGAGAAAGTATACGAGGAAGTATGAAATGAGGAGGAGTCACAGAATACATATAACAGGATGTGTAACCATCTGGAAAAAAACGACAAGTTGAAAGGGTGGAGGAAGTAGAAAAAAGTAGGGTGATTCAGAGGTGATTGCAGATTATGTTGGCATGCCATATGTCTCTATCTTCTGGTTGGCCTAGCAACAGAGAAAGGCCAGAGCAGGCCCATTAGCTGAGTGTGTGTGTGTGTGTGTGTGTGTGTGTGTGTGTGTGTGTGTGTGTGTGTGTGTGTGTGTGTGTGTGTGAACTTCTGACCTGTTCTTGAGGTGCTGGATGCTACCCAGGCATTTGAACCTGCCGTTGACCATGATGCCCAGTCTAGTGCACAGAGCCTCACACTCCTCCATACTGCAGACATAGAGACATTCACAGTTTATATTTCAGACATTTAGCACACACGCTTATCCGGAGTGACTTACATTCACCTCTATCAGCAGCATCAGAACCAGGTAGAAACAAACTAGTGCAGGTGTGAATGCAAGGCTGGGGATAACATGGGAATACACAATTATTACCCAGACACCTCAGTAATAAAAGGTATTAGTAAGCACATTAGCTGACATGTAAGTATGCAGTACATGTCTGATGAGAATGAGCGTCTCACCTGTGTGATGTCAGCACCACAGAGCGTCCCGTCTTGAGGATGTCAAGGATGAGGTTCCAGAGGAATCTGCGGGCCTTTGGATCCATCCCTGTAGTGGGTTCATCCTAGATGACAATCACACAGAACGGCATCTGAGTTATTTACATCCTGCCCCACAAAGAATAGGACACAATCAGAGCTGAGTGTCTCCTGTCTTAACCAGACCAGAATAATTGGATAAACTATTTATGTAATAATAATATTAATTAGGTGGGTGCTTATATTTGTCCTTTTTCACACCCTCGGAGAGTGGGGTCACAGCCAGGGTCGGCCATTATCAACGGCGACCATGGAGCAATTAAGGTTAAGTGCCTTGCTCAGGGGCACGTCAACAGATTTTTCACCTTCTCGGCTCGGGGATTCGAACTTCGACCTTCCGGTTACTGGTCCAACCGCTAGGCTACCTGCCACCTCTACGTGTAGAGTGGAATATCCCAATATAGTCGTACAGCTTTTAATGAGTGGTGAGTGGTGATGAGGTTGAGTCTAACCAGGAAGACAAGAGAGGGGTATCCAATGAGGGCGATGGCAGTGGACAGCTTGCGCTTGTTTCCCCCACTGTAGGTGCCTGCGGGCTTGTCTGCATACTTGGACAGCTCCAGTTTCTCCAGGGCCCAGGAGACCACCTGGGAGAGGACAAAAGGAAAGAAATAGAGGAACTTTTCAACAACAATGACTCAGCAAAATCACACAGTAATATGCGTAATGTGGAGTGTGTGTGTGTGTGTGTCTGTGTGTGTGTGTGCGTGTGTGTGTGTGCATGCGCAAGTGCATGCGTTCGTTCTTGTGTGTGTGTGTGTGTGTGTGTGTGCATGTCTGTGTGTGTGTGTGTGTGTGTGTGCGTCGTAGCCGTACCCTTTCCTCATCCTTCCAGGGGATGCCTCGGAGGCGTGTGTACAGCTCCAGGTGCTCTCTGGCTGTCAGGTCTTCAAACAGGGCGTCAAACTGAGGACAGTAGCCAATGCTCTGCTGCACCCTCAACAGCTCCCTCAGGATACTAACAACAACACAGGGACAGAGGGAGCCTCGTGAATCACTCAACAACAACAACAATAACAACAGTGCCTGGGACCGTATTCATAAAGCGTCTAAGAGTAGGAGCGCTGATCAAGGACCAGGTCCTCCATGTCCATATAGTATTTCCATTATGGATCAAAAGGCTAAGCTGATCTTGGATCAGCACTCTTACTCTAAGACACTTTTTGAATAGCGGCTCTGAGATAAAAATGTTTTAACTAAGAACGTCATAACCCATTGAGATTAGCATTACCATCGTGCTTAAAGACCCATCTGGTGTACGTCCCAAATGGCACCTTTATAGTGCACTACTTTTCACCAGGGCCCATCAAAAGTAGTGCACTATAAAGGGAATAGGGTGCGATTTGGGACGCAGTCCTGGTGTACATGTAAAGTACCTGCTCCCCCCTATGAAGGCCTCTCCTCCCGTGGTGCTCTCGTCTCCAGTCAGCATCTTGAAGGTGGTGGTCTTCCCTGCTCCGTTCACACCCAGAAGCCCAAAACACTCCCCAGGACGCACGCCCAAACACAGCCGATCCACAGCCAAGATACGCCCCATCTTCCTCGATTTGTACACCTGATAGACACAGGACATGGAAGTCATTAACGGCGTTAACACCCTGTGAGACTCTGTTGACCTTGAATGCAGTGTGGTTTAAACCTCGGCTGTGTCTCAAAAGGCACCCTATTGCCTATCTAGTGCACCACTTTCGACCAGGGCCCTATGGTGCACTAGATAGGGAATAGGAGCTAAATGAAGGGGATCTCTGTGTCTGTCTGACCTTGGTGAGGTTGTCAATCTTCAGCATGTCGTTGTCAGCATCTCCTCTCAGTACTCTCCTTCTCTCACAGGCCACATCCACATCATCGTCCTCTATGGGCTGGCTACTGACTGGTACTCTCCTGTTATAGAACACATGCACACACACACACAGGGACAACACACACTCAGGGGCAGCATAGAACTAGAACACTGCAGTGGATCTTATTGGTGTAATACACACACACTAATGCATCCACATTGCACACACACACACACACACTCACGAGGGTTTCCTGAGGAAGTTGTACTGGCACAGGATGGTTATGAAGAAGCCTACAAAGCCCTCGATTGTCATGGCGACCAGCCCTCGAGTCACAATGTCCCACTCAAATGGAGACTTGATCTTGTCAAACTGACCTGAGAGTGACATAATAAAGAGAGATTCAACTTCTCAATTCCTTTTATTTATAAAGCCCTTTTTACATCAGCAGTTGTCTCAAAGTGCTTTAAACAAAGTCCCAAAGTGCTATAGATTTAATATTATTAGCCCAGATATCAAATGTACAGTAGCTACTTGGAATAGCATTTTGAATACAACCACACCTATTTTAGCATAGTACTCATTGATGTATTCGTTGTAGGCCATTTCCATCAGGCCATGACCCAGGTTGTAGTTTGGGAAGATAAGGAAACATGACTTTAGGTAGCTGTTCACCAGTTTCAGATCCTGCAGAGAGAGACCGAAGAACAACAGTGTGAGGAAATCATGTTAAATATACTGGACCTAATCATAACAATACTTCTGGAACTGCTGTAGGGTTGCACAATTCTGTTAACTTTCCTAAAATACCTAGATTTTCCAAAAATCCTGGTTGGAGCATTCCAGATTTCCTGCTTATTCCTGCTTACTGATTCCTTGGAAACCTGGGAATTTTGGAAAGGTTACAGGAATTCTGCAACCCTAGCCGTAACTGCTGTTATGCTGTCAATAGAGTAAGACACACACCTTGTCATGCTCAAAGAGCTGCAGCAGGAAGGTAGCTACAGTGGCAGTGATGCCTATGAAGAGGTTGATGACAATGAGGAACACATAGGCCGTGCTGGGCACTTCAAACCAGAAGGAGGCAGGGTACATAATAGGAGTGATAGACCACCTGGAGGGAGGGAGGGAGGGAGAGAGAGAGAAACACATCACTTGCTTTGGCAATGTTAACATACGTTTCCCATGCCAATAAAGCCCTTAAATTTAAATTGAATTGAGAGAGAGAGAGAGAGAGAGAGAGAGAGAGAGAGAGAGAGAGAGAGAGAGAGAGAGAGAGAGAGAGAGAGAGAGAGAGAGAGAGAGAGAGAGAGAGAGAGAGAGAGAGAGAGAGGGTGGGTGGGTGGGAGGAAAAGAGAGAGACGGGGAAAGAGAGAAAGAGAGAGAGAGAGGGGGAGGGAGGGAAATACAGAGTGATATAACAGGTCATATTCATTAAGTATGCATTACAGTTTCTTGATATCGTCAAGGACAGTTATGCATAATGCAAGGGCACAATGTCTATGCTTTTTTCCCCCCCAGGTTCAAAAAAACAATTGTTCCTCTTTTCTCTCATAAATGATGCTACAAATGAAGATAGGGCTCCAGCAGCACCACAGGGTGCCTCTTATACACTAGTGAATGTGATGACATGGTTTCCTCTTGACAAGCTTTAACAAGTAAGGCAAGAAAGTGAATATGTCCCAAATAACACTCTATTCCCTACATAGTGCACTACTTTAGACCAGAGCCCTATGCCAAAAGTAGTGCACTATACAGGGGAAAGGATGCCATTTGGGATGTACTGAGTGGGTAGAGAAAATAAGTGCTGTGTGGTAATAAGTAAAGTACACTCACCCATAGAGGAGGAAGAGAGAGAGGACCGCGGGGAAGTTGGTTGGGGATGTGTACGCAGGAAGGTCAAAGACAAACAGGATAAGGACACAGCACGTGGCTGGCACCAGGTAGTTCAACTGGGAGACAGAGAGAGACAGGAGAGTTTCAGTTAGATATGCTGGCAGAAATACACAATATCTCTCAAACATTCATAGTACCATCTGTGGGTGAATAGTACACAACACAAACAGACGGAAGATAGACAGAACGACGCGTGCCCTGACAGGAGTACACTACAGTAACAGTCACCAAGTCAATGACAATCCACAAGGAGTGGTTCAGCGTGGAAAGCAAAGCAGTAGCTAACTGGATTTAACCTTGTAGTTGTATAAATGCCTGGGGTCCAGTTTACTGTAGTAAACAAACTACTACCTACACTGGTTTATCTGTTCAGCAGTTTACATCTCACACACACACACACACACACACACACACACACACACACACACACACACACACACCTCACTCCACCCCCTCTCACCATGTCCCAAATGTAGTTAGCCAGCCAGTAGATGACTGGGTCACATCCAGAGACAAACTGCAGGTGCTTGGCCTTGGTCGACTTTTCTGCCACCAGGAAGACCACAAAGCTGGCTGGTACAAAGGACATGGCCACGATGATGAAGATGGCTATCACCACATCAGTGCCCTGGAGCCTGGAGGGACAAACAGAGACTTAAGACAGTGGGTGCATGTCAGATGGCACACTATTCCCTATATCAGGGGTATTCAACTCTTACGCTATGAGGTCCGTAGCCTGCTGGTTTTCTGTTCTACCTGATAATTAATTGCACCCACCTGGTGTCCCAGGTCTAAATCAGTCCCTGATTAGAGGGGAACAATGAAAAACACACAGTGGAACTGGCCTGAGGTCCAGAGTTGAGTTTGAGGGCCCTATATAAGTTGAGTTTGAGGGCCCTATATAGTGAATTACTTTCAACCAGGGCCCATAGGGATCTAGTCAAAAGTAGTGCATTATAAATTATATAGGGAATAGGGTACCATTTGGTACACAACCTTGGTAAGAAAGTTATTGTCAGAAATGTTGTGCCACAGTTTAATAACTGAACACATAGATTCTTACAGGTAGTCCAGAGAGAGGCTTGCACTGGTGCGGTTCATGGGGTGATTGGTCAGGGTGATTCCTGTGGACCCAACAAAAGGGGTTGAATGGGGGCAGGCACTGTACATTCCCATAGAAGATCCCCAGATACAAAGGAACCTTGAACATGCATTTTCACACAAATAGCTACTAAATTCACAGAATCCTAGCCTGAGTGCCAGTCTGTTTGTGCTATTATACCAACTCTCTGCCCCGCACATGTTTGGCAAGAACACAAACAGATCTGGGACCAGGCTAACAGAACCCCACGTGCTCCAGGTTATAGTATGTATAGGCAGCTACTCTCACCGTATGCAGCAGGGTTGCCCTTGCCTGGAGGCAGGTTGGCACGCAGGATGGCGTTGTTGAGGACGTTGAGATAGGTTGGCATGCTGTGGTACCCTTTATTATTGTACAGCACCTATTAGGAGGGGACAAGTCTGTCACTGGCAATGACACAGCAGCGCAAATAGTGCAGTGTTATAATAACCCTGCCCATGAAACTGACACCAACGTTGTGTCTTAAGTGGCACCTTATTCCATATATGGTGCACTACTGTTGACCAGGGCCCAGGTCAAAAATGGTGCCCTATATAGGGAAAAGGGTGCCATTTGGGACGTATCCTGGCTCTTTAAGAAAATGCCCTTCTGCTCACCTGAGCTGATCTGCGCACGGCTATTTTGCGAACCATGGGTGGATTATTTTCCCCAAAGGATGCTGGGACTGATTTCTGTACGTTGCCTACTGTGAGTCCTCCATATCTAGAGAGAGAGAAAATAAGAAACAGGGAAGAGAGAGAAAGACAATTGGATGGATGCCATACCTCTTCCCCTCCTTCCCTGTGTGTGTGTGTGTGTGTGTGCTTCTGTTTGTATGAGTGTGTTACCTGTGCAGACGCAGTCTGTCGGAGGTGTAGAGGAGGTACTCTGACACGTTGCGCCCGGTGATGTCCACCAGAATGTCCCCGGTGACCACCTTCATGAGGGGTGGCCGCCCTCCCACCCCACTGGGGCAGGAGAAGCCTGTCCCCTGCATGGAGCAGATACAACGAACCGGCTCGCGGATGGACCGCGGCAAGGTTGGGGGAGAGGTCACTGTTTCTGAGGACACACACAGTACAGGGGGCAGGATTATTAGGGAGGCTACTGTACAGGACTCAGTAGAGTCAGCCTTGTTTCAACCAGAACGGCCTATACAGGACTATGCAGCTATAATTGTCAGACAAGACATCATAAAAGAAAATAATATAATGTGACATAGAGTAATTCAATAATATATACAGTTGAAGTCGGAAGTTTACATACACCTTAGCCAAATACATTTAAACTCAGTTTTTCACAATTCCTGACATTTAATCCTAGTAATAATTCACTGTCTTAGGTCAGTTGGGATCACCACTTTATTTTAAGAATGTGAAATGTCAGAATAATAGTAGAGAGAATGATTTATTTCAGCTTTTATTTATTTCATCAAATTCCCAGTGGGTCAGAAGATTACATACACTCAATTAGTATTTGGTAGCATTGCCTTTAAATTGCTCAACTTGGGTCAAACGTTTTGGGTAGCCTTCCACAAGCTTCCCACAATGAGTTGGGTGAATTTTGGCCCATTCCTCCTGACAAAGCTGGTGTAACTGAGTCAGGTTTGTAGGCCTCCTTGCGCGTACACGCTTTTTCAGTTCTGCCCAAATATGTTCTTTAGGATTGAGGTCAGGGCTTTGTGATGGCCACTCCAATACCTTGACTTTGTTGTCCTTAAGCCATTTTTCACAACTTTGGAAGTATGCTTGGGGTCATTGTCCATTTGGAAGACCCATTTTCAACCAAGCTTTAACTTCCTGACTGATGTCTTGAGATGTTGCTTCAATATATCCACATAATTGTCATGATGCCATCTATTTTGTGAAGTGCACCAGTCCCTCCTGCAGCAAAGCACCCCCACAGCATGATGCTATCACCCCCGTGCTTCACGGTTGGGATGGTGTTCTTTGGTTTGCAAGCAACCCCCTTTTTCCTCCAAACATAACGATGGTCATTATGGCCAAACAGTTCTATTTTTGTTTCATCAGACCAGAGGACATTTCTCAAAAAAAGTACAATATTTGTCCCCATGTGCAGTTGCAAACCGTAGTCTGGCTTTTTTAGGGCGGTTTTGGAGCAGTGGCTTCTACCTTGCTGAGCGGCCTTTCAGGTTATGTCGATATAGGACTCGTTTTACTGTGGATATAGATACTTTTGTACCTGTTTCCTCCAGCATCTTCACAAGGTCCTTTGCTGTTGTTCTGGGATTGATTTGCACTTTTCGCACCAAAGTACGTTAATCTCTAGGAGACAGAACGTGTCTCCTTCCTGAGCGGTATGATGGCTGCGTGGTCCCATGGTGTTTATACTTGGGTACTATTGTTTGTACAGATGAACATGGTACCTTCAGGCGTTTGGAAATTGCTCCCAAGGATGAACCAGACTTGTGGAGGTCTACAAATATTTTTCTGAGATCTTGGCTGATTTCTTTTGATTTTCCCATGATGTCAAGCAAAGAGGAACTGAGTTTGAAGGTAGGCCTTGAAATATATCCACAGGTACACCTCCAATTGACTCAAATGATGTCAATTATCCTATCAGAAACTTCTAAAACCATGCACAAAGTACAGTAGATGTCCTAACCGACTTGCCAAAACTATAGTTTGTTAACAAGAAATTTGTGGAGTGGTTGAAAAACAAGTTTTAATTACTCCAACCTAAGTGTATGTAAACTTCCGACTTCAACTGTAGATATGATAGCTAAAACATTTGCCTACATACAGTATATATAAAGTATCAAACATATCCTTTCCACTGTTTTTTTACCACCTGAGCCTAGCAGAGACTTACCCCGGACAGTGGTAAGAGTGGCAGCAGTGAAGTTCCACTGTCTATCCTCAAAACGAGGGTCGGGGTCATCTGAGGGGGCTGGCGAGGGGGGACGGGGTACGAAGTTGGACAGGGGCACTCCCTGGGTGAAGGAATCCAGACACATGGAGTCAAAGTAGCGGGCAGCCAGGGTCTTGGAGTTGTTGGCGCTGGGGTTGAGCGTCTGTGCCAGCTGGTCCAGGGTACTGTTGAAGGGCGTTTTGAGGACGCAGGTGGCACCCACTCCCGATGGCAGACGCAGTGTGTTGGCGATCTTCTGGGGGCTGGCGTCTGGGGACAGTTTACTGCTGAGGAGAGGAAGAACAGGAGGCTGTTGGAAAGTTATAGACACCAGCTTTACAACATTGGTGGCCTGTAGATTGGACTAATGATTTTGTGTGATTACTGAGACTCAGATAAGATGCACAAATGAAAGAATAATGCTACTTGTCAGAAGGAATTATATGATTTACATTTACATTGTGTATATGTTGGCATGATGGTAATGAGTGACATACGGTCTGTCTGACCTGTACTGTGGGCGGTCTTCGTTGGCGTAGGGGATGAAGTTGCCACGAGGCTGGGTGTAGTTGTGGTACTGGGATGGAGACAAGACCAATGGTGGCAGGTCTCCTGAAGAACAGAAGAACAGAGATCACATAAAGACAACCTACAAATACTGACAAACAACCAAGTCCATTTTAACTTCAACTGTAGCTAGTTGAACTTGAGAAAAACTGTACTTGTCTTTCTTGCATTCACACCTGCACTTGCTTTTTTTCTTCCTGGCTGATTCTGCTGAAAGCGGCTATTTTGAAGAAGAGTCTACTTGCAGTAACTGTGGTATGTGGTTGTTTTTTTCCTTCTAAACTTAGTTGAGTGCATTGACTGTAAGTCGCTCCAGATAAGAAGTTCTGCTACATGACTAAAATAATAATGTAAAATATAAGTAAAGTTGTCCTCACCGATGGAAGGCACCGACAGGGCCACGGTCATGGCCACACAGACGAAGAATGCAGGCAGCAGGATCTGAGAGAAGAGACCCTTGGTGTTCCTCTTGGCACAGTGGAACCTCTTGACGATGAGGCCGTGGAACTGACGTAGCTTCAGCCACCAACCCTCAAGCTTGAAGCTGCCCTGGCCCTCCAGAACCACAGGCTGCTCAGGGCCAGAGGCCTCGTCCCATTCCGCTAGAGATACAGAGAGATGGAGAGAGAAATGAACAAGGTCAAAAATCATCTCACACAACGGAGTAAAATGAGCCTCATTAGCTCATCCAACCACACTGTATTTCATTGCACCATTTCATTGGTTGATGTGGTAAAAGAGAATGTGTTCTTGTGTTCTTAATAGAGTTGCAAAGGGAGGGAATATTACTGGAAACTTTTGAAGTTTAGAAATTTGGTAACTTTCAAGGAATATGTGGAATTTTATCAGATGACATCTTGTGGCCTTTTAGGGTACTTCAGATTATCACAGGTGTCTGTAATTATCTCTGGCCGTCTGTGTGGCCTTATAACGTGTAAAATATATAACAATCTAATACGATTATTTTTAATGATTTTAAATGACAAAGCTGTAAAAGATTATCCTAAATATAAACCATCAAGTTAGTGAATACCATTGGTGTTCAATATGAATGTTTAAGCATGAAATATCCTTTATCTATTTTTTACACACTTTCATTCATTTGACTTTGTCAATATGTATTTTTTGTGAATGTTTTGGGGGTAAACTGGTGGCTGTAGTGAAAAAAAGACCATAGTTGGAAGAGTTGCAGAGTTAATTAAAAATACTGTTAATTAATTAGGCTATTTTCTCTTGAACCATATGGTCTATCTACTAGAAAGTCATGGACAATATGGACACAGATATATAAAAAGAAACAATACTACACATATATATACATTTATATATTTTTTAAGTTATTTAAGTATAAATTACCTAAATTACCATAGATTACGATAGATGACCTGTTAATGGCCAAAATTACCGAAGATTCCGGTAACTTAGGTAAATTATCGGTAGCTTTGAACCCTAGTTCTTAATAACCTACCTGGTTAAATATAATGAAGATAATCAAGTTTTTTACTGAGTTACACCTTCCATATCTCATTCAGTCTATTGCTATGACAAAACAATGGTACGCTACTCAGTCAAAGGGATTATGAGGGGGCTGGGATGGATCCTCTCTTACCCGTCAGGCTGGTAGAGTCAGGGTCTTGTCGGTTGTCAAAGAGGGGACAGTAGTCTCCGTAGAAGTCTGTGTAGAGCCCCCCCTCGTCCCCCCGTACGGACCCCAAGGATGAGGAGGAGCGCAGGGACGATTGACTCTGGCTGAGCCTGGAGCAGTTTACCAGATTACTGAGCTCTACCTCTGGCCTCAGCACACTGCTGCTGCCTCCTGCAGGAGCCCCAGGCCCCGGGCCTTCACCCTGCGGATAGGGATAAAGTAAGTAAAATAAAATAAGCCTTGTCTGAACCAGAACGGCCCATAGAGCAGGAGCCTATTTCATGTTTCTGTAACGTGGGGCAGCTTGATGTACAAGTACACGCCCTGGACAGGACGCAAGTCTATCACAGGGATGAGGGATGGGTAAATTAGATAAATCTATTAATTCATTAGTCATTCAAGTGTGTCTGTATCAATTAGAAAATGTGGGAATTTAAAAGAACAAAAAAACTAAATTGTGACATTCTGCATCACTAGAAAGCTGAATTAATTTAAGTATATGGACATTATTCTGTTTTGCGACCATCAAGTAATCAATTCTGAAAGAAATTGTGTTGAACTCATCCTTACCTGCGGCCCTCCAGGGGCCCCCAGACCCACCACCGCAGCAGCAGGCATTGCCACTGAGCTACCGCCTGGGGAATCCTTCATGTCTGGGAGGAGAGAGAGATCATCATTAACATTTAAAAAGACTAAATACACTACATATACAAAAGTATATGGACACCCCTTCAAATTAGTGGATTCGGCTATTTCCGCCACATCCGTTGTTGACAGGTGTATAAAATCGAGCACAAAGCCATTCAATCTCCATAGACAAGCATTGGCAGTAGAATGGCCTTACTGAAGAGCTCAGTGACTTTCAACGTGGCAACATCATAGGATGCCACCTTTCCAACAAGTCAGTTTGTCAAATTTCTGCCCTGCTGGATCTGCTCTGATCAACTGTAAGTGCTCTTATTGTCAAGTGGAAACGTCTAGGAGCAACAACGGCTCAGCCGCGAAGTGGTAGGCCACACAAGCTCAAAGAACGGTACCGCCGAGTGCTGAAGCACGTAAAGATCATCTGTCCTCGGTTGCAACACTCACTACCGAGTTCCAAACTGCCTCTGAAAGCAGCGTCAGCACAAGAACTGTTCGTCGGGAGCTTCATCAAATGGGTTTCCATGGCCGAGCAGCCGCACACAAGACTAAGATGAACATGTGCAATGCCAAGCGTGGGCTGGAGTTGTGTAAAGCTCACCGCCATTGGACTCTGGAGCAGTGGAAACGCGTTCTCTTGAGTGATTAATCACGCTTCACCATCTGGCAGTCCGACGGGCGAATCTGGGTTTGACGGATGCCAGGAGAATTCTACCTGCCCTAATGCATAGTGCCAACTGTAAAGTTTAGTGGAAGAGGAATAATGGTCTGTGGCTGTTTTTCAGGGTTCGGGCTAGGCCCCTTAGTTCCAGTGAAGGGAAATCTTAACGCTACAGCATACAATTACATTCTAGACGATTCTGTGCTTCCAACTTTGTGGTGACAGTTTGGGGAAGGCCCTTTCCTGTTTCAGCATCACAATGGCCCGTGCACAAAGCGAGGTCCATACAGAAACGGTTTGTCGAGATCGGTGTGGAAGAACTTGACTGGCCTGCACAGAGCCCTGACCTCAACCCCATCGAACACCTTTGGGATGAATTGGAACACCGACTGCGAGCCAGGCCTAATCACCCAACATCAGTGCCCAACCTCACTAATGGTCTTGTGGCTGAATGGAAGCAAGTCCCCGCAGCAATGTTCCAACATCTAGTGGAAAGCCTTCCCAAAAGAGTGGAGGCTGTTATAGCAGCAAAGGGGGGACCAACTCCATATTAATGCCCATGATTTTGGAATGAGATGTTTGATGATCAGGTGTCCACATACTTTTGGTCATGTAGTGTAGATAACTTGTGAAAAGTCTATATCAGCATTTAACATCCGGCAACTCAGACGCTACACTGCAAGCTCAGCAGAAACGAAATTCATGATGTGAATTTAATTGAATTATTAACGTAATAAAGCCCTTCCACAAACAACTTTATTGATCCGTTTAGCTGCAGACAGACACACTGGGATTTGGTCTCACCCACAAAAATAGAATCACTAGAATGGGCATCCCTATTCAAGTCAATGATACCATAATGGGTGGATTGGATTGGCAGCCGTTTTGAGTGTACTCACCTGCATCACTGTTCTCCAGGGACTGGTCCTCCTCTGACACCTTGAGGAAGACCTCCTCCAGAGTGGTGTCCATCACCCCAAAGCTGGTCAGAGCCAGAAGGTCCAGACTCTGCTCTAACGCCTAGGAATAGGGAATATGGGCTGTGGTTAAAAGTAATGCACTAGAGGGCCTCCCGAGTGGCGCAGCGGTCTAAGGTACTGCAGTGCTGGAGGCGTCACTACAGATCCGGGTTCGATCCCGGGCTGTATCGCAGCCGGCCGCGACTGGGAGACCCATGAGGCGACGCACAATTGACCCAGCATCGTCCGGGTTAGGGGAGGGTTTGGCCGAACGGGATGTCCTTGTCCCATCGCGCTCTAGCGACTCCTGTGGCGGGCCGAGCACATGCCACAGGAGTTGTGATTTATTTATTTTTTATTACAAAATACATGCTGACACGGTCGCCAGTTGCACAGTGTTTCCTCCGACACATTGGTCCAGCTGGCTTCTGGGTTAAGCAAGCAGTGTGTCATGAAGCAGTGCGGCTTGGCAGGGTCGTGTTTCAGAGGACGCGTGGCTCTCGACCTTCACCTCTCCTGAGTCCATACGGGGGTTGCAGCGATGGGACAAGACTGTAACTACCAATTGGATATCATGAAATTGGGGGTAAAAAGTAAATAATTAAATGAAACAAATTAAAAAGTAGTGCACTATAAAGGGAATAGGGTGCCATTGGGGACGCAGCCTGAGTCTGTCTGTCTAAGTGAGTACCTGAAAGAGTCTCTAGGTCTTTGTCTGTCTGACTGTGTGCCTTCATCTCTAGGTCTGTGTATGTGTCGAAGTGTGTACCTGAAAGAGCCGCTCGAAACAGCCCTTCTTGACAGCCTCCGAGGGCAGCACGTAGGACAGCTCAGTGTTGGAGTCAGACACCAGCAGACAGGACCCCACAAACTGACGGATGAACTTGGTGACCCGGGCCTCTGAGCAGGGAGACAGGGAGGAGGAGGAGGGGGACAGGGAGGAGGAGGGGGACAGGGAGAAGGGAGGCTGGGGCTGGGTGACCTGGTCTGGAGGCACAAACACACAACATTATGGATGGATGGAGGACAAGGAGAATAAGTAGGCAACAGGAAAAATAGAGGAGAAACTTTAGAGGCAAAATATGTACAAGCAGTAGGGGAGAGTGGGGTAAGGTGAGTCACCCTTGTTTCTAGGAAACCATACACAAAATGA
Source organism: Coregonus clupeaformis (assembly GCF_020615455.1). Classification (NCBI taxonomy): domain Eukaryota; kingdom Metazoa; phylum Chordata; class Actinopteri; order Salmoniformes; family Salmonidae; genus Coregonus; species Coregonus clupeaformis. The sequence continues at coordinate 40,358,005 of NC_059209.1, read as the reverse complement.
ATCATTTAGGGTGAGGTCATCATTTCATGGAGTCTATGAAGGAAGAAACCACTTGGAAAAAGTGGTAAGCAAGTTAGGTCCAAAAAACTGATTTTCACCAAGTCAAAATAATTTATTGTGTTAGAGGTTTCATGATGCTTGTATCTAACCCAATGTATATAATTTCAAGATTGTTCTATACATCAGTTGGGGTCTCTATAAGCTTCAATATGATGTCCTAAACCTATCATGAAAGTGCATCCTTGTAGCTGTGTGGGCTAATATTGTCAAAATGTTTGCCTTAGGGTAAGTTGAGCCAATGGCCATGGAGCAAGTTGAGGTAATGGCAAGAAAGAGCAAATGTAAGTGTTTTCTTCCCAGGCATAATGCAAGGCATTATACATTTAAGGATATGAGGTAACAACACGGCCTGGCCTATGTTAAAAGAGTTTGTTAGGTGTTAAGCCTGTGTTAAAATATGCTTTAAATGATTAAAATACAAAAAGTGATTGTGATAGTGTTGGATTGTGTTTGGGAAATAACCATAGACATGGTTTAAAAAAGGTAATGGTAATATTTCATTCAGTACAGAAATGTGTAGGTCCATACCAGTGGTAAGTTGTGCCAAGAGACAATTTTTTTGGACAAGCTATGTTTTCAAAACTGTAATGTTTACAGTACATGAACTATGATTATTTCCAGGGATACACAACTTCATGAAATATACAGTTGAAGTCGGAAGTTTACATACACTTAGGTTGGAGTCATTAAAACTTGTTTTTCAACCACTCTATAATTTTGGCAAGTCGGTTAGGACATCTACTTTGTGCATGACACAAGTAATTTTTCCAACAATTGTTTACAGACAGATTATTTCACTTATAATTCACTGTATCACAATTCTAGTGGGTCAGAAGTTTACATACACTAAGTTGACTGTGCCTGTAAACAGCTTGGAAAATTCCAGAAAATGATGTCATGCCTTTAGAAGCTTCTGATAGGCTAATTGACATCATTTGAGTCAATTGGAGGTATACCTGTGGATGTATTTCAAGGCCTACCTTCAAACTCAGTGCTTCTTTGCTTGACATCATGGGAAAATCAAAGAAATCAGCCAAGACCTCAGAAAAAAAATGGTAGACCTCCACAAGTCTGGTTCATCCTTGGGAGCAATTTCCAAACGCCTGAAGGTACCATGTTCATCTGTACAAACAATAGTACGCAAGTATAAACACCATGGGACCACGCAGCCGTCATACCGCTCAGGAAGGAGACGCGTTCTGTCTCCTAGAGATGAACGTACTTTGGTGCGAAAAGTGCAAATCAATCCCAGAACAACAACAAAGGACCTTGTGAAGAAGAGGAAACAGGTACAAAAGTATCTATATCCACAGTAAAACGAGTCCTACATCGACATAACCTGAAAGGCCGCTCAGCAAGGAAGAAGCCACTGCTCCAAAACCACCATAAAAAAGCCACACTACGGTTTGCAACTGCACATTCGTACTTTTTTGAGAAATGTCCTCTGGTCTGATGAAACAAACATAGAACTGTTTGGCCATAATGACCATCGTTATGTTTGGAGGAAAAAGGGGGTTGCTTGCAAGCCGAAGAACACCATCCCAATTGTGAAGCACGGGGGTGGCAGCATCATGCTGTGGGGGTGCTTTGCTGCAGGAGGGACTGGTTCACTTCACAAAATAGATGGCATCATGAGGAAGGAAAATTATGTGGATATATTGAAGCAACATCTCAAGACATCAGTCAGGAAGTTAAAGCTTGGTCGGAAATGGGTCTTCCAAATGGACAATGACCCCAAGCATACTTCCAAAGTTGTGGCAAAATGGCGTAAAGACAACAAAGTCAAGGTATTGGAGTGGCCATCACAAAGCCCAGACCTCAATCCTATAGAAAATTTGTGGGCAGAACTGAAAAAGCGTGTGTGAGCAAGGAGGCCTACAAATCTCTGTGTCTGTCAGGAGGAATGGGCCAAAATTCACCGAACTTAATGTGAGAAGCTTGTGGAAGGCTACCCGAACCGTTTGACCCAAGTTAAACAATTTAAAGGCAATGCTACCAAATACTAATTGAGTGTATGTAAACTTCTGACCCACTGGGAATGTAATGAAATAAATAAAAGCTGAAATAAATCATTCTCTCTACTATTATTCTGACATTTCACATTCTAAAAAAAAGTGGTGATCCTAACTGACCTAAGACAGGGAATTTTTACTAGGATTAAATGTTAGGAACTGTGAAAAACTGAGTTTAAATGTATTTGGCTAAGGTATATGTAAACTTCTGACTTCAACTGTATGTAGATATCTTTGTTAGAAATAATACTATATTTCCCTTGAAGGAGTGATGCTGAATGTAAAAAATGGCTCAACTTACCCCACTCTCCTCTAAATGTACAAAGACTTGGATAGAGAAAGTGAAAACATCTGACAGCTAGTGAAAAATACAAAAGACAAACACACACACGAGGAAAGAAAGACCCACCGCCACTCTCACTCTGTTTCTTGACCAGGGTGAGTTTGTAGCCGTCTCCGTAGGTGCTCTTGAGAAAGAGTGGTGAGCCACAGCACTTGAGTTTTCCATGGGAGATGATAGCTATGCGGTCTCCAAGCAGGTCAGCCTCATCCATGTGGTGGGTGGACAGCAGGATGGTACGGCCTAGAAACACAGTTAAAAAAAGGTACTTTCAATGTACATAAAAATTTATCAATGCATTGTTTTTTGAGTGTTAGTGTGAGAAGTTTTGACTGGACCTTATGGGCACTGTGTAGGGAACAGGGTTACACTAGGTCAAAAGTAGTGCACTGTATAGGGAACAGGGTTACACTAGGTCAAGAGTAGTGCACTGTAGTGTGTGAGGTTGACATTTCACCTGTTGTATTCGGCCCATGTGACAAATAAAATTTGATTTGATTTTGATTTGATGTCTCACCCTGTTGTGAGTGCTAATGTGTGAGGGTTAAGGTTAGTGTGTGTGGTTGACCCATGTCTCATCCTGTTGTGAGTGCTAATGTGTGAGGGTTAGGGTTAGTGTGTGTGGTTGACCCATGTCTCACCCTGTTGTGAGTGCTAATGTGTGAGGGTTAGGGTTAGTGTGTGTGGTTGACCCATGTCTCACCCTGTTTGTACTTGAGGATGAGGTCCCAGATGGCTCTGCGTGCGTAAGGATCTACCCCTGCCGTCGGCTCATCCAGGATGACTGCCCGGGAGCCGCCCACAAACGCTATGGCTACAGACAGTTTCCGCTTCATTCCTCCAGACAGAGTCTGGACCAGGCTGTGCCGTTTATTACTCAGCTCCAGATCCTCGATCATCCTGACAACACAAACACAACATTTAGTCATTTACATTATTTTGAGCTGTGGATAGGTATAATTAGTTACCACTGCTGGCACCCGTATTTCATAGGCAAAATTGCCATGGGGATGGGAGGGTGGCAAAATGTTTAGACTGCATGAGATGACCTATGAAAAAGCACATTTCTCTCTCTTCCCCATGGCAAAATGTGTAGAATTGCAGGAAATTAGCTTTAAAACTGCAAGAATTCTCTCTGCCCCATGTCAAAATGTGTTGAAATGCAGGAAGTTAGCTGTTTTCCGGGGTCCCAAATGCATCTCCTCTGCTCAGCTGCACTGTCTATTCAAGCCCCTCCCCCACATATTTCTGTCAGGGGTGGTACGAGGGGGGGTTGGCACCAGACCCCCCTGAAATATGATTGGCCACCTTTGGTGACCCCTCCCACATTCTTATCGGGTCAGAGGGCTGCTCAGATTGAATCATTCTATTTTTTTCGTTGGCTGGAATATTTTTGGGGGGCTGCTCCATCAAGTTTAACGAGACCCAGCACCACTGGCAGGCTAAAACGAAAGCACCAAAACAGTATTACATTGTCTGCGCTTCTGTCGTTAGAATAAACACTTTCATAATGACCGAGTGGATGCTGACAGAATACGGTCGGGAGACAGACTCGGGAGTCGGGATCAACATTCAACGACACAAGTGTCAGTCTTTGTCCATGGTATGTTCACACTCAATTATTATATATTTATTTTTAAATATGGACTGGGCACAAGGTAGGTGTACTCTAACTATAATAAAACTCAGTCTTCATCTTTTGTGTCTTATTAATATTTGCCTTGAAATAATGATGGTAACGACTTATCCTTCCACTTACACTTCAGAATAACCAACAACAGAGGTATAATGAGTCATGTCAAGAATTGCAGGAAATGCGTTTTTAAATGTCTCAGAAATTACGGGGGAGGACCCCAGGACCCCCCGTCTACTGTTCGTCCCCCCCAAATTCTACACCACAATTTCGCCCTTGCTGTAATTATATATACCATCTCTACCCTTCAACATGAAGAGGTGAGCTTTTATCCTAATCTATCTAAAGCCATGTTGATAGTTTGACACCTTAGGGTCTTTAATTTGGTTAAACCATAAAAATGGGATGTGACATACTTGTCCATCTCCTTGCGGATGTCTTCCTCGGCCATGCCTTTGAGTTTAGAGTAGAACCACAGGTGCTCCTCCACACTGAGCTTGTCAAAGAGCACGTTGTGCTGGGGACACATACCCAGGTTCTGCCTGATACGCTCCATGTCAGTACGGATGTCATGACCGTAGATGGTGGCTGAGCCCGAGGTGGGCGGGAACAGACCTGTCAGAATAGACCTGGGGATGGTAGCAGAAAACTAATGGTAGTTATTGATAGGGTTAGTTATAGAAGGAAGAAATGGACACAGAAAACAAAGGTGACACTGTATTTGAAGGCCATTTTGTGGACGTTATGGGGGATGTTATGGGAATGTTATGGAAAGATTATGGGAAAGTTATGGTGATGTTATAGCCAACATTATGTACGGCCTGTTTTTAATTCATCATTACATGAACATCTTTAAAAAATAGTTCGCCTATGTTCATCACAGACTATTAAATAATAGTTCATAAGCGGTTGATGAATAGCCCTTCAAACACAGTCTTACCAAAACATACAACACAAACCTCTCTGTCTCCTTCTGTGAATCCACACGTAAACACAACACAACAACAGAAATGACTGGGACCCTCTAACACACGTGGGCACATACACATTTATCCCTCTCACATGGTGGTTGTCTTGCCGGCTCCGTTATGGCCCAGGAAGGACACCACCTGGTTCTCGTGGAGGTTGAGGCTTAGCTTGTTGAGGGCCAGCTTATTGCCCGTCTTGTAGATCTTGGTCAGCTTGTCTATACACACCACCAGGGGCAGGTGGCTGGGCTCCTCTTCCATACCACGCATCTCCTCTGGAGGGAGGTAGAAAGATACAGAGAGAGATAATATGACATTTGAAATGTGTCTATTTGTTTGATACTTCTGAGTGTAATGTTTACTGTTCATTTTTCCATTGTTTATTTCACTTTTGTTTATTATCTATTTCAGTTGCTTTGGCAATGTAAACATATGTTTCCCATGCCAATAAAGCCCTTAAATTAAATTAAATTGAGAGAGAGAGTGAGAGAGGATACAGGCATTGTCACAGAACACGGGCAGAACCTGAACCAATTTCAGTTTCACACGTGTAAACTGATAAACATTTTTGTCCATGCGGCAAGCCACTGACAGAGGTGACAACAGATTAAAACAGACATACTCTTGTTCCTAAACGTTCAATACAAACATCTGGTAGGGCTTACCAGATCGCTGGTTGTCAGAGGTCAGGCTGCCGCTTGGCTTACCAGATCGCCGGTGTTCCATGGCACACGCCTGGTCCTCTTCCATGACACTCAGCCTGGCTGCTCCTCCCCAAGGCCAATCCCACGTCTCCACACGCCCACTGCCCAGCCAATAGGACTTCTGCAGGGGGAAGTACCACGGCCGAGGCAGCCCATACATCCCTGGAGGAGAGTCAGACCACTACTTGACCAGTACTACTTTGAACAGGACCCATAAGGAATAGAGCTCACCTGCTTACAATCCTTTTTTTCTCATATAATTTTAAAAACTGTTCGCTAGGCATAGGCAAGACCATAAGCAAATAGGTAAACTGGGATAATACTAAAGAGTTAATCAGGGTGATTTTTCCACAAATTGACAGGTCATCTACCTTTCCATGGTATCTTATCTATTTTTGCTAACTTTCTATTAAAATTTATTGAAGTGAGATCATTTATTTCCTTTGGGATATGTATTCCGAGTATATCCACATCACCATCAGACCATTTTATTGGTAAACTACATGGTAATGTAAAAATTGTATTTTTTAGTGATTTGTCATAATTTGTTTGTAATCCAGAGAGGTTAGAAAATGTATCTAGATCCTCTATGAGGCAGTGGATGGATTCTAGTTGTGGATTTAAAAGAAAACATGAATCATCAGCGTACAATGACACCTTTGTTTTTAAGCCCTGGATTTCTAATCCCCTGATATTATTGTTGGATCTGATTTTAATAGCTAACATCTCGATGGCCACAATAAATAGATATGCCGATAGTGGACAACCTTGATTCACTCATCTTCACAGTTTAAAACTTTCGGAGAAATAGCCATTATTTACTATTTTACACCTAGGGTTACTATACATGGTTTTGACCCATTTTATAAGAGATTCTCCAAAATCGAAATGTTCCAGGCATTTACATATAAACATCAGTCGTACTTTATCAAATGCCTTTTCGAAGTCTGCTATGAATAGCAGGCCTGGTTTCCCAGATTTTCCATAGTGTTCTATAGTTTCCAATATATATTATATTATCTCCAATGTATCTTCCATGTAAAAAAAAACTGTCTGATTAGAATTAATAATATCAGACAATACCTTTTTAATTCTATGCACTATACATTTTGCTAGAATTTTTGAATCACAACACTGAAGTGTAAGGGGTCTCCAATTTTTTTAATGGACTGGATCTTTATATTTTCCACTTGTATCCTGTTTCAGTAATAATGAGATCAGACCTTCTTCTTGAGTGTCAGATAATCTACCATTTACATTGGAGTGGTTAAAACATGCTAATAACGGTCCTCTTAGTATATCCAAAAGGTTTTGGTATACTTCGACTGGTATGCCATCCAACCCTGGAGTTTTCCCTGACTTAAAGTCTTTAATTGCATCCAGAAGTTCCTCCTCTGTAATTTCACCTTCACATGAGTCTTTCTGTTTGGCTGTTAATTTTACATTATCAATAGAAAAGAAATCTCTACAATTAGCTTCAGTTAGAGGAGATGGAGGCGACTGAAATGAAAACATGCTTAAAGTACTTTGTTTCCTCCTTCAAGGATGTTGCTCAGTTGGTAGAGCATGGCGTTTGCAACGCCAGGGTTGTGGGTTCGAATCCCACGGGGGGCCAGTATGAAAAAATAAAAAATAATAAAAATAAAAATAATAATGTATGCACTCACTAACTGTAAGTCACTCTGGATAAGAGTGTCTGCTAATGACTAAAATGTAAATGTAAAATATCATTTGGTGAATCATGGGTTAGTCCGTCAATTGTAACCAGTTTCATTAAATTATTTTTGGTAGCATTCCTATGTTGAAGATTAAAAAAGAATTTGGTGCATTTTTCCCCATATTCCATCCAGTTTGCTTTATTTTTATAATATATTACACTTGATTTTTCTTGAATAAGTTTCTCCATTTCTTTTTGTTTTTCCTCTAAATTATTCTGAGCATCTACAGTGGGGAGAACAAGTATTTGATACACTGCCGATTTTGCAGGTTTTCCTACTTACAAAGCATGTAGAGGTCTGTAATTTTTATCATAGGTACACTTCAACTGTGAGAGACGGAATCTAAAACAAAAATCCAGAAAATCACATTGTATGATTTTTAAGTAATTAATTTGCATTTTATTTGTTTTGGTACTGTCCATATGTAGTTTGTTTTTGGTCACAGGTCCAGGAATGGCTGAAGAATTGCAACATTTACCTGGAGCTAACACTGCAAATAGCACTGCTGGGTGATTTGAAAAGTTATAGTCAATCGATCAATAATATAATAATACTTTTAGCAAAAATATGTATCTTTAATTTACAATCTGTAGAAACTATGAGAATATAACTTTTGTGAAACATCACAGCACAGTTGAAAAATATATGGCAAATATAAATAAAAAACTGATGGTTTTAAGAGATAAATGGGAGGGGTTAAGGGTAGCTGAATGATGGGATTAAAAACAAACAAAGATAACTATTGTAAAATACATAGTGTCCGTAAAATGTATATATTATGTATAAGCTGGAAGGAGAAGCCTAAGTGGTGCTGTCCATTAATTTACTACAATTAGGGGAGGGGTGGCAGGTTAGGGGAATATATATTTATATATATGTACAGTACCAGTCAAAGGTTTGGACACACCTACTCATTCCAGGGCTTTTCTTTATTTTAACTATTTTCTACATTGTAGAATAATAGTGAAGACATCAAAACTATGAAATAACACATATGCAATCATGTAGTAAGACCCAGAGTTACCTCTGCTGAAGAGGATAAGTACATTAGAGCTACCAGCCTCAGAAATTGCAGCCCAAATAAGTGCTTCACAGAGTTCAAGTAACAGACACATCTCAACATCAACTGTTCAGAGGAGACTGCGTGAATCAGGCCTTCATGGTCGAATTGCTGCAAAGGACATCAATATTAAGAAGAGACTTGCTTGGGCCAAGAAACACGAGCAATGTACATTATATCGGTGGAAATCTGTCGTTTGGTCTGGAGTGCAAATTGGAGATTTTGGGTTCCAACCGCTGTGTCTTTGTGAGATGCAGTGTAGATGAACGGATGATCTCCGCATGTGTAGTTCCCACCGTGAAGCATGGAGGAAGAGGTGTTATGGTGTTGGGGTGCTTTGCTGGTGACACTGTCTGTGATTTATTTAGAATTCAAGGCACACTTAACCAGCATGGCTACCACAGCATTCTGCAGTGATACGCCATTCCATCTGGTTTAGCCTTAGTGGGACAATCATTTGTTTTTCAACAGGACAATGACCCAACACACCTCCAGGCTGTGTAAGGGCTATTTGACCAAGAAGGAGAGTGATGGAGTACTGCATCAGATGACCTGGCCTCCACCATCCCCCGACCTCAACTCAATTGAGATGGTTTGGGATGAGTTGGACCGCAGAGTGAAGGAAAAACAGCAAACAAGTGCTTAGAATATGTGGGAACTCCTTCAAGATTGTTGGAAAAACATTCCAGGTGAAGCTGGTTGAGAGAATGCCAAGAGTGTGTAAAGCTGTCATCAAGGCAAAGGGTGGCTACTTTGAAGAATCTCAAATATAAAATATATTTTGATTTATTTAACACTTTTTGGGTTACTACATGATTCCATATGTGTTATTTCATAGTTTTGATGTCTTCACTATTATTCTACAATGTAGAAAATAGTTAAAATAAAGAAAAACCCTTGAATGAGTAGGTGTGTCCAAACTTTTGACTGGTACATTATATATATATATTTACAGAAAAAATATTGGGGATTGGAAATGATGCAAACAATTACATTGATAGAAGCTACAATCTATCTGCAATATGAAAGCTGATCTAACCCCCAAAGAATAACAATAAAAATGTCAGATTTTCAAATTTTTCAAGCGAAGGTCTTTAGAGAGTATGCGAGCACAGACGTTCGCTTCGCTTAGCCGAGTTTTGTTAGGAGCAAACCAAATCTATGTACAGTATGCGGACACCTTTAGTGCCTACAAAAATACATCATTACTATTGCTCTCTATAGGGTTCCATTTGGGGTTCAGCACAATTGCTTCCATAAACATAAGTGACAAAACGGGGACACAAAAGGTGAGGGATTTAAGTGTGCAGCCAAAGACTTGAAATATGGAAATCCATATTGGCTGTTGGTTGTTTACCTGGATGCACAGCCTCTATGTACCAGGTGAGTACTCCATACACAATGGCATCGATGATGAGCATCATCATGGACAGACCAAGGTTGAAGTCATCACCCTCTACAGGCGACTGGTTGATGGTGCGCCACTGGATACCAACTCCTGACACCTCGTACAGGGCAAAATACCTAGAGCCCAGGCCGAACGCTGTGGTCGACATCAGAGACTGGCGAGAGAGGAGCAAATGAGAATAAAGACAACAGACAACAGACAACAGACAACGTGTTAAGAGCTATTGACATGTGTGAAGATCAATGTCTTTCCAGAGCTCACTGATTCAGACCGGTCGTGTCAGAGAATATCATTGAATTTATCAATTCACAACTCTTGAAGCTTTGTTTCATCCTTCTTAGCTTTTACTCATTATGATTAAATACATTTTGATATGCCTATACACACCTGGAAACAGGTCATCTGATGCAGTGAAAAAGACAAATAACTAAATCTGGCCGTGAGCCTGGAGGGATGTTTCTCTCATTGAATTTGTCCAGACTCAGGCTAGACATGGGCACAGCGTGTGACTAACAAAAATAAGAGAACAGAGGCCAAGTCTTACAGCGATGCACTTCTCAAAGGCGGTGATCTTGTCATGGGCCACCTCCTCCCTGATGGCCACGTACATGTAGGGGACGTAGCTAAGGAAGTAGATGATCCCACCACAGGCAGACGCCAGCTTGGCTTTGGAGTATATCACTGACACCAGGAAACTGACACAAACACACGGGACACAGACAGACAAACAGGAGTAAAATACTGTAAGCATATTGAGTTTGTCCCAAACGGTAGCCTATTCCCTATATAGTGTAATACCTTTTACCAGAGCTCTATGGACCACGGTCAAAATTAGTGCACTATAAAGGGAATAGGGTGCTATTTGTAAGACAGCCTAAGCATATACAGACCATACGCGTTTAGCAAAGGAGCTGAGTCACTGTCTGTCTGATACATTAAGGAGATAGCATTTCGAAGTAACACGTTCCTCACAAAACTGAAGTCGAACGTTGACAAGTGAAACTGAGTGTAACTGCTTTTATCAAATCAGCCGCTAAATATCACGGTGACTCATAGTGATTCATTAGATCTCTAACATCATGAATGTGTGTGCAGTCACTGCTGCTCTGACATCACACACAGAGAGAGAGAGAGAGAGAGAGAGAGAGAGAGAGAGAGAGAGAGAGAGAGAGAGAGAGAGAGAGAGAGAGAGAGAGAGAGATGAGAGAGAGAGCAAGAGAGAGACTGGTCTACGATCAGTTTCACATTTCCCCCAATAATGGTTAGGATTTCTGGAAGGTAAGCCTAAGTCCATGGCAACTTCTATCTGGGACAAGTTAAAAGTATCTACACTACATGACCAGATGTATGTGGACACCTGCTCGTTGAACATCTAATTCCAAAAGTATGGGCATTAATATGAAGTTGGTCCCCCCTTTGCTGCTATAACAGCCTCCACTCTTCTGGGAAGGCTTTCCACATTGCTTCAGGGACTTGCTTCCATTCAGCCACAAGAGCATTAGTGAGGTCTGGCACTGATGTTGGGTGATTAGGCCTGGCTCGCAGTCGGCGTTCCTATTCATCCCAAAGATGTTCAATGGGGTTGAGGTCAGAGCTCTGTGCAGGCCAGTCAAGTTCTTCCACACCGATCTCGACAAACCATTTCTGTATGGACCTCACTTTGTGCACGGGAGATTTGTCATGCTGCAACAGGAAAGGGCCTTCCCCAAACATTTGCCACAAAGTTAGAAGCACAGAAACGTCTATAATGTCATTGTTAAGATTTCTCTTCACTGGAACTAAGGAGTCTAGCCCGAACCATGTAAAACAGCCCCAGACCATTATTCCTCCTCCACCAAACTTTACAGATGGCACTATGCATTGGGGCAGGTAGCATTCTCCTGACATCTGCCAACCCCAGATTCGTCCGTCGGACTGCCAGATGGTGAAGTGTGAGTCATCACTCCAGAGAACGCGTTTCCACTGCTCCAGAGTCCAATGGCCGCAAGCTTTACACCAGTCCAACCGACGTTTCCACTTCACAATAACATCACTTACAATTGACCGGGGCGTTTCCACTTCACAATAACAGCACTTACAGTTGACCGGGGCAGCTCTAGTAGGGCAAAGAATTTGACAAACGTACTTGTTGGAAAGGCTACCAATGATGCCACCAATATACACTATATATACAATAGTATGTGGACACGCCTTCAAATTAGTGCAGAGCGAAGTTCCAGCCGCCTGAAGAGCTATTTCTGTGAATGCATGAATGAGGCCAAACCTCAGGTTTGCCAACACTTTGTCTTTTTTTTTGTCTTCCAAAACAGGCAAAGTGGTAAACTATATCTCTGTATGTTTTCTTGGAAATAGCTTGCTTGGCTCAATATGTGATATGTGATGATGCCTAATTTGAGTTTATGATAGATCATATCAGCTATTGATATTTAAAATGATTTGTTGAGAAGGGCCCCTTGACAGAGCCCCGCTCCCTCTGTGCTGAGACCCTAGCTCCGCCTATCCTACTATTTTGGGTGTGCGTCCACTCATGATGTTTACTAGACTAACATCAGAGCGGTAGCAGTGTCATCACTGAGAGCATCCTGTCGGGCTGTATCACCGCCTGGTACGGCAACTGCACCGCCCGGTACAGCAACAGCACCGCCCGCAACCGCAGGGCTCTCCAGAGGGTGGTGAAGTCTGCCCAACGCATCACCGGCGGCAAACTACCAGCCCTCCAGGACACCTACAGCACCCGATGTCACAGGAAGGCCAAAAAGATCATCAAGGACATCAACCACCCGAGCCACGGCCTGTTCAACCCGCTATCATCCAGAAGGCGAGGTCAGTAGAGGTGCATCAAAGCAGGGACCGAGAGACTGAAAAACAGCTTCTATCTCAAGGCCATCAGACTGTTAAATAGCCATCACTAGCCGGCTTCCACCCAGTTACACAACCCTGCTGCCCTATATACATAGACTTGGAATCACTGGCCACTTTAATAATGGAACACTAGTCACTTTAGTAATGTTTACATACTGCTTTACTCATTTCATATGTATATACTGTATTATATTCTACTGTATTTTAGTCAATGCCATTCCGACATTGCTTGTCCTAATATTTATATATTTCTTAATTCCATTCTTTTACTTTTAGATTTGTGTGTATTGTTGTGAATCGTTAGATACTACTGCACTGTTGGAGCTAGAAACACAAGCATTTCGCTACACCCACAATAACATCTGCTAAATATGTGCATGTGACCAATACAATACAATTTGGTTTGATTTGATTTGATTACCAGAACATGATGGTTGCAATGGCGTAGATGGAGAGGAAGAGCCAGATTATGAAGATGTCGCTGTGGAGGAGCACTCTGCCATACTTCAAGATGGCCGTCAGGGCGGTCACGGAGATGGACAGCTGGACGAAGCCAGTGATGAACCAGGCCACCCAGTGGACCGCGTTGTTCAGTCCCATCATCTTCATCACCTGCAGGCAGTACACAGGTTACCGGAAGAGGTGAATCCTCTTTTTTAGTCTTACATGCACTGATATGAATGAGGATGGGATTTAAAACCCTCCACATATCAAACAAAATAATACAATCATGTAAATATTCTAAATATTCTGAAAAACATATCATACAAATTTCAAGTTTGAGATTTCTATTTGATTGAAATCAGTATTTTTCCGACAGGGGGCAGAAGAGAGGTAGTAAATATGAGTGACATCATCCTGCTACAGGGTGCCAAAAGACATGGCAGAGAGAAGATGGCATTAATGATGTCACAGACAGACACAGGACAGGACTCTGAGATCCTAGTGTAGACAGCAGTGGGGGTTGGTGAAGGGATAATGGATCATTATATTGTTTGGAATGGAGTAAATGGAATGGTATTAAACATGCGTGTTGGATGTGTTTGATACCGTGCAATTAATTCCATTCCAGACATTTTCATGAGCCCGTCCTTTAATTTAAAGTGCCAACAGCCACCACAGGTAGACAGGTAAGCAGCTGCAGTCTCACCTCTTTGAGCCGGTGCTCCTTCTCAGCCACGATGTGTTGGATCATCATGGCTACAGAGTACACCCAGGAGATCACCATGCACAGAGGCATCATGTGCTCAATCACAAACAGGAAGCTGTGGACCCATGACAGGAAGTTTATTAATGACAAATCATAGGTTAAAGCAGGGAGAGAAAATACTACCAAAGGAAGGAAAACATAGGGGAGAGTGGGGTAAGTTGAGAGAGGGGTAAGTTGAGCCAATGGGTCAGTTGCGCCACCCCTTGTTTCTAAGAAACCATACACAAAATGTATAATTTGACCAAATATTTAGGAAGAGGTCATCATTTCATGGAGTCTGCAAAGGAAGAAACCATATGGAAAAAGTGGTAAGCAAGTTACAGTGGCTTGCAAAAGTATTCACCCCCCTTGGCATTTTTCCTATTTTGTTGCCTTACAACTTGGAATTAAAATGGATTTTTGTGGGGTTTGTAACATTTGATTTACACAACATGCCTACCACTTTGAAGATGCAAAATATTTTTTATTGTGAAACAAACAAGAAATAAGACAGAAAAACAGAAAACTTGAGTATGCATAATTATTCACTCCCCCAAAGTCAATACTTTGTAGAGCCACCTTTTGCAGCAATTACAGCTGCAAGTCTCTTGGGGTATGTCTCTATAAGCTTGGCACATATAGCCACTGGGATTTTTTGCCCATTCTTCAAGGAAAGACTGCTCCAGCTCCTTCAAGTTGGATAGGTTCCGCTGGTGTACAGCAATCTTTAAGTCATACCACAGATTCTCAATTGGATTGAGGTCTGGGCTTTGACTAGGCCATTCCAAGACATTTAAATGTTTCCCCTTAAACCACTCGAGTGATGCTTTAGCAGTATGCTTAGGGTCATTGTCCTGCTTGAAGGTGAACCTCTGTCCTAGTCTCAAATCTCTGGAAGACTGAAACAGGTTTCCCTCAATAATTTCCCTGTATTTAGTGTCATCTGAACAGAGTACCTTCTTCCATATGTTTGGGGAGTCTCCCACATGTCTTTTGGCGAACATCAAACGTGTTGGGTTATTTCTTTCTTTAAGCAATGGCTTATTTCTGGCAACTCTTCCGTAAAGCCCAGCTCTGTGGAGTGTACGGCTTAAAGTAGTCCTATGGACAGATATTCCAATCTCCACTGTGGAACTTTGCAGGTCCTTCAGGGTCTCTTTGTTGCCTTTGTTTGGTCTCTTTGTTGCCTCTCTGATTAACGCCCTCCTTGCCTGGTCCGTGAGTTTTGGTGGGCGGCCCTCGCTTGGCAGGTTTGTTGTGGTGCCATATTCTTTCCATTTTTTTATAATGGATTTAATGGTGCTCCGTGGGATGTTCAACGTTTCAGATATTATTTTATAACCCAACCCTGATCTATACTTCTCCACAACTTTGTCCCTGACCTGTTTGGAGAGCTCATTGGTCTTCATGGTGCCGCTTGCTTGGGGGTGCCCCTTGCTTAGTGGTGTTGCAGACTCTGGGGCCTTTCAGAACATGTGTATACATACTGAGATCATGTGACACATAGATTGCACATAGGTGGACTATATTTAACTAATTATATATTTTACTAATTCTAAAGGTAATTGGTTGCACCATATCTTATTTAGGGTCTTCATAGCAAAGGGGGTGAATACATATGCACGCACCACTATTCCGTTATTTATTTTGTAGAATTTTTTGAAACAAGTTCTTTTTTTCATTTCACTTCACCAATTTGGACTATTTTGTGAATGTCCATTACATGAAATCCAAATAAAAATCCACTTAAATTACAGGTTGTAATCCAAGGCACTGTAGGTCCCATACATGTTTTGTGCTAGAGGTTTCATGATGCTTGTATCTAAATCAAAGTATATCATTTTAAGATTGTTCGATACATCAGTTGGGGTCTCTATAAGCTTCAATATGAGGTCCTAAACCTAGCATGAAAGTGCATCCTTGAAGCTGTGTGGGCTAATATACACTGTAAAAAAAAATCCACAAATCTAAATGTTTAAACTAATTATTATTAAGTAACTGGTTCCACAGCCTTTTTTATATTTTACTCAACTTTTCGGTCCAAGTGTTACCCAGACTTAGCTCCAACTTGAGAAAACTTCGGCAAAAATTCAGTAAATCTAAAATGATGTGTTTGCTCAACTTTCTCATTTGTTTATTCAACTATAACTTCTTATTTGGCATCTTAACTAAGAGAAGACTGTGCAACTGGTTACACAAACAGTGCTTTTAACATACTATGTTTTCAACCTACATATTTGACACATATGATTACATTGTGCATGTTTATTTATAAAGTAATTATTCTTCAACGCGTCCTTACCTAGGATTTGAACTCACATCCTCTTGGTTCATGGCATTCTGATCTTGCTGCTACGCCACCATGGCTGTGTAAATTATCAATGAATCTGACTATTCTTTCATCATTCATTTGATTCACTTATTTAACTACACAATGCTAGGTTTTTCTGAATAGTTGTCTAATGTTGGTGGGGTATATTCATTACTCTGTTTTAATGTTACTTCTTAATCACTATGATAAATTTAAAAAAATTAGTTTTTCTTGATTGTACTTTTAACAATGCTGATATTTACTTAGAAGTTCAAAGTGTAGCAATACAGGTGAAATCAGTTATTGACACAGACATTGTAGCGTAGTAGGATGATTCGAATGCTTTGCACAAAGAGGTTGTGAGTTCAAATCTCAGGGGAGGAAACATGAATTACTGTATAAAATAAATGAACACGCACAATGTGTGTCATATACAGTGGGGGAAAAAAGTATTTAGTCAGCCACCAATTGTGCAAGTTCTCCTACTTAAAAAGATGAGAGAGGCCTGTAATTTTCATCATAGGTACACGTCAACTATGACAGACAACATGAGCATTTTTTTCTCCAGAAAATCACATTGTAGGATTTTTAATGAATTTATTTGCAAATTATGGTGGAAAATAAGTATTTGGTCAATAACAAAAGTTTCTCAATACTTTGTTATATACCCTTTGTTGGCAATGACACAGGTCAAACGTTTTCTGTAAGTCTTCACAAGGTTTTCACACACTGTTGCTGGTATTTTGGCCCATTCCTCCATGCAGATCTCCTCTAGAGCAGTGATGTTTTGGGGCTGTCGCTGGGCAACACGGACTTTCAACTGCCTCCAAAGATTTTCTATGGGGTTGAGATCTGGAGACTGGCTAGGCCACTCCAGGACCTTGAAATGCTTCTTACGAAGCCACTCCTTCGTTGCCCGGGCGGTGTGTTTGGGATCATTGTCATGCTGAAAGACCCAGCCACGTTTCATCTTCAATGCCCTTGCTGATGGAAGGAGGTTTTCACTCAAAATCTCACGATACATGGCCCCATTCATTCTTTCCTTTACACAGATCAGTCGTCCTGGTCCCTTTGCAGAAAAACAGCCCCAAAGCATGATGCTTCCACCCCCATGCTTCACAGTAGGTATGGTGTTCTTTGGATGCAACTCAGCATTCGTTGTCCTCCAAACACGACGAGTTGAGTTTTTACCAAAAAGTTCTATTTTGGTTTCATCTGACCATATGACATTCTCCCAATCCTCTTCTGGATCATCCAAATGCACTCTAGCAAACTTCAGACGGGCCTGGACATGTACTGGCTTAAGCAGGGGGACACGTCTGGCACTGCAGGATTTGAGTCCCGGGCGGCGTAGTGTGTTACTGATGGTAGGCTTTGTTACTTTGGTCCCAGCTCTCTGCAGGTCATTCACTACGTCAGGGCATTATCACTGGGATATGAGTTAACAAGGCCTGGCCTATGTTAAAAGTGTAAAGTAAAAAGTACAAAGTGTTTGTTAGGTGTTCAGCCTGTGTTAAAAGATGCTTAAAATTATTAAGAGACAAAAAGTGATTGTGATTGTGTTGAATTGTGTTTTGGAGATAAAGATAGGCAGGTTTTAAAAAGGTAGTGATAATATTTAATTCAGTACAAAAATTTGTAGGCGGCTTAACTTACCCTGTCCCGCGCTCAACATACCCCATACAGAGGGTAAGTTGTGTCAAGAGATCCCTTTTGGACAAGCTATATTTTCAAAACTGCAATGTTTACATGAATTCTGATTATGTCCAGGGATACACAATATCCTGAAATATATGTAGATATCTTTGTTAGAAAGAATACTACACTACCAGCCAAAGTTTGGACGCACCTACTCATTCAAGGGTTTTTCTTTATTTTTACTATTTTCTACATTGTAGAACAATAGCGAAGACATCAAAACTATTAAATAACACATATGGAATCATGTAGTAAACAAAAAAGTGTTAAACAAATCAAAATATATTTTATATTTGAAATTCTTCAAATAGCCACCCTTTGCCTTGATGACAGCTTTGCAAACTCTTGACATTCTCTCAACCAGCTTCACCTGGAATGCTTTTCCAACAGTCTTGCAGGAGTTCCCACATATGCTGAGCACTTGTTGGCTGCTTTTCCTTCACTCTGCCGTCCGACTCATCCCAAACCATCTCAATTGGGTTGAGGTCGGAGGATTGTGGAGGCCAGGTCATCTGATGCAGCACTCCATCACTTTGCTTCATGGTCAAATAGCCCTTACACAGCCTGGAGGTGTGTTGGGTCATTGTCCTGTTGAAAAACAAATGATAGTCTCACTAAGCCCAAACCAGATGGGATGGCATATCACTGTAGAATGCTGTGGCAGCCATTCTGGTTAAGTGTGCCTTGAATTCTAAATAAATCACAGACAGTGTCACCAGCAAAGCACCCCCACACCATAACACCTCCTCCTCCATGCTTTACGGTGGGAAATACACATGCAGAGATCATCCGTTCACCCACACTGCGTCTCACAAAGACACGGTGGTTGGAATCAAAAATCTCCAATTTGGACTCCAGACCAAAGGACACATTTCCACCGGTTTAATGTCCATTGCTCGTGTTTCATGGACCAATCAGGTCTCTTCTTATTATTGGTGTCCTTTAGTAGTGGTTTATTTGCAGCAATTCGACCATGAAGGCCTGATTCACACAGTCACCTCTGAACAGTTGATGTTGAGATGTGTCTGTTACTTCAACTCTGTGAAGCATTTATTTGGGCTGCAATTTCTGAGGCTGGTAACTCTAATTAACTTATCTTCTGCAGCATAGGTAACTCTGGGTCTTCCATTTCTGTGGCGGTCCTCATGAGAGCCAGTTTCATCATAGCGCTTGATGGTTTTTGCGATTTCACTTGAAGAAACTTTCAAAGTTCTTGAAATGTTCCGTATTGACTGAACTTCATGTCTTAAAGCAATGATGAACTGTTGTTTCTCTTTGCTTATTTGAGCTGCTCTTGCCATAATATGGACTTAGTCTTTTACCAAATAGCGCTATCTTCTGTATACCCCCCCACCCCCACACCTTGTCACAACACAACTGATTGTCTTAAACGCATTAAGAAGGAAAGAAATTCCACAAATTAACTTTGAAGAAGGCACACCTGTTAATTGAAATACATTCCAGGTGACTACCTCATGAAGCTGGTTGAGAGAATGCCAAGAGTGTGCAAAGCTGTCATCAAGGCAAAGGGTGGCTATTTGAAGAATCTCAAATATAAAATATATTTTTATTTGTTTAACTACATGATTCCATAGGTGTTATTTCATAGTTTTGATGTCTTCACTATTATTCTACAATGTAGAAAATAGTACAAATAAAGAAAAACCATGGAATGAGTAGGTGTGTCCAAACTTTTGACTGATACTCTATATTTCCCTTGACTGAGTGATGCTGAATGTAAAAAAAAAAAACTCTCATCTTACCCCACTCTCCCCTAACCCATGCATAATTTGAATGTTATTTATAACAGTGAGAGTTATGCACATGCATCTTAAATTAGGATTTGGACATAAATGAGAGTCAGGATCTGAGAGAGATAGAGAGCAAATTAGAGTAAAGAATAGATACAGTAACATGTCTTACTCATCTCTAGTGTAGCTACCAAAGGAAGACGTGTGACATATTTCATTATTTACCTATCTATCTAATATACAGGGACAAAGCAAAGTCATCATCTCAGAATAACATAGAAATAGAAGTGACAGAATGAACAGAACGTGAGAGAGAAGAGAGGAGAGGTGTATAGAGCGAGTTCCACGTCTTACTCGTCTCTGGTGTAGCAGGGGTAGGGGAACATCTGAACATAGTTCCCAGGCTCCACCACGTCATGGCCCACAAACGTGTTAATGATGGCTCTCTCCATCATGTCTGAGGAAACACAGGCAGGCAGACAGGAAGACACACGCGCACGTACACGCATCAAGACGCAGCAGAGATGACAGGGCCACTCTTAGTGAATAAGCCTTTCCATCAAGTTCTATCCTAAACACACTACCCGATGCAATGTGGCTATCAGTGTGGTTAACAATGCAAAGGTAAAATCAATCTGTTCTGGATTAAATCAACTGTATTGTCTTGGTGAGCCCAGGATGTCTCTATATACGCTCAACAGACTGCCATGTCAGTTCCCATGCATTATCTGTATTAACTTTATGTGTCAAATAAGCAGCTTGTCTCTTACTCTCCTGCTTCTTAAATAAAAGATGAGTGTCGGAGAGAAAGTGCTGGATCTGCAGTTTGGCGTTGCCCACCTCAGGATTGCCAGGATAAGCAGTTTACCACAATAAATCATTTTCTTAATAAAACACCACAAAACAATACTTTTGACAAAACAATTGTGTCCTCAGTGAACCCGCTTTTGGCAGTTGATGTATAGTCTATAGTCGATGTATATTCTGTTTATAGTTTCACCTGCAGATAACGCTGAAACAACAAGTACAGCTTTGAGTTTTGAGATGTCTTCTTTACTACCAAGCAACAAAACAACAATGACACAACAACGACACAACAACAACACAACAACGATATGACAACAACACAACAACGATACAACAACGACACAACAACATTTGAAAATACCAGAATTCAAATTCTGTATAAAACACAAGAGCCAATAGTTTTTTTCATATTAATAATTTGAAATAGCCAGGGTGCCAGTCTGTTTTTGCTTTGTCTAATTTCTTTGTAGCTGTGATGCTGATGCTAATGGCTAGGTAGTTGTTTAGAGCTGGCTAAAGTTGGCTAGAGCTGGCTAGAATTGGATAGAGTTGGCTAGAGTTGGCTAGACTTGGATAGAGTTGGCTAGAGTTGGCTAGAGTTGGCTAGAAATGGCTAGAGTTGGCTAGTGTTGGCTAGAGTTGGCTAGAATTGGATAGAGTTGGCTAGAGTTGGATAGAGTTGGCTAGAGTTGGCTAGAGTTGGCTAGTGTTGGCTAAAATTGGCTAGAGTTGGCTAGAGTTGGAAAGAGATGGATAGAATTGGCTAGAGTTGGCTAGAGTTGGCTAGTGTTGGCTAAAATTGGCTAGAGTTGGCTAGAGTTGGATATAGTTGGATAGAGTTGGATATAGTTGGCTAAAGTTGGCTAGAGTTGGATAGAGTTGGCTAGAATTGGATAGAGTTGGCTAGAGTTGGCAAAAGTTGGATAGAATTGTCTAGTGTTGTCTAGAGTTGGCAAAAGTTGGATATAATTGTCTAGTGTTGTCTAGTGTTGTCTAGTGTTGGCTAGAGTTGGCTAGAGTTGGATAGAGTTGGCTAGAGTTGGCTAGTGTTGGCTACAATTGGCTAGAGTTGGCTAGAATTGGATAGAGTTGGCTAGAGTTGGATAGAGTTGGATAGAGTTGGATAGAGTTGGCTAGAGTTGGCTAGAGTTGGCTAGAGTTGGCTAGTGTTGGCTAAAATTGGCTAGAGTTGGCTAGAGTTGGCTAGAGTTGGCTAGAGTTGGATAGAGTTGGATAGAGTTGGCTAAAGTTGGCTAGAGTTGGATAGAGTTGGCTAGAATTGGATAGAGTTGGCTAGAGTTGTCTAGAGTTGGCAAAAGTTGGATAGAATTTTCTTGTGTTGTCTAGAGTTGGCAAAAGTTGGATAGAATTGTCTAGTGTTTTCTAGTGTTAGCTAGTGTTGGCTAGAGTTGGCTAGAGATGGATAGAGTTGTCTAAAGTTGGCTAGAGTTGGCTAGAGTTGGCTAGAGTTGGATAGCGTTGGCTAGAGTTGGCTAGAGTTGGCTAGTGTTGGCTAGAATTGGATAGAGTTGGATAGAGTTGGCTAGAGTTGGCTAGAGTTGGCTAGAGTTGGCTAGTGTTGGCTAGAATTGGCTAGAGTTGGCTAGAATTGGCTAGAGTTGGCTGGAGTTGGCTAGAGTTGGCTAGAGTTGGCTAGTGTTGGCTAAAATTGGCTAGAGTTGGCTAGAATTGGCTAGAGTTGGCTAGAGTTGGATAGAGTTGGCTAGAGTTGGATAGAGTTGGATATAAAGTTGGCTAGAGTTGGCTAGAGTTGGCTAGAGTTGGCTAGAGTTGGATAGAGTTGGATAGAGTTGGATAGAGTTGGATAGAGTTGGCTAGAGTTGAATAGAGTTGGATAGAGTTGGATAGAGTTGGCTAGTGTTGGTTAGAGTTGTCTAGAGTTGGCTAGAGTTGGTTAGAGTTGGATAGAGTTGGCTAGAATTGGCTGGAGTTGGATAGAGTTGGATAGAATTGGATAGAGTTGGATAGATTTGGCTAGAATTGGCTGGAGTTCGATACAATTGTTTAGTGTTGCCTAGAGTTGGCTAAATTTGTCTAAAGCAGAAACATCCTGGCAACATTTCAGTCTACATTTACCCTTCAGTAGTCAAGATGGAGGATTCTGGTCACGTACCCTGGATCCACACAAAGCCGTAGAGAAAGTAGAACTTTCCCCCTGTATTTGGCCCCGGGCGCCAGTAGGCCCGGCGGATCTCGTTGGTTTTCTCTGTGAAGCTGGAGTTCTGTCTGATCTTATAGAGGACATGAGGAGGCAGGGAGCCATCTCTGTTGGTCTGGAATATCACACCTGGAAGCGAGTTACAGTACCAGTCAAATGTTTGGACACACCTACTCATTTAAGGGTTTTTCTTTATTTTTACTATGTTCTACATTGTAGAATAGCAGTGAAGACATCAAAACTATGAAATAACACATATGAAATCATGTAGTATCCAAAATAGTGCTAAACAAATCAAAATATATTTTACATTTGAGATTCTTCAAATAGCCACCCTTTGCCATGATGACAGCTTTGTGCACTCTTGGCATTCTCTCAACCAGCTTCACCTGGAATGATTTTCCAACAGTCTTGAAGGAGTTCACACATATGCTGAGCACTTGTTGGCTGCTTTTCCTTCACTCTGCCGTCCGACTCATCTCAAAACATCTCAATTGGGTTGAGGTCGGAGGATTGTGGATGATGCAGCACTCCATCACTCTCCTTCTTGGTCAAATAGCCCTTACACAGCCTGGAGGTGTGTTGGGTCATTGTCCTGTTGAAAAACAAATGATAGTCCCACTAAGCCCAAACCAGATGGGATGGTGTATCCCTGCAGAATGCTGTGGTAGCCATGCTGGTTATATGTGCCTTGAATTCTAAATAAATCACAGACAGTGTCACCAGCAAAGCACCCCCACACCATCACACCTCCTCCTCCATGCTTTACGGTGGGAACTACACATGTGGAGATCATCCGTTCACCCACACCTAATGTCCATTTCTCTTGTTGCTTGGCCCAAGCAGGTCTCTTCTTCTTATTGGTGTCCTTTAGTAATGGTTTCTTTGCAGCAATTCGACCATGAAGGCCTGATTTACCCCTCTGAACAGTTGATGTTGAGACGTGTCTGTGACTTGAACTCTGTGAAGCATTTATTTGGGCTGCAATTTCTGAGGCTGGTAACTCTAATGAACTTATCCCCTGCAGCAGAGGTAACTCTGGGTCTTCCATTCCTGTGGCGGACCTCATGAGAGCCAGTTTCATCATAGCGCTTGATGGTTTTTGCGACTGCACTTGAAGAAACGTTCAAAGTTCTTGAAATGTTCCGTATTGACTGACCTTCATGTCTTAAAGTAATGATGGACTGTCGTTTCTCTTCTCGCTTATTTGAGCTGTTCTTGCCATAATATGGACTTGGTCTTTTACCAGATACGGCTATCTTCTGTATAACCCCCTACCTTGTCTCAACACAACTGATTGGCTCAAACGCGTTAAGAAGGAAAGAAATTCCACAAATTAACTTTTAAGAAGGCACACCTGTTAATTGAAATGCATTCCAGGTGAGTTCCTCATGAAGCTGGTTGAGAGAATGCCAAGAGTGTGCAAAGCTTTCATCAAGGCAAAGGGTGGCTATTTGAAGAATCTCAGATATAAAATATACTTTGATTTGTTTAACACTTTTTTGGTTACTACATGATTCCATATGTGTTATTTCATTGTTTTGATGTCTTCACTATTATTGTACAATGTAAAAAAAATAGTAAAAATAAAGAAAAACCCTTGAATGAGTAGGTGTGTCCAAACTTTTGACTGGTAGTGTATATATATCTACACTATAGCTTTGACATTACTTCCTCATAAAGTGACATTTATTTTCCGACTGGAGGCTATCTGCATGCCACAGCTGCTGCCCTTTCAGTAATACCCATCTGACCCCTGCGCCTGGCCATTATCTATGATCTGTTTTTACTGTTAAGCCAGAGTGCCAAAGACACATATCCATTTTGTGAAAATGTAATGGACAATTACGTTTTCATATCTTATGATGAAATAGAGTAGTCTCTCCTATTGAGTAGTTACTGTACTGTACTCACTGGCAAACACTGAGATGTTATCATGGTAGGCTTGGTTCAGAGTATAGTTGACGATGCTGTCTTCATCAGGGAAACCCTTGAAGATATCCACGCTGACCTGGAACAGGAAGATGAAAAATACAAAAAAATTGGATTGATCTATTTTCCCTGCAGTCAACGGAAAGTTAATCTCCTGCCTTGATCCCTTCTGAAAGACATACAAACACACACAGGTTGGAGCCAAGAGCACAGGAACCATCTATATCTGCAACACTGGTAACAATAGTCCCTGTCCTATGGGCTATGGTTAAAAGTAGTGCACTATGTAGAGAATAGGGTGGCATTTGGGACGAATCTTGGGGACTTTAATGCAGGGAAACTTAAATCCGTTCTACCTAATTTCTACCAGCATGTTAAATGTGCAACCAGAGGAAAAAAAACTCTAGACCACCTTTACTCCACACACAGAGACGCATACAAAGCTCTCCCTCGCCCTCCATTTGGCAAATCTGACCATAACTCTATCCTCCTGATTCCTGCTTATAAGCAAAAACTAAAGCAGGAAGCACCAGTGACTCGGTTAATAAAAAAGTGGTCAGATGACGCAGATGCTAAGCTACAGGACTGTTTTGCTAGCACAGACTGGAACATGTTCCGGGATTCTTCAGACAGCATTGAGGAGTACACCACATCAGTCACTGGCTTCATCAATAAGTGCATCGATGATGTCGTCCCCACAGTGACCGTACGTACATACCCCAACCAGAAGCCATGGATTACAGGAAACATCCGCACTGAGCTAAAGGGTAGAGCTGCCGCTTTCAAGGAACGGGACTCTAACCCGGACGCTTATAAGAAATCCCGCTATGCCCTCCGACGAACCATCAAACAGGCAAAGAGTCAATACAGGACTAAGATTGAATCGTATGTGGCAGGGCTTGAAAACTATTACAGACTACAAAGGGAAGCACAGCCGCGAGCTGCCCAGTGACACAAGCCTACCAGACGAGCTAAACCACTTCTATGCTCGCTTCGAGGCAAGCAACACTGAAGCATGCATGAGAGCACCAGCTGTTCCGGATGACTATGTGATCACGCTCTCCGTAGCCGATGTGAGTAAGACTTTTAAGCAGGTCAACATTCACAAGGCCGCAGGGCCAGACGGATTACCAGGACGTGTACTCCGAGCATGTGCTGACCAACTGGCAAGTGTCTTCACTGACATTTTCAACATGTCCCTGACTGAGTCTGTAATACCAACATGTTTCAAGCAGACCACCATAGTCCCCATGCCCAAGGACTCTAAGATAACCTGCCTAAATGACTACCGACCCGTAGCACTGACGTCTGTAGCCATGAAGTGCTTTGAAAGGCTGGTCATGGCTCACATCAACAGCATTATCCCAGAAACCCTAGACCCACTCCAATTTGCATACCGCCCCAACAGATCCACAGATGATGCAATCTCTATTGCACTCCACACTGCCCTTTCCCACCTGGACAAGAGGAACACCTACGTGAGAATGCTATTCATTGACTACAGCTCAGCATTCAACACCATAGTGCCCTCTAAGCTCATCACTAAGCTAAGGACCCTGGGACTAAACACCTCCCTCTGCAACTGGATCCTGGACTTCCTGACGGGCCGCCCCCAGGTGGTAAGGGTAGGTAACAACACATCTGCCACACTGATCCTCAACACGGGGGCCCCCTCAGGGGTGCGTGCTCAGTCCCCTCCTGTACTCTCTGTTCACCCATGACTGCATGGCCAGGCACGACTCCAACACCATCATTAAGTTTGCCGACGACACAACAGTGGTAGGCCTGATCACCGACAACGATGAGACAGCCTATAGGGAGGAGGTCAGAGACCTGGCCGTGTGGTGCCAGGACAACAACCTCTCCCTCAACGTGACCAAGACAAAGGAGATGATTGTGGACTACAGGAAAAAAAAGAGGACTGAGCACGCCCCCATTCTCATCGACGGGGCTGTAGTGGAACAGGTTGAGAGCTTCAAGTTCCTTGGTGTCCACATCACCAACAAACTATCATGGTCCAAACACACCAAGACAGTCGTGAAGAGGGCACGACAAAGCCTATTCCACAGGAGACTGAAAAGATTTGGCATGGGTCCTCAGATCCTCAAAAAATTATACAGCTGCACCATCGAGAGCATCCTGACTGGTTGCATCACCGCCTGGTATGGCAACTGCTTGGCCTCCGACCGCAAGGTACTACAGAGGGTAGTGCGTACGGCCCAGTACATCACTGGGGCCAAGCTTCCTGCCATCCAGGACCTCTATACCAGGCGGTGTCAGAGGAAGGCCCTCAAAATTGTCAAAGACTCCAGCCACCCTAGTCATAGACTGTTCTCTCTGCTACCGCACGGCAAGCGGTACCGGAGTGCCAAGTCTAGGTCCAAAAGACTTCTCAACAGCTTCTACCCCCAAGCCATAAGACTCCTGAACAGCTAATCATGGCTACCTGGACTATTTGCACTGCCCCCACCCCATCCTTTTTACGCTGCTGCTACTCTGTTAATTATTTATGCATAGTTACTTTAACTCTACCCACATGTACATATTACCTCAACTACCTCAACTAGCCGGTGCCCCCGCACATTGACTCTGCAACGGTACCCCCCTGTATATATAGCCTCCCTACTGTTATTTTATTTTACTTCTGCTCTTTTTTTTCTCAACACTTTTTTTGTTGTTGTTTTATTTGTACTTTTTTTAAAATAAATAAATGCACTGTTGGTTAAGGGCTGTAAGTAAGCATTTCACTGTAATGTCTGCACCTGTTGTACCACATGCACCTGTTGTATTCGGCGCATGTGACCAATAACATTTGATTTGATTTGATTTTAGCTTTGCATGCTGTGTGGTACTGATTCTTAATGCTTATATTACTGTACGCCCACTGTCTGTGGGACTGGATCAATGTAATGAAGTACCATCGCTCTTCCTGTATCAGTCTGAATCAGACCACCCATGTCAACAGTACATCCTGCCTGCACACTGGTATTACATACAGGCTGTGTCTGAAATGCCATCCTATTTGCTTATATACTGTACTGCAGTGCACTACTTTAGGCCAGATCCCTCTTGGCTCTGACCAAAAGTAGCGCACTTGATAGTGAATAGGGTGCCATTTGGGACACAACCAACGGCTCGTCTCATGGATACTGACCTTGGACATGAAGTGTGTCCAGCCGCAGGCTGCGTTGTCGATGGTGTCCAGCTGCTCCAGCAGGGTGGAGGTGTTGGACAGGGTGTAGTTGCCCTCCAGTAGCCCATGCAGCAGGTCACTGTCCGTCCCGTTCAGCAGCTCTGGGTGACCACGCAGGTCAGAGGTCAACTATTAAGAGGAGGATATAACAAGTTGTGTATGTGTGTATGTGTTTATGTTCCAGTATGTGTACGTATGGGCTTATCAGGCAAGATATGGACTGTATAAATGTACTGTGTGGGGGACAAAAAATACTATGTGTTATTTGTATTATGTGTATGCGTTATCTTATTAAGTTAGGTGAATACTGTGTGTTACCTGCTGTAGCCAGGCCAGGTGGTGGTGCAGCTTGCCCTCCTCCAGGTAGGTCCTGAGCTGGGCAGAGATGTTGAGCCACACCCGGGCGTAGTGAGTCACGTTCCCCACAAATGCAAACGTCTCATTGGCCTACACAGACAGCAAGCAAAGCACGTCACCATCAACGCAGAATCTATACCAGTCCTAGCTCTGGTCCAGGGTTTTACGTGCGGCTTGCTGGCACTAGGCCTTCTCAGCTAACACCCTGGACCAGAGCTATCCCAGTCCCATTTCTGTATCCAGTTGCTCTATCCACATCCTTTCAACCATTCTCTCCACTCTCTACCTCTCTCCCTCCATCTCTATAGTTTTAATCATTTCTCAACCTCCCTCCTCCAGTCCACTTGCTAAGATAAGAAATCAACCGTCTGCCAATAACAAGCCTGTGGTAACTAGTGGGATGTACAGAGAAACAGAATCGATGGCCATTTCTGCATATATTGTGGTATAGTGAGACCTCCGGGCACTGAGGAGGAGCATGATTAATTTAGCAGCTCATTGACTTCCTACAAATCGTGCTCTAAACCAATATACAGAACATGCTTCATGATTAATGTGTAAGGCTGGAAAACAAATGACCGTGGGATTCCTACTGAATTCCCAACATGTTCTCAATACGCTGAGAGTCTAAAAGTGTCTGATAAATGACTAAAGACCACATTCCCTATTCTTCTTAATATGAGTCTCAATCACAGGGGTTTTGTGGCACCTTAATTGGGGAAGACGAGCTAGTGGTAATGGCTGGAGCGGAATTAGTGGAATGGTATCAAATACATCAAACACATTGGTTTCCAGGTGTTTGATACCATTCCATTTGCTCCGTTCCGGACATTATTATGAGCCGTCATACCCTCAGCAGCCTCCACTGGTCTCAATATCCCTGACAGTGGCTATATTCAGCAATATATATGAAACAACCAATGGAGCACTGTCCTCAGTTTAGTCTTGGTATTAGGAAATAGATCCAGATAATGTTGAGATATTTAATTTTATGGATTTACTATGGGCGTTGGCTTGATACAGCCTTTGATGGATCACATCTTGCATACATATGCATTTCATAGTCGTTTTCATGTTACTTTATCAAATTAATATAGACAATATATAGCTGTATATCTTGCTAATGTTTAACCCAGCAATGCAACAATGACATCTGAATAACTCTATTGCAGAGGACAGAGCATAGAAGGCACCAGTCACTGCATACATACATACATACATACATACATACATACATACATACATGCATACATACATACAGACATACATACATACATACATACATACATACATACATACATACATACATACATACATACATACATACATACATACATACATACATACATACATACATACATACATACATACATACAGACATACATACAGACATACATACATATACAGTACCAGTCAAAAGTTTGGACACACCTACTCATTCAAAGGTTTTTCTTTATTTTTAATATTTTCTACATTGTAGAATAATAGCGAAGACATCAAAACTATGAAATAACACATATGGAATCATGTAGTAACCAAAAAAGTGTTAAACAAATCAAAATATATGTTATTCTTCAAATAGCCATCCTTTGATGACAGCTTTGCACACTCTTGGCATTCTCTGAACCAGCTTCACCGTTTGCCTTGATGACAGCTTTGCACACTCTTGGCATTCTCTCAACCAGCTTCATGAGGTTGTCGCCTGGAATGCATTTCAATTAACAGGTGTGCCTTGTTAAAAGTTAATTTGTGCAATTTCTTTCCTTCTTAATGAGTTTGAGCCAATCAGTTGTGTTGTGACAAGATAGGGGGGTATACAGAAGATAGCCCTATTTGGTAAAATACCAAGTTCATATTATGGCATGAACAGCTCAAATAAGCAAAGAGAAATGACAGTCCATAATTACTTTAAGACATCAAGGTCAGTCAATACAAAATATTTAAAGAACTTTGAAGGTTTCTTCAAGTGCAGTCGCAAAAACCATCAAGCGCTATGATGAAACTGGCTCTCATGAGAACGGCCACAGGAATGGAAGACCCAGAGTTACCTCTGCTGCAGGGGATAAGTTCATTAGAGCTACTAGCCTCAGAAATTGCAGCCCAAATAAATGCTTCACAGAGTTTAAGTAACAGACACATCTCTTTGTGAGACGCGGTGTGGGTGAACGGATGATCTCCGCATGTGTAGTTCCCAACGTAAAGCACGGAGGAGGAGGTGTGATGGTGTGGGGGTGCATTGCTGGTGACACTGTCAATTGAGATGGTTTGGGATGAGTTGGACCGCAGAGTGATGGAAAAGCAGCCAACAAGTGCTCAGCATATGTGGGAACTCCTTCAAGACTGTTGGAAAAGCATTCCAGGTGAAGCTTGTTCAGAGAATGCCAAGAGTGTGCAAAGCTGTCATCAAAGGATGGCTATTTGAAGAATCTCAAATATAAAATATATTTTGATTTGTTTAACACTTTTTTGGTTACTACATGATACCATATGTGTTATTTCATAGTTTTGATGTCTTCACTATTATTCTACAATGTAGAAAATATAAAAAATAAAGAAAAACCCTTGAATGAGTAGGTGTGTCCAAACTCTTGACTGGTACGGTACATACATATATATATATATACATAGATACATCCATCCATCCATGCTTACATACATCATAATGATACAGATAACAGAGGCTGAAAGAACATCATCATGTACTTGCCTTCTGAATGACTTTGTCCACCTGTGAGCCGACGGGAGAGTAGAGGATCTTGGGATTTGTAGTCATCAGATGCACTAGTAAACCCAGATTGCGCTGCTCTTTACTGGTGAAACCCAGAGAGCTCATATTCCCCTGCTTTAAAGCCTCAGGCTCAATGATCCTGGGGATGGACAGAAGACAGAAATAAACAACTTTAGCCTTTACAGCATTGGTATAGAGCACAGTGTTTCTCTACCCTGGTGTCAGCACAACTCTAACACACCTTATCAATTCAAAACGTTACGCCCTTGATTAGTTGAATCAGGTGTGTTCTTATACAGCTGGAACAAAAGCCTGCATACCCTGTAGATCTCTAGCCTGGTCCCGGATCTGTTTGTGCTCCAGCCATTACATTGCTGTCATGACAGTAAGTGACAGGGGATTGGCATGATAGCACAAACAGACTGGCACTCAGGCTGGTTGATCTCCAGTCAAAGAACAACGGCACAGGAATGATCCCATTACACAGACACACGTGTACCTGTCATTCCCACACAGAATAGGCTGCAGCCCTGCCCACAGCTGTACAAATGCAGAAAACTGGGAATGAGGATTCTCTTCTTCTTTCCCTTTCTCTTTCTCTCGTCCTCCACCCTCCTCCTCTCCTCCCTCCTCCCCGGGGGTCTCGGTGGTGTTGGGCCCCCAGGTAGTGGTGTTGAGGGCCCAGGAGGTGGTAGTGTTGGCGGGGGCCCCAGGGACCGTATGACCCCCAGCACAGGCCCCCTTAGGGAGCAGGCGAGCCAGGCCTGACAGCAGGTCTACGTCTCTGACGAGCCTCTCCACGTCTGCCAGGTCCTTCAGCAGAGCACCCAGGTGGGACTGGGACAGAGGAGCCGAGGAGTTGGCCTTCTCCTGACACAGCTGGTGTGGAGAGAAAGAAAGGGAGAGTGAGAGAGAGAGGGAGCGAGAAAGAGAGCGAGAGAGTCCATAGATATACTGAGGAGCCATGGACTGTCTGCCATTCCACAATCCACAGTATTTACAGTATTTATATTTGTTTGATTTGTGAAAAGCACCTCAATATCAGGGCCAGATTACCGAACGGGCATGCAGAGCACGTGCCCCGGGGCCCCCAACCTTCTCTCAGCCTCATGGAAAAATGTGAACGATAGCATGAGATGAGCTATAAAACACCACATGTTTCTTTCTTCCCCATGGCAAAAAGTGTAGAATTATAGGAAATTAGCTTTACAACTGCAACATTTTATTTTAGCCTCATGACAAAATGTGTAGAATAGCATTATAAAACTGCAAATGTTTCTCTCTGAACAATGGCAAAATGTGTTGAAATGCAGGAAGTTAACTGATTTCCCCGGAGGTCGCCCGGAGGGACCGAAGGTCCCCGGAAGGGCACCGAGGTCGGTGCCAAATGCAGTAGTTCGGCCTTGCTCACCATGGGGATTCCCAGTTCAAAGCAGCCTTCGAGTGTGCCCCAAATGGCACCCTATTCCCTATATAGTGCACTACTTTTGACCTGAGCCCAATGGGTCCTGGTCAAAAGAAGTGCACTGAATAGGGAATAGGGTGCCATTTGGGACGAAGCCGTTGTCTCTCAGTACTATACCTTGTCAATGAGGCTCTGTGTGTCTATCTGTTCTCTCAGCTCCTGGCTTAAATCTCCAAAGCGCTCAGTCCTCTGTCCCTCCCCGCCACCACACACTGCGTTGCGATAGGCCTGGAGCAGGTACTGCTGCTTCTCAGGAACCAATAGGATCTTGCTCAGCTCACTTGTCCCATCCTCCACACAAGTAAGCATTTCCAACATGGCACCAGTCAGAAGAACACCCTTTGGGGGAAAAAAGAAAACAATCAACAGCACATACAATTCCTCCTCCTCCTCCTCCTCCTCCTCCCTCCTCCTCCTCCTCCTCCTCCTCCCTCCTCCTCCTCCTCCTCCTCCTGCTCCTCCTCCTCCTCCTCCTCCTCCTCCTCCTCTCCATCTCCTCCTTCTCATCATCATCATCATCATCATCCTCCTCCCCCTCCTTCTCATCATCATCATCATCCTCCTCTCCTCCTCTTCCTCCTCCTCGTCCTCCTCCTCCTCCTCCTCCTCCTCCTCCTCATCATCATCATCATCATCATCATCCTCATCATCCTCATCATCATCCTCATCATACTCCTCTCCTCCTCCTCCTCCTCCTCCTCCTTATCATCCTCATCATCATCATCATCATCCTCATCCTCATCATTTTCATCATATATGGTATCAATTATTTCAATGGTAGTCCTGTACGATAAATGTTAGTGATTCAATAAAGACAGGAGGAAGGAGGAAAGAAAAGGAGGAGAATATATCAGGTAGAGGAGAATATATCAGATAGAGGAGAATATATCAGATAGAGGAGAATATATCAGGTAGAGGAGAATATATCAGATAGAGGAGAATATATCAGGTAGAGGAGAATATATCAGGTAGAGGAGAATATATCAGATAGAGGAGAATATATCAGATAGAGGAGAATATATCAGATAGAGGAGAATATATCAGATAGAGGAGAATATATCAGGTAGAGGAGAATATATCAGATAGAGGAGAATATATCAGATAGAGGAGAATATATCAGGTAGAGGAGAATATATCAGGTAGAGGAGAATATATCAGATAGAGGAGAATATATCAGGTAGAGGAGAATATATCAGATAGAGGAGAATATATCAGGTAGAGGAGAATATATCAGATAGAGGAGAATATATCAGGTAGAGGAGAATATATCAGATAGTGTACCTCCACCTCCTTCAGTCCCTGGGGGTCGTATCTCTGGCCTGCCTCTCCTCCTGCTAGGCCTAACGCCTGGGACATGAGTTTGAGCAGACCCTGTCGATGGGCTGTGTTGGTTGGGTCTTGTAAAGCTTTGTGGATCAGTCCTCCATCCAGCCTGTGCATGGCTCCCAGTAGCTTCTCCTGAGGGGAGGATAGTATTGGGATTACTGCAGAACTAATACACCCACTCAGATCAATTCAATTCAATGTAATATTTCCAATT
The DNA here is from genome assembly GCF_020615455.1 of Coregonus clupeaformis. Taxonomy (NCBI): domain Eukaryota; kingdom Metazoa; phylum Chordata; class Actinopteri; order Salmoniformes; family Salmonidae; genus Coregonus; species Coregonus clupeaformis. The sequence continues at coordinate 40,324,090 of NC_059209.1, read as the reverse complement.
AGCAGCCTACCTCCAGTTGAAGGATCTTCTCTGCAGGGGTTTGTGCGGTCTCTTTTGCCCCTCCAGAACCGTGACTACTCCCCCTTCCAGCTCTGGGGTACAGGCCAAATATCATGTTGTAGACCTACAGTTCAGCAGGGGGAGAGAGGACACACACATTCAGAGAACAGGATGCACTCACACACACACACACACACACACACACACACACACACACACACACACACACACACACACACACAGGTCTTTGCCTAATCTGAAATATTGGCGATCGGGTGTATATTCAAGATTAGATGGCAAAAATGTGTTATCTAAATGTAAATATAACCAATAGACATTGTTTCTCCCTTCACTGTTCATCAGTCATGTGACTACACTGGAATAAACTCTGCTAAAACAATATGCATTACTCTATGATAAAACACTCCATAGGGGGTTGATTGGGACTGGTGAGGTACAGTGTGTGTGTGTGTGTGTGTATGCGTGTGACAGGAGCACAGACCTCTTTGAGGTTGACAGGAGTGGAGAGCAGTAGGCTGGCAGTGTTATTGGGGAGAGACAGATTCCTGACCAGGAACTGATGGAACACTGACTGGTTCTTCAACACACTGGCCAAGGTGAACCCTGCAGGGGTGGAATCATACAGCACAACCACAGATAATATACTGAACTGCTTCTCTGATAGAGATCACACAGCACTCTATCAAAAGCAGTGCACGCACATTAAATAACTTGCAGGTGCTGGGTACAAAAAGAAACTCATGAAATAAAGATAGATACCAACACACTGATGAATGCTCCCATTGTTTTATTGTGCAACATTTCACCCAGAATTAGACTACAACAGGTGCTAGACTGAATCCCCCTCAAAATGTTATTGTGCATGTCTATCATTTGGGTGAAACACACACACACACACACAAACTGTCCAACACACCAATACACACACTCTGACTAGTGGCGTGTCCAGGGGTTGGCCCAGGGTGGTCCACCCCTAGAAATTCTGAGATCTGATAGGTTGTTAGTCAAGTTGATCAACTCAATGAAGCGGGACCAGCGGCGCGTAATGCAAGTGAGAGCTGATCTGATGTCAGCATTACACTTTCCTCAAGTAGCATTTGAGGCGCGGAAGCTGATTCCAGCAGCACTCAGTGGCATCTTCACCAGGACTGGGCCACCCCACTCATGGACCCGCCCCTCTCCCGGAGCCGGAAAAGTAAGTAGCCACATAGCATCAAGTTTCAAAACAAACTGAACACATGCCACAAGGACTGGTCGGACTTGGAACGAGAAGACAAAGCCTGAACAGGTTGGTCACCATTGTTGGATAGATTGAGATTGAGAAAAACAGAGGCGGTCAGAGAACCTATTCAAGTAAGTAAATATATTTTGAAAATGTTAAAAACAATTTATTAGCTAGCTAGCTAGGCCACTTTGTAGGCTAACTCAACTGAGCTGCTAGCTAGCTAGCTAGCTAACCTTACACACTGTTTAGCCAAGTGAAATTAATATAATAAGCTAGCCAACTTCCTATTAGCTAGCTATCTTGATGTAATCACTGTAAATTAAAAAGACAGTCTCCAAATGCATTTGTAACAGCCATGGAAGAGGGTGAAATTGCATCTCCAGCTGTCAGTAAAGGGAGAGTGTAGGCTACTGAACAGGGCAGGTAATTTGGTGGGAGGACATTATGAAAAGATTCTCCAGTTTTGAGGACTGAGAGATAATAGCAACATTCTATTCAGTCCTGTCTAATTTAAATATAATGAAGCCTGTTTCTTTCATGGTTTCTGTTGTCAAATATTAACCTCCCGAGTGGCGCAGTGGTCTAAGGCACTGCATTGCAGTGCTAGCTGTGCCACTAGAGATCCTGGTTTGAATCCAGGCTCTGTCGTAGCCGGCCGCGACCGGGAGACCCATGGGGCGGCGCACAATTGACCCAGCATCGTCCAGGGTAGGGGAGGGAATGGCCGGCAGGGATGTAGCTCAGTTGGTAGAGCATGGTGTTTGCAACGCCAGGGTTGTGGGTTTGATTCCCATGGGGGGCCAGTATGAATAAATAAAAAAATAACTGTAAGTCGCTCTGGATAAGAGTGTCTGCTAAATGAATGTAATGTAAATATGGAACGCTTTGAAAGCCTGTTTGCAGATGAAGAGAAAGGTGCCAATGAATGTCCCAGGGTTGAGACTAAGGGTTTATATAATCCTATAGATATACCATGGATTATACTGTATGTGTACCTATATTAACAAATGTTGTATACAAAATTACAGTTAAACATCACACACAATGTATAAACCTATTACAACTGGAGCAGGCCAATCCTGCTGGAGGTCTGTTGGGTGTGCAGGGTTCTGTTTCAGTCCAGTAATAACACACATGATAATCAATTGGGCTGGGCTGGAATAGGATTCTGCTCGCTGAGTAGATCAGGGATCAGTGGAGCAAGGTTGACCACCGCTGATGAGCCTGTCCTGCACACTATCATTCCCTAGACAAACTGGCCTTGTCCCATTCCTCATAATATTTTACTGTAAATGCCTTTAATAAATGTTTTAGGTTAATGTAATTTGTTTTAGATTATTTTTCAAACAAGCATTGCAACAGTCTGTGTGGCCCGCGCCTATACCGTGAGTCTCCCTTCCTCCTCAATTTTTGAAGTCACCAGCCTCCACTGGCGTTGAACCATCATAGTTATATTGAAAAAAATCCACCTTTGCATCAATTAAGGTTCAAAATGTTATGGCCCCACTAAACTTGGTGTGTGCCCCACCTTGGCCACCCAATTCAAAATGTTATTGACACGCCACTGTGTCTGACAGACACTGACACACATACCTTGGCTGGTGTTGAAGCCGTTGTCCAGTGGGGAGGGCCCAGTGGATGTGCTGAGGCTCTCCAGGTACTCCAGCTCCTGGCCCAGTCCTGGCCTGTCTGCTGTGAACAGGTGGTTCTGTAACACCACCTCACTGATCCGTTCCAACAACTGGGTCACACTGGGGGAGGGGGGAGAAGGGGGAGAGGGAAGAGCGGGGAGAAAGAGAGTCGAGCGAGTGAAAGGAAGGGACACAGCGACAGAGGGAGAAAACAGGTGGGAGGGTACATTGAGAGGAGAGTGCATTGAGAGAGGTGTAGGGTATAGTTCAAAGACACAATGACAGTCCTCTCCCATTAGGAGAAGTCCACACATCAACAGAGGGAGATTAATTTATTATATGCATACAATTACAGATAACTACCACTGTCCACTTCTGCCATTACTGTAAGTGTTGTAGACATTAACACTGTTAGTCCATTAGTGGTAAGTTACATTAAACAAAATAAATGGAGTCTGTCTTGAGAGAGAGAGAGAGAGAGAGAGAGAGAGAGAGAGAGAGAGAGAGAGAGAGAGAGAGAGAGAGAGAGAGAGAGAGAGAGAGAGAGAGAGAGAGAGAGAGAGAGAGAGAGAGAGAGAGATAGAGAGAGAGAGACTGGGATTGACTGACTGTGTGACTCACGTTGAGTTCTTGTACTGCAGGAAGCCAAACTCGTCCCTCTGGCCGTCGGGACACAGAGACTGCATGATGGGGATGATGCCTGCTGAGGTGAGGGGTGATGCGCTGTAGAAGGCTGGACAGACAGGATGGACACCAGGGAGGGACAGGAAAAGGGACAAAGGGTAGGTAGGGAGGGCAGAGATAGAGAGGGGTAGGGAGAGATAGAGAGGGAGGACAGAGATAGAGAGGGGTAGGGAGAGATAGAGAGGGAGGACAGACATAGAGAGGGGTAGGGAGAGATAGAGAGGGAGGACAGACATAGAGGGAGGGGAGAGATAGAGAGGAAGGACAGAGATAGAGAGGGAGGACAGAGATAGAGAGGGAGGGGAGAGATAGAGAGGGGTAGGGAGAGATAGAGAGGGAGGACAGAGATAGAGAGGGGGTAGGGAGAGATAGAGAGGAGGGAGGGAGAGATAGAGAGGGAGGGGAGAGATAGAGAGGGGTAGGGAGAGATAGAGAGGGAGGACAGAGATAGAGAGGGGTAGGGAGAGATAGAGAGGGAGGACAGAGATAGAGAGGGGTAGGGAGAGATAGAGAGGGAGGACAGAGATAGAGAGGGGTAGGGAGAGATGGAGAGGGAGGACAGAGATAGAGAGGGGTAGGGAGAGATAGAGAGGGAGGACAGAGATAGAGAGGGAGGGGAGAGATAGAGAGGGGTAGGGAGAGATGGAGAGGGAGGACAGAGATAGAGCGGGGTAGGGAGAGATAGAGAGGGAGGACAGAGATAGAGGGAGGGGAGAGATAGAGAGGGACAGAGATAGAGAGGAGTAGGGAGAGATAGAGAGGGAAAACAGAGATAGAGGGAGGACAGAGATAGAGAGGGAGGACAGAGATAGAGAGGGAGGACAGAGATAGAGAGGGAGGACAGAGATAGAGGGATGGGAGAGAAAGAGAGGGAGGACAGAGATAGAGAGGGATGACAGAGATAGAGGGAGGACAGAGATAGAGAGGGAGGACAGAGATAGAGGGAGGACAGAGATAGAGAGGGGTAGGGAGAGATAGAGAGGGATGACAGAGATATATGGGACAAAGGGATAGGATTCACAGGAAAATCAGGAAAGAGAGGAGAGGGAAGCGGATTGAAGGATTGGTAGGGAAGAGGTTCGTTCAAGGGTTTGAATGTGGTCCAAAGACCAAAAAGGAGAAAAGAGAGAGGGGGTTAGAGAGAAACAGAAATCCAGATCACAGATAACACACAGTCAGTAGCAGAGAGAAACAGAATCACAGATCACCGATAACACACAGTCAGTAGCAGAGAGAAACAGAAACCCAGATCACAGATAACACACAGTCAGTAGCAGAGAGAAACAGAATCACAGATCACCGATAACACACAGTCAGTAGCAGAGAGAAACAGAAACCCAGATCACCGATAACACAAAGTCAGTAGCAGAGAGAAGAGGTACCCAGATGTCAGGGCAGAATTCTCTGTAAGGGCTGAGACATACATCATTCTGTCTGCTGATTTCTCATCCACTCATAAACGGTGACTGCTGCTGGACACGCTTTCACCAAGCCTGGAATAAGAACTAGGTCCATACTAATAGTGTACAATGGAATGGCCCATGTTTCCATGACTACCATAAAGAGTTTTTCTCACTGTTTTGTCTTTCAGCAGCAGTAGATTCATCCTCCCACTGGGCGTGGGGCCTGGCAACAACAACAATCTCTATTCTACTTCATTATCCATCCATCCATCCCTCACTCCCTCATATTACATCCATCCATCCCTCACTCCCTCAATTTCCATCCATCCATCCCTCACTCCCTCATATTCCATCCATCCATCCCTCACTCTCTCATATTCCATCCATCCATCCCTCACTCCCTCATATTTCATCCATCCATCCCTCACTCCCTCATATTTCATCCATCCATCCCTTTGGATAGAACAACAAGCATCCTAGCTTAACAAATAGGCCTCTTTGAGAATGGCGGAGGGGTATAAAAATTAGTTACCCCCTGTGATTATAAAAATTTATCCATCTCCCCAACGTTGCTTTATCTTAAACCAATCTAAGACTAAATCGCTGCCACTTACACTGGTGCTATTACTGTCTTATTGAATAACCTATAACAGTTAGAAACACCCACTGCTGAGCTAATTCCAGACAAAGGAGCCCTTATGTGAGCGCTTCTCATAAATGGCACTTTATTCCGTACACTCACCATAGGAGAACCTTTTGAAGAACCCTTGTTGGTTCCAGGTAGAACCCTTTTGGTTCCAAGTAGAAACGTTTTGGGTTCCTGTAGAACTCTTTCCACAGAGGGTTTTACATGGAACCCAAAATGGTTCTACCAGGAACCAAATAGGGTATTTACCTTTAACCAAAAAGGGTTTGCCTATGGAGACAGCCGAAGAACCCTTTTGGAACCCTTTTTTCTAAGAGTGTATATATTGCACAATTTTCTTACCAGGGCCAATAGTGCACTAAATAGGGAATACATATAGGGTGCCATTTGGGATAGTCAACC